>NC_133536.1:142302824-142902824 GCF_048544455.1 Silene latifolia
CTATTTATAAGAAAATAGGATTTATTTGACCTAATGACGGAAATAAACTAAAAAGACCAAGCCCATAAGAGAATCCACTCGATCGAGTGATTTAAAACCACTCGATCGAGTAAACTAGAGCTTAAACCACTCGATCGAGTAGAAAATCTACTCGATCGAGTAAATCAATAAATGCAACTACTCGATCGAGTGCTTTCCAGCAACAGTTTCCTGCTTTGCGCACTGACGTTCAAACGGCTGCCATTTCTTCGTTACTTGGGCAAACAGGGCGATTCTGGTGGCGTTGGAAAGCTAAGAGGACAAGCTTTCATCTCCAATTGGAATCGCCTGAATATCCATTGTAGAACTTGAGATATGGCTCTTCAAAGTAGACACTAGCAATTTGAAGTTCTTCCTTTGCTTGCCTAGCTATCTTTCTCCTTTGCGCATCTCAAAATAACTACATTCCCGCTCCAAATTCACTCTTCCTCCAAATGCATGCTAAACGGACGGTAAAAGGCTTGATTTCACTACTTTTTGGTTCATTCCTGCAAATAAGACAAAACAAACTAAAGTAGCATATTCGGTGCATTTCGTAACATAAACTACGATAAAAGCATGGAAATACGTGCATGAAAAGGCCTAAAAAGACTATATAAAATGCACGTATCAAATCTCCCCAAACCAAACCTTTACTCGTCCTCGAGTAAACTAAATGCAAACTAATGAACGGAAAAGATAACTCAGAGCAAGCTACAAATGCCCACTTAAACCAATTTAATGCAAGCAACTAACACTTATAGCAAACAGTCAAATGCAAACGAGTTGTAAGCTGTTTATAATAAAGCTGAACCGTCGACCTTGCAAGACCTTTAATAATGGACTCTCACGGGTCACTCTTCTCTCATGAAGCAAAGGGTAAACATATATATGTAAGAGAGAAAGAAAAATAGTCGCTCACCTAGACTACGACCCACATAACATGCATGCAACTAATATGATAGACAATTCTAGTTACAGTACATACATTCCAACCAAACAAGGTCCTGTCACAGCCGACGGCTTACAAAAATATGGTAAAGTGAGGCAATGGGTAAGAAAAGGAAAAACATTTATGGGAATGTGGAGGTATAGGTGATCAAGCTAGTACCTAAACAAAACCATATAACAACATCCATTCTCACTCAATTATGAATTAAGCGCATATGCCCTTCAATTGGCACAAAACTCACCAAACCGAACTGAAAATACTCCTCAATAAATGTAAATAAAGCATAGGAGCAGAAACCGTGTCATCAAACAACATCTTTTTTCTTCTTTTTCTTTCTATTTTTTTCGGTTTCTTCTTTTTTTTTCTTCACGTTTTTTCTGTCTTTTTCATTTTTCATTTTTTTTTTCTTTTTCACGTGTTTTTTCATCAACCTTTTCCTCAATTCATCCTCCTTTTTTTTCTTTTCTACCAACTCCAAATCATGCAATATAAACCAAACTTGGCACAATAAATTATATACCGCAAAAGCATACATTATACTAGCTTGACAAGGCAGGCTAAATTTGGATGTAGATAAGGGTCAACAGGCAAATTTGGCTAATGTGGAGTTAAATGGGTAAAAATGAAAGAAAGGGAAATTGTAAGCACCTCCCTGCATGTGACACCAACCACTAACCCGAATGTATGACGACAAAAAGCAATTGAATTTCATATATGTGCAAATTGATGAACATGTTATGCAAGGACTAACTACTCACAATCCTACATGAAACTGGTCATAAATGACACCAGTTTATAAGGCTCTAATCCTTAGAATTTATAAGTAGGTTGCCAAAATTTTCAGGTCAAGTCTATTCGTTCAGCTAAATTTAACATAAACTCGTAGATATGCAATAAGACATAGCTAATAAGATAATTAATTTATGCAAGGCTTAAGCAAAAAGACAAATACAGTGCAATTTCATCATGGAAATCGACCGTTCCGACTCAACTTATATGCAAAAATAAACGTGAAATTTTTGAAATTTTCAATTTTTATGAGATTTTAAATTTTATATGAAAATAAAAAACAATGCAATACATAAATTAAACGTGATAACAGAAATGCAATAAAAACAACATGCAGACACAGATATGGATGCATAACCTCCCTAAACCAAACCGTACAATGCCCTCATTGTACCAAAACATGGAAAGGAAATGCAAACTGAAACAGAAAGAGAGTAAATACGGAAAAACTCACAAGATGCACGAATAAAGGACCTCCCCAAACCGACCATGAACATGGGAGGTTGCTAAAGGCCCGGAAAACCGTCTCAAGAAGCTAATCCAAGTCAAACACGTGAAAGGGCATCCAAAAACTGCTCGATCGAGAAGGAAGGCAGTCGATCGAGTAGTTTATCTTTTTGCAGGTGGTCGATCGAGTAGAAAAACTGCTTGATCGACTAGAAAAACTACTCGATCGAGTGATCCTCAGTGTGTTTCCTGCAAAACGCAATAGAAATAGCCCGCAAACTAACAAAACAAGCATAACTGATAAAGTTTTATGGCATGAAAACCATTTATTACAACTGAAATGAAATAAAATGAAAAATAAAATCTCCGGGTTGCCTCCCGGGTAGCGCTAGCTTCAGACAGGTCCCAGCTCGACCTTTCTTTTTCTTCGAGGCTCTCTAATTAATCACAATCAAAACAGCTCAAAGCGCGCAGCATGAGATCATACATATGCGCATGTGCTACACAAAAATGTAAGTAGCACCAAAGTGGAATAGAGAAATAGGAAATAAAATTAAACAACCGTTTAAGTCTAACAAATTTCCTATGCGAGCTCCTAAATTTATCCACCAAATAAAGGAGCGCGGGAGCAATTGTCAATAAAATAAGGTCCCGTTTCAGATTAACGAACTTGAAATGATAAGCACGGCGAAAAATCGTTAAATTATGCGTCCACATGGGAGGGGTATAGCATTAAAAGAAGAAGCACGAATCAAAAGAGGCAATATACTATTAAAACAAACAATAATAAAATTATCGCTTACTACCTCAAGTTGGTCGCTCTCAACGACGGAATCACTGACAAAGGACTGTGTTACCTCATCCGTGCTAGGAGCAAATACCGACTCAGCTGTCCTTCCGTCACCCTCAGTGGAATTCGTCCCGTAAATCTCAGCCTCAAGTGCATCTAACTCGGCTTTGAATAAGGGAGACTCACCGTATCCGTTATCATCGTCAAAATCGTCATCCAAAACAAACCCAAATGACGAATCAATGCTCCCAATGGCCAACTCAGTCGATCGATCAGAATTGTTACTCGATCGACCACTTTCCTCCTGAATTCCACTCGATCGAGTAGAAATATCACTCGATCGAGCACTATCTCCTGGAAATTCACTCGATCGACTAATATTTGTCACTCGATCGAGTGATTCCTCCTGTACAGCGCTAAAATCCTCGTGTGGGGCAGTGAAATATGATAGAAACTCGTCGTCCGAGTCATAAAAGTCATCCTCAGCATTGGGCAACACGGTTTCTTCATGGGAAAAACCGCTCTCAGTAAAGTACACCTCTTCTGGTTGCCAATTATCCGACTCAGCTGCTAACTGAGCAATTTATGACTCCAGCTCAATGAATTGAGCTTCCATACGTCTATCACTCTCTTGCCTCATGGATACAAGTGTCTTCATTAAAGACCTCAGTTCCGCAACCTCTTCCTCTTGTATATCACCGCTAATCCAAATTTCGGTCTCGAGCTTATCAAGTCGCGAAAAAGTGCGCCTATCATTTTCTTGCACTTGAGATACAAGTGTCTCCAATAAAGATTTCAGCTCCGCAATTTTTTCTTCTTGTATATCAGGAGGATCTTGTTGCGGTGGCCATTGATAGGGTGGATGTGGCGGCGCAACTACAGCTTCTTGACTAACTCGACTGCGCTGATGGAACGCGTAAGCTTCGTCATTTTCTGCCGTGCAAAAGACTGCATTGTGCTCAGCAGAACCACATCTCCCGCAGTAAATCACCTGCTGTGCCATATAATGGGACATTGGTGATGGGTCAAAGGTACTCAAGCCTTCCCCTTGACGATCTTTCACCTAGAACTGTCTAGGTAGTACCTGTAAGGTCTATCAAAACAGCACTAAAGAAAAAGATTAGAACTGCCTCAAGGGAAAAATCCCCTGAGGCTAAAAACAGACAGAATTAAACAAATAAATAAATAGTTGCCTCCCCAGCAACGGCGCCAAAATTTGATACCGTCGTTTCAGTACCAAAAATGAATACCTAAGTACTACAAACAGAAGTCAGCGGTAAGTAGGGTTGATCTCCACAGGGAGGCGGTCATTATTCACTTGTCTATTCTATCTGTCTGATGTCACAGTTGGGGGTTTTGATTGTTTTGACTAAACTAATGATGCTAAAGGCAAGAGGGAAATGAATAAGAGGGAATAAAGGAGAAATGCAAGGGTAATCAGATAAAAGAGGGAAATATGCTAGGAATCGGTCTACCGTGGCAGCTACACTATCGGGTCAACTGAGTTGATTAAATTGTTGATAAGAAGAGCGAGGTCGTCACCTTTCGGTCCTTAAACCTACGATTATACCCTTTCGGTCTCTAATCGCCCTAGGGTCTCCCTAACTTAGCTTTCGCCCTAATTAGGTATCAACTATTGTAATTAAGCAAGCCTTCCCTTCCAATCTTTCGATCCAGATCGGGGGTAACTAAATAAATCGGTCTCCTGCATGCATTCATTCAACCTAATTACAATTATATTGCTTAATACAATTGTTATCGCAAAACTAATCTAATTACGTCAATCCTAACATATTTCTACCACGGCTTCCCTAGTCTTAACATATTAAGGGAATTAGCTAAACATAATTAAATAAAGAACATAAATAATAAAGAGAGAAGAAGTAAGCATTAAATAAGAGTAATGGGAAAGATTAAATTACTGAATTAATGGTCCGGAAATAAGGAAGAACAAAAGTAACAGTGTATTCGAAATAATCAGAGAGGAGAAGCCCCTTCAAACTGACGTCCTAACTCTCCTATTTATAAGAAAATAGGATTTATTTGACCTAATGACGGAAATAAACTAAAAAGACCAAGCCCATAAGAGAGTCCACTCGATCGAGTGATTTAAAACCACTCGATCGAGTAAACTAGAGCTTAAACCACTCGATCGAGTAGAAAATCTACTCGATCGAGTAAATATATAAATGCAACTACTCGATCGAGTGCTTTCCAGCAACAGTTTCCTGCTTTGCGCACTGAACTTCAAACGGCTGCCATTTCTTCGTTACTTGGGCAAATAGGGCGATTCCTGTGGCGTTGGAAAGCTAAGTGGACAAGCTTTCATCTCCAATTCGAATCACCTAAATATCAGTTGTAGAACTCGAGATATGGCTCTTCAAAATAGGCACTAGTAATTTGAAGTTCTTCCTTTGCTTGCCTAGCTATCTTTCTCCTATGCGCATCTCAAAATAGCTACATTCCCGCTCCAAATTCACTCTTCCTCCAAATGCATGCTAAACGGATGGTAAAAGGCTTGATTTCACTACTTTCTGGTTCATTCCTGCAAATAAGACAAAACAAACCAAAGTAGCATATTCGGGGCATTTCGTAGCATAAACTACGATAAAAGCATGGAAATCGTGCATGAAAAGGCCTAAAAAGACTATATAAAATGCACGTATCAGTTCTATCGTTTAATCTTGAGCAAGAAGTTGGAATGATTTATTAATTTGGTTCCCTTAGTTACTGGCTTGGCTTATAACGTTGTTTTTACCAAATTCGTCTTAGCCCCTTCTTACCCATAGCCTCACATATTCCAATTGTATCCTCGGCATGTGTCAATGGTCTTTAATGGTTGGAATGCATATGTACGGTTGTAGAGATTATTATCATATTAGACTGCAGGCATGTTTTTATAGGTCGTAGTTAGGTGAGAGTCATTACAATATTACTTCTTTCTATCTTTACATATATTCACCTGTATTTATTGAGTGATTTGAGCGACCCGTGAGAGTCCAATATGATAAGTCTTTATAGTCTAAAGTTCAACAATTTTTAACGACTACATAACTCGTTTGCATGATTCATATTACTAATTGATTGTTAATTTTTAGCATTAAACTGGTTTAGGCATTGCAATTTGCATTTAGCTCTGAGAATGAACGCGTTCCATTAGGTTTTAAGATCGAGTCTACTTCTTGCTTGGGGACAAGCAAGGGTTTGGTTTGGGGAAGTTTGATGCGTGTCCTAAATATGATGTTTTACACCTTATTTTACACGCATTTCAGAGCTCAATTATGTAGTATATGCTACTATTTTCCCTATTTCTGTCTACTTTCGTGTTTTTGTGAATTGATGCGTGTCCTAAATATGATGTTTTACACCTTATTTTACACGCATTTCAGAGCTCAATTATGTAGTATATGCTACTATTTTCCCTATTTCCGTCTACTTTCGTGTTTTTGTGAAATATTGCAGAAATAGGAAGAATGCAGCGGAAAAAGAGTCGAATCCGTCCCCGAGTACTAGGCATAGGACCTGACGTGAAGTAAAGACTCGGGAAGCAAACTTGGTGCGCATATCGAGGCCTGAAAGACAAATTTACGAGGCTTTTGGAGTAAATTACCTGTTGAAGCAGTCGATCGACTGATTCCTTTAGTCGATCGACCAGAGCACGATTCCTAAATCAGATCAGAAGCTAATGTTCAGCGAAGCTTGGTCGATCGACTGGTCCTAGTGGTCGATCGACCACACAACGACTCTGACGCAAATTAAAGACGAGAATTAAAAGATTTTAACCTAAGCCCATTTGTAATTAGGTTTGGAGAAGGGTTTTACGTGACACTTCTATATAACGTAACTCCTTCCTACTGCTTTATATCATCGAATTTTTAGGTTTTCAATATCAAGTTTTTAGCATCAGATTTCATAGATTAGAATTTAGTTAATAAACATTCAATACCATTAGCTTTATTTTCGTCAATAAAGTTCGTGCTTTCGGATTCTTCTTCCTGCTTTCATTCGGTAATTCTGATTCCTTAATTTCAGTTTGCTTTTATTCATTCATAGATTAGGATTGCATAGAGTAGTTTCCCAAAGCCTTATTTCGTTTATGCATCTTATTTGCTTAGTTTATTTAATCATGCATCCAATTTCGTTAATTGTTAATTTCGTTGTTGTTATAAATTCTATCATGAGTAGCTAAACCCTTCGTGCTAAGATGTAGGGGACCTGTAGTGTAGGCGGCGTAGATTTCGTAAACCTGATACCCTTGGTCGATCGATCGATCCGGTTGGTCGATCGAAACTCACGTAAGATCAGCTCCGTTTTAATTGATTAAATTGCTTAATTTGACAAATCGAGTGCACGCGACTAGTTGAATACTTAGTAATTGACCGACCCATTAGATCGAAAGATATGCGAGGGAATTATACTACCAATTGAAACGACTAAATTATACTGAGATCGAAAGATAGGTAAAATTTAGGCTTTTAAGAATCACTTTTCAGGGCGAGAGTCAGTACTAGTGATACTTAGGGACCCGTAGCTAGATCGAAAGATGCTACCTGTTAAGAATGGATCGAGAGGACTTCCTATTTTCCCGTCTTACGTGATTATTTCAGACTTACCTAGGATACTGCCGTCGAAACTACAGTGAACCGACCATCTTAGCATCCTTTTAATATTTTATTTCATCTATTTTCTTTAGTTGCTCATTTAATTGCTTTAGTTTAGTTTTAATTTTAGTGTCATTAGTTATAGAATCATTGAAATCAAATCCCCCTAAAACTGTTACTTTAGACTTAAATTAGACAACTTTAAATTGCTTGCTTCCTTGTGGTTCGACCTTGACTGCCACTATCTATAGTAGTAGTTTGGATTATAAATTTTATTTTTGATACTCCACGACGGTATCACCGCGCGCACCCGCGCGTTGGTTTTAAGGCGACGACACTTCTCCCACGGAACCTTGGTTTTCCAAAGCACGTCATGGGCCGTTACCGATTGGTGAGGCAATGAAACTGGTGAAAGGATGAATAAGCCTGCATTTGTGGAGTCGTCACCAATTTATTGTGGAAAAATTGGAAACCGTTAGAATACCTCGTGCCATGTCAAGACACAAAGTAATGACATAGACACTAAGAACTCGTTACCCTTAGCATTCTATGTCTAGAATGACTGTTGAAGATGCCAATGGACACGGATGTCCAGAGATAACTGGAGTAAGGGGTGAGGGTACGTATTAGGAAGCTCTTTAATTCAAACACCTAATCCCGCCCGCCACGATAGCGGCGTCTACTAATGATTAGGGAAATTGTCCATATTTGATATGTCGTCGATGTAATGCATGCAATGCAACAAACATAGATTAATCCTAGCATGTGAAATTAGACTTTGTCGATTAACACGTATTTCAGCAAACAATTGGGTCGAAGTTGGAAGTTAGATTAATTACATGTTAATGCCATACAAATAAATCATACATAATAATAATTACGATAAATGATTAACAATAATTAAAATTAAAAAATTTACAATACTTGATCTGATCTACGTCAAAAGCACGCTCAAAAAACGGGATTCCGAAAAAGAAAATAAAAGAAAATAAGAATTAGAATTAAAAGTATGAAAATACGTCATATTAGAGGCGATAATAAGAATAATAGTCGATTTAAACCGTAATTAGGAGCTACGTCAAAGCGAGAAAGAGTTCAGGGACAAAAGCCAACCCAGAACAAGCACAGCATCTGCTGCGTCCTCTGGAAGAGGCCCAGCACTTCCTGTGTCAGTTCTTGAGTTGGGTTCTGGCTGTGAAGTCAGAATCGTGGATTGTTATAATTCGTTGGTAAATTTAAGATCGATTGTTAATATTAGACTCAAATAGAAGTGCTTTAGCATGGCTATGTATACTAATATCGTCATAAGTCTGATTAGAGAACAAATTTAAACAAAGTAATACGGCGATTTACATAATTATTATTATACGATATCGGGTTTTATAAAGGTCGAAACTTTGGACTTGAAAACGGAATTAAATTTGGTAAACTGAAATCAAATGAGGAAAATTATGTACCATTGACGAATTCTAAAAACTCGATAGGAGAAAATGGAACCTTTAAAATACGGATTTGAATAGATGACGAAAACCCGCAAATATTGAATTATAAGGGATTTATGTCGAATTATGCATTATAATTTTAAAAGGATTAGTTAAAAACATGTTTATATACTGAAACAAACAAAGAAAACGAAAGAAAAAAGAGAAAAGGGGAAATTGCAGAAAGTCGAGGAAGAAGAAGAAGAGCAGGAGCAACAGCAGCCTCAGGAAGAGGCGCAACAGATGCTACGACTCTTCGAAGAGGTGTAGCTGCTGCTGCGTTTCTTCTCGACGTCAGACCTCCGCTGTTTTAGAAAAACGGTTTGAAAAGATTGATTTTAAGACGGTTTTTGAACGTGCTTTTGATATAAACCTTACATTAATTGATGCAAAATAAAAGTACAATAAATAAACGGGATTTACACCCTCAGACTTACATGTTTGACGAAACGATATTGACTTAAGTTATCGTTTAGTGATTGCTCGAATCGAATATGCGTGGAAAGTGCCCTTGTTAAAGGATTTAGTAAATTGACTAGATTAATTAAAGTGGAGTTGGTCAAATTGGTCGGTCTATGCAGCGTGACTTGGACTCAGAATTATCTGAGCTTACGTGGTCGATTGATCAAGCATGTAGGCGTCGAAAGCAATAACGTAGTTTAGAATGCAAAGACAGAGAAAGAAGGGGCGGAACACTCGCATGCCAAATATGGAGGTTGAAGGTCTCTATTTATACTAAACACATGAAGGAGTTTAGGAATGACACGGATTTGGAAACAAATCACGGAAATATTCTGAAAAGCGTGAAAAGAGGGCTGGGGAAGAGGCGCATCAGCTACTGCGACCCTTGAAAGAGGCGCAGCACCTGCTGCGTCCTTTCCCCAAAGGTTTCCTCTTCAGCAAGAAAAATTTCCGCGTTTTATTATGGAATTTCGGTAGATCTACACTTTCTTATTCCATAAAATACAAAATACGGAAGATATTTACTTAAAATATTAATTTTAATTTTAGAAATAAATATCCATAGAATTCTAGAACATTCCGGAATATTCCGACTCGGCATTTAAACGGTTTTTAGAAAATGAAGCGGTTTTTGACCCGGACTCCAAATGAATTTCCGGTTGGGCCCTTTTTGGGTGCTAGTACACGCCACTTTCTTATGGCTAAAGCCACCACAATTGTAGCACCTTAATCCTCCTCCTTCACTCGCGGCTCAACCTCCGTAGCCACCCGATCTTCCATAGCCACTTGTTGGTACTCCTCCTGATTAGGACCTAGCTTGATTGAAGTTAGACTTCTTGGATTGATATCCCCCACCTTCACTTTCGGTCTTTCTTTTCTCCTCGGACCTTTTCTTAGCATCCTTGGTCATGCCTAGAAGCCTCTCCACGTTTCCGACCCTAGCATAAACTTCTTTCACACTAGATAATTCTCCGGGTGGGAGCTTATCTAATATCTTGACGGTCAATCCCCCCTCAAATTTGAGAGCCATGTGAGATTGGCTAAAGCAAGTCTCTCATGGCATCCTTCTCCTTGTACCAACATCCTCCCGCAAGGCCTCTGATGTGACTCATATTTACACACTTTTAGTCCCCTAACTAGCCTCGTTCCTATGCTTTCTTGCATGTATTAGGGTCGTTTCTTATCTTTAGCTTCCTACTTTGCATATTCTACGAGGTTTTGTGTCCTTGGTAGGAGGGTAATGCTAACCTTGCTTATATGGAGCAAAGCGCAGCTTAATGGATCGCATCTAAAGACCAAGCAACAAAGAGGAGACCAATATTAAAGGCGTAAGTCAATAAAACAAGTGTATGGGCAATGATGAAGGACCCCCACGGCTCCTCAACAATCCCCACGGATCATGAGGCAGCCAATTGAAGAAGAAGCCAAATTGACCCTTGAGATGGGTGTCCCAAGCTCGGCCCGAACGTCCCTTGAGCAGGACGGGCGTTTTTCCTTACAGCATGAGCATTCAACAGGGGCAGGTCGGGCGTCTCCATGAAGGACTTGCAAGGCCTTAATCTTCATTTTAAGGACTTAATCGTCATTTAAACCCCTACTTACCCTAATACTTGTACTTAGTATAAATACTTCATTGTATTAGAGTTTGTTTACCAAGTTAGTTACCATATTAGCATGTTATCTTAGATTAATCCAATTTATTAATACAATCCAATTACACAATTCAATCTTAATCACATCTTAATCTTTCCTTAATTATTCAAGTGTTCTTAGATCTAGTTGGGTAATTTGAAGACTATTTGGGTTTATTGGAGAATTGACAACCCTTCATCGTTCATCAAGTTTTCGTCTATTATTCTTTGCTTTATATTTGATCATCCTAAGTTGGTACAATTTCTCTACTCTTTACTTAATCTTTGTTTATTGTTTTACTCTTTTATCATGTTTAGACTTGTTAATATGATTGACACCATTGTTAGCATGTCCACCATGATAATGAGTGAGTAGTTCCTTAACTAGGGTTAATGGGGGATTAGGGAAATTAATCATGGGGTATATCTTTACTTAATAAGTTCATATGAATGCTTGCTTGTTGTAGTTTCAACTTATGCACATGTTATGCTTGATGAAATTCTTGATTGACAACCTAGCATGAATCTCTTATCCTTTCAACAATACATGTAAGACATAAACAAACTCAAGGCTTGTTAGACCATGCATATAGTTGAATAGGAAGAATTAAGTCGACTTGTAGGTGTTGTAAAGTCTTGACCGACTCCACTCCGAGACCCAAAACTTCCTAGGAATTGTAAGATATAAATTAACTCGATTCCACTACAACAATAAATTTCTTGCATCTATGAAACTTGTTTATGTGATCTCTACATGATTCCCCTATGAACCCATGACACCCTAGTGTTTTAATCAATTGTTTATAAACCCCATATGCTTGCTTTGCTTTACTTTCATTTGTTTACATTTCCTTTGTTAAGAAGTTTAGATTTCAAACCTCAAACTCAACCCAAATTGTGACACCAAAGATATAGCTTTCTACAACCGATAAATCAATATAATACCCGTCCCTTGGGATACGACCTTTACTTACTACTCTACTAAGAGTAGTTTATTGAGATTATAAATAGAGTTTGATTATGGAGTAATAGACGACAATTATGGCCCTCATCAAAATGGCGTCGTAGCCGGGGACGGTGTTCAATTAAATTGTTATCATTTGTTGTTTTTAGTTGTGTCTTTTTTAACCTTGGGGAAGTCAAACTCCTCAAGATAGTGTTAATTGTTTTCTAGTTGTTTGATTTTTTGCATGTCTAGGAGATCACAAGGCGAACCCTTGCCTATTGATCCCGAGATTGAAAGAACTTTGAAAAATATTCGAAAAACCGTTAGAGGTACTTCAACAATTATGGGTATTGGAGAACTTGTGGACATTGGTATCATCCAATCGGATAGTGTTGAGTATACCAACCCTTTTGCAAGACAAGGAGAGGAAAACCCAATTCCAAACCAACCACAAAATCAACCTACAATGCCTAAATTTTCATCTCATTCCGTACCAACTGAAGAGAACCTACCTAATGGTACTCCAACACCACCCCACTTGACCGGTAATTTCATTGCCAAATCCGCATTCATACAATTAGTTGAGAGAAGTCAATTTGGAAGGATGCGTAGCGAGGATCCTCATCTACACATGGAGACTTTTTGTGACTATTGTGATGCCATTTCCCAAACGGAGGTAACTCAAGACCAAATTCGATGGGTATTGTTTTCTTTTTCCTTGATCGGAATCGCAAAAAAATAGTTGAAGAGCCTAGACAAGACCACTCTTGGAATTGATTCATGGACGAAGTTAGCACTTACCTTTTACAAGAAGTTCTACCCTCCGGAGAAGACCAGCATGTTAAGATACCAAATCACCGGGTTCAAGCAAAGAGATGAAGAGTCTCTATATGAGGCATGGGAAAGATTCAAAGATACATGTCTCTCTTGTCCTCATCATGGTCTGAGCGAATGGTTTCTAGTCCAACAATTTTGGAATGGGTTGTATGAAGATGCAAGGAATGTGCTCAACATGGGTTCTAATGGAAGATTCACCGAGGTAGATGACAACCATACTTGGGCAAAGATAGAAGATATGGCGATTCCTAACTCTCAATACAGTAGGCTAAGAAAAGCTACTAGGGTAGGGAGACATGAAGTTGACTCCGTCACACAATTGAGTGTCGATTTGGGTGCCCAACTATGCTCCCATATTGACACAATGAACTTGAAATTTGACAAGGTCATAGCCAATATGAATGAAGCTTCTCAATCATCCAAGCAACAAGTCAATGCCATGGTGGCAACATCTTCTATTCCAAATGGAGTATGTGAGAATTGTGGAACTTTGGAACATGATCAATGAGAGTGTAGGGGCACAAATGAGCAAGTGAATGCTTTCCAAGCATATAAGAATGGCACCCCTTACTCCAACTTTTACAAATAAAACACCAAATTCCACCCAAACTTCTCATACAAAAGCCAAAATATTCAAAATCCTCAACCAACATACACCCCCACCTCCAATGAGAAATCCTACTCAAAGACCCTATTTCAACCAAAATCAAGGATTCCAAAATCAACCCTCTTAAAATCAATCCAATGACCAAGTTTTTGATGTTCAAAAAGCGGTTCTTCAAATGCAAAAGAGCCAACAAGGGTTTTTTGCTCAAACGCAAAGAGATAGCCAAGCCAAAGACACTACCATCAACAATATCATTGCTCATACCAAGATGTTGGAGACACAAATGTCCCAATTGGCCTCTTCAAGTTCCCAAAGGCAAAAAGGACAATTACCTCCTCAAGTTAATCCTCGTACAAGACATGAATTTGACGGACATGTTAATCCTTACATTAGAAATGCTATGACCCTAGACCAAGGCTTTTTAGATCCTTGTCATGACAACATTGACTCGGACAACTACATGAATGAAGACAACAATGTGCCAAGGTCTATGCAAGACCCTTATCATGAGAATGAACAAGCTTTTGATTACTTCTACAAGGCGTTGAGCAACATCAACAACGCCCTTGCTTTACCCCCTTGACACCTCTTAAATGAAGGAGAGTTTGGTGGAGTCCTCCCTAAACCACCATTTGTAAATATTCTAACCCCTTAACTTGCATTCCATTTAATTTGTACATTACTCAATTTTTATATTGCATCTTATATGCTTTGTTTTAAGAATTTGTGTGACATGAGAGCAAGTGAGGGAGGAATTTTAATGTGTTTAAAATATGTAGTTTTGATGATCAAGTGTGAGGAAGCAATTGCCTAGGCTAACCAAGCCTTTGTAGTGCAAATCAATGATGAAAGGATAGGAAATGAAGAAGCAAAGTCACGAGAATGGGATCCCCACGAGCAGACCTGAGCTCGTGGAGACTGGAGCTAAGCAAAGGGAAAAAAAAGCTGTTAGGGAATCTGCCTGAGCTGATATTGAGACGAGCCCAGAAGCCGGCTCGAGCGTCCTCTTCCCAGGACGGACGTCCCTAAGGAGTAAACAAAAAAATCTGAAGCGAAATCCGCCCGTCCCTAACAGAGATCAAGCGTCCCCTACCTGATATTAGACATAAACATGGGATTTTCAACCTTCAATGCTCATTTCTATTTCTTCATTCACAAACACAAACACATTCCCTCACTACAACAATCAAACCCATCATTTAAAATCACAAAATACTCAACCTAATTCATCAAAATAAATTGCAAACTTGCTCAAATCCAATTCAAATCACTCCTTTGTCAACTTTTAGATAATTAAACATCAAAATCTTCTCAAAATCAATAAAAAATTTCTAGGGTTTAGGCAAAATCGAAAAACCCCAAATTGATTGAGAAGGAAGAAAGCAAGAGTATTCAAGCTTATTCAAGGTTTGTTGACATCAAATTGCAAGGAGTAATCATCATGGAAAGAACAAAAGGTAACACCAAAGCAACAAAATCCCAAACTATATCAAAAAGGCAAAAAGTTCTAGCATCAAATGCTTTAGTGGTAGTGCAACAAGCTAGGGAGCAAGCAAGGGAGGTCATTGAGGCCATTGAGGAAGTTACTACTACTTTACCGGAGATTGAGCAACTTAAGGATTATCCGGAGGTAACTTTTATTTCTAATGAGCATAGACTTGCATTTGAATCTCTTGCTAAGAAGAATGTTATTACCACTAAGTTTGTATGCCAACATACTTTGGAGAAATTGGGAGTGCTTGACCAAACCAAGGCATTTTTCGGGTCCATGGGATTATCTACCATATTTGAGATGAATGAATTGACTTACTCCTCACTCACCTCGAAATTCATTAGTTCTTTGAGGGAGTATAAGATTAAGACCCGAAAATCTGTTGAATTTCTGCTTGAAAACCAAAGTCGGAGGATGATTAAGGATGATTTCGGAAATGTATTTGGACTTTGTGACCTTTGGGATTTCTACAAGAAACCCCACAATTTTTATGCCAAGCCCCTTTGGAAGGCAATTGCCAGAAGGGAGTTGACTACATTTAGAGAATGCAATGCCTTGTATATCCACCATTCACGTATACGGTATTGGCATAGGTCCATTTCCAACACCTTGATTCCTAGAAAAGAAGCTACCCACACGACCAAACTCGACCTTACCTAGTTGGATTCTAAAATGAATGCCCATGGGAAACCCAAGAACGACTATAATATCCTTCAATTGTTGATTGAGAGATGGTTGGACATCAAAGTGGGAAAAGAAAAGACGGCTTTCATTGTAAACGGGGGCTTGATAACGAGATTGGCCAAGCACTTTAACCCGAAATTCAATGAAAACAACAACTACAAACTGGTTAAAGGTGGCAACCTCCTTGACATGAGCACATTAATTCACAAGTTCCATTGGGTAAAGTATGATAACTCCGCCCAAGGATATGAATGGATGATCAAGGATGCCAATTCGATTTTCTTGCCCGGGAAAATATGCCGAATTTCCACTCGCCAAAGCCACTACCTTATCCACGTCTCCAAGCTTGCCAAGAACATCATCAACCAACAACTAAATCCGATTGAAGAGCCCTCCTCCATTGTTGTACCGACTTATCCCTTTTCCTACCAAAAATTCACAACAAATGACCCAAATGTTGTGAAAGGCAGTGACTATTTGACCAAGTTAATGAAGCATATCCATAGAGAAGCTTACAAAGATCGGATGAACGCCTATTACGCCTAGTATCCACCACTTTATCATCTTGCTAGGCAAGGACTCCTTGATCCTAAGAGTCCTTTACCGGATTGGGTGGATAAGAAGGTGTTCTTTCCTCAAGCTTCACAAGATGAAGAAAGGGATTTCCGGGGAGCTAGGAGTTAGGAGGATGTTGATGATGAGGATGGGGAAGGTAGTGAATCAATCCATGATGATAATGAGCAAAGTTCAAGTGAAGAAGAAGAAGATGATGATGATGAAGCCTCCGGGTCTATGGAGGAAGATGATGATGATGATGATGATGATGATGATGATGATAATGATGATGATGATGATGATGATGATAAAATGAGTGAAAGTTGATTTTTGACAAAGCATGAAGAAGGACGACACAAATGCGGGGTTGATGGCTTACATTAGCATCTCAACCTATACCATTGTGAGTCTTCTACCCCTCCTTTTGCTTTGTTTTTATCTCATGTTTACATAACTTGCATGACTTGTATAACTTGTAGTTTGGAACATTTAGAGTCATTTTGGACTATTTGATGGCTAAGAGTTTTTGAGTCCTAGCACCATCAAAGAACTCACACCTCGGCCAAAATGACAAAGTGACTTTCATGCATTGCATTGCATGCCTTGTGAATAAACTTCCCTATTTTTGCACTAGAGATAGTGTTTTATTTGGTGGGGAAGTTCATTCATAGGCAACCCGAGTTAATTTAAATTAGCTCTCCGACCAATCGAAAGCATGCATCATATAGCATAGTTTAGTTTGCATCACATGTAAATACGCATCATATATAAATATATTCCATGTACTATGCATTTAGTGTAGAATCATGCATTTCATATAATATCATGCATTTGCATAATTTTCTATCGTTTTGTCCATTGAGGACAATGTCCATACTAGTGTGGGGATGGAAAATTATAACATTTAACATTCTAACATCTAACCCTTATTTCAAAAATGATAAAAATTTTAAAAATTCCAAAAACATGTTCTTTCCTTTGTAGTATAGAATTGTATATATATGTGTTTGTTTGTCACTCTTATCACATTGGGACGACTACGCCACATTCGAGGCATGAAGGATATAGAAGACCGCATGGTATGATCTTTCCAAATCTCCTTTCTCCTTCTTATATGTTAATGACCATGTGGCTACATTTTGATTGATGCGGCATGAACCTTTGTGTTGTTAAGAGTTTACATTTAGTTTATATGGCATATTAGTTGATAGAAGCATATGCATTAGAGTTGTATATATGTTAGTTGCATCATGGCATTTAATTTGCATAGTAGAAAACTTTTGTGAAAATGCCTATTTGGGAAGTTTGACAAGTGTATATAAGGCCCTTGTAGATCATTTTTCTCCTTAAAACTTTGTTTGCTAGAATACTCTCAAGACACCCTAGGATATTTCATACTAGTATCTTTTGTCCCATGGTCTAAGGCCTAGTCAAGGGTTTGCATGTGTGTCATTTATCCAACCTTATGATGTGATATGGACTTGATCCACTTATCTAGGGGGCCTTGATTGACTTGGTGGTTTGGCAACCCAAAAATACTTTTCTCTAATAAGTTTGAAAGTACTCATTCAAATTTTTTTGTGATGTGGAATCATTTTTATTGCCAAGGAAACCTCAAATGTTTTGAATTGTTGAAATGCCGAAAAATTTGATGGAGGAGTACTACTTCAATGTGCTTTGGTGCAAGATCCATTGAATTGGGCCCCTACACGGTTGTGAATTCGGCCGCCCAAAGACAAAGTGACTATCACCTTAAGAGCTATTGTCTAGAGGTTAACCGGTTGCCTAATAAGCGATTGACGAAAGCAAAGGACAATTGCAAATGAGGGACAAACCCCATCTCAAAGTTTTGAAATGTGAAATGCGGAAGTTAAATTTAGGTCAAATTTTGAATGTTAGTCAAATCCACTATTCTTGTTTTAATTAACTTGAGCACTTTATTCCCAAAAATCATTTTTGTTATGCCACCTTGTTGAGCTTGGGACGATCCTTGGCCTTTACACTTTTAGAGAATCCGAGATTTGTCATGTCATATGCCACTAACATCATAAGGATCATTGATGTGACCATAATTAGCGCATATTTAGCCCCCAAATTAGCCTTGTTCCCATGCTTTTTAGTGCATATTTGGGTCATTTATTATCTTTAGTTCTTTGTTTTGCATATTCTTTGAGATTTTGATCCCTTGGTAGGAAAGGAGTAAGAATCTTGCATTTTCATGGCAAAACAAGACTAAATTGATCGAATTCAATGACCAAGCATCAAGGAGAGACAAGATTAGAAGGCCTTTGTACATATGATAGTAGATGAGCAATGTTGAGAAAGGATCCTTGAGTCCCCAAGGAAATCCCCAAGGAATTTATGAAGAAAAGGGAAGAAAAGAAGAAGAAGCCTTGCTGAGGCACAATCCGTGCGGATTGTCCCCAATCCGGCCGTCCTCCAGCTGCAGAATCCGTGCGGCTTTCCACCAAGACGCTCGGATCCCACCTCCACAATCCGCCCGGATTCTCTTGAATCCGCTCGGATTCCATCGCCAGAATCCGCCCGTCCCGACCCTAATCCGCCCGGATTCCAGCACAGCGCGATTTCCACTTCTCCAAGCTACGAAGAAAGAAGCCCTTCCTTCGGAAAATACCGGCTCCTCCCTGCTCAATCTAAAAAGTGTAATTACTAGTTTAGCCCTTAGTTAACCCTAATGCATCCCCCTAATTTCCACTATAAATACCTCATTAGTCTAATTAGAAGAGCATGTTCTTCTTATCAATAATTAGAGTAGTTAATATCAACAAAATCTCTCCTTAGTTTTGTAATCAACAATTAATCAAGTTCTAATACAAGTTTTATTTCCTTAATCTCTCTTTTGTTCATCCTTTATTTTGGGTAATTGAAGATTATTTGGGTTATTATTAAGAGATTGACAACCTCTCAATCAAGCATCAAGTACTTCTTTTATCTTTGCTTTATTATTGGAATCATTAGTAGGTATAATTCTCTTAATCCCTTTTTAATTATTGTTAATTACTTTCATTTATTCATCATGTTTCATTTTGTTGGTATGATTGACAACCTTGCTAGCATGATCAACATGATAATGAGTGAGTAGTCTCTTAGCTAGGGTTAATGGGTGATTAGGGGAAACCAACATGGGAAACCAACATGGGGAATGATTCATGCTTAAATTAATATGCTTTCATGTTTTATTTGCTTGGTTGCTTTGATCTCAACTCTTGCACATGTTATGTTTGATGAAATGCTAAGCCTATGAATCCTTGCATTTACTATCATCACCTATCTTTTCAATGAGACTTGTAAGACATAAACCAACTCGAGTCTCATTAGACCATGCATGTTGTTGAGTAGGGAAGATTAAGTCGACTTGTAGGTGTTGTACAATCTAATCGATTCGGCTCCGGGACCCAAATTTTCCTAGGATTGTAAGATATAACCCAACTCAATCCATCACAACAATAATTGCTTGCTTATAATTTGAGAACATGTTTGTATGATCAATTCCCATGATTCCCCTATGATCCCATGACACCCTAGTGCTTTTTAATCAATTGTTTACACCCCTTTAATTCATCTTGCTTGTTTATTTACATTGCTATTTTAGTTAGTGACCTTCTACATCAACCCAAATTGTGACACCCCTAAGACACCACTAGTTTCAATAGAAATCTCATTTCAATTCCCGTCCCTTGGGATCCGACCTTTACTTGCCTCTTTACTAATTGTAGAGTTGTTTGTGAAGCTATAAATTGTGTTTGGATTCGGACGTGACCCAACGACCACACCTTTAAATTGTGAACACGAAACGGACCGATCAAAAATGGCGCCGTTGCCGGGGACGGTGTTAGCTTGATTTAGATTTCTTTTTATTGTTATTAGTTGTGTCTTTCTTCGCCTTGGGGAAGTAAAACTCCTCAAGGTTTGTTCTAATTGTTTTCGAGTTGTTTGATATTTTGCATGTCTAGGAGGTCACAAGGTGATTTGTTACCTTTTGACCGTGAAATCGAAAGAACCTTGACGAACAATAGGAGACTTGTTAGGAGGAATTTGAGAGGTATTAGTGAAGTTGTTCAACCAACTATTGAGTTCGTCAACCCTTTCGCAATAGAAGGAGAGGAGAACCCATTACACAATACCCCACAAAATCAACCTACAATGCCTAAATTCTCGTCACACTCCGTACCCACCGAGGAGAACCTACCAAATGGTACTCCTACACCGCAACATCTAACCGGAAATTTTATTGCCAAATCCGCCTTCATCCAATTAGTTGAAAGGAGCCAATTTGGGGGGATGCCTAGTGAAGACCCTCATTCTCATATGGAAACCTTTTGCGACTATTGTGATGCAATCTCTCAAACGGGTGTGACTCAAGACCAAATTAGATGGGTCTTATTTCCTTTTTCTCTAATCGGCACCGCGAAGCAATGGTTGAAGGGCCTTGACAAGGCCACCCTCGGAATAGATTCTTGGAAGAAGTTGGCTCTAGCTTTCTACAAAAAATTCTACCCACCGGAAAAGACTAACATGCTAAGGGCTCAAATTACGGGTTTTAAGCAAAGGGATGAAGAATCTTTGTATGAAGCTTGGGAGCGGTTCAAGGGAATTTGTCGCTCATGTCCTCACCATGGACTTAGCGAATGGTTCTTGGTACAACAATTTTGGAACGGTCTATATGAGGATTCAAGGAACATTCTCAACATGGGATCAAATGGAATGTTCACCGAAGTTGATGACAATCAAACATGGAACAAGATTGAGGAAATGGCGGTCCATAACTCACAATATAGTAGACCTCGCAAGGCTACTAGAGGAAGAAAGCATGAAGTGGACTCCGTTACTCAATTGGGTGCTCAACTTAGTGCTCATATTGACACAATCAATTTGAAATTTGAAAAAGCTATGGCTAGACTTGAAGAAGTCTCAAAATCACCAAAGCATCATGTTAATGCCATGACGGCATCCTCATCAATCCCAAGTGGGATATGTGAGAATTGTGGAACTTTGGGACATGACCAAGGTGAATGTAGGGGAACAAATGAACAAGTGAATGCTTTCCAAGCATACAAGAGTGGTACCCCTTATTCCAACTATTACAATGAAAACACCAAATTCCATCCAAATCTCTCATACAAAAGCCAAAATGTTCAAAACCCTCAAACAACATACACTCCACCACCCATGAGAAACCAAAATCAAAGACCCTTTTACAATCAAAACCAAGGTTACCAAAATCAAAATCCATACAATCACCAAAATGACCAAGGTTTTGATGTCCAAAAAGCGGTCCTCCAAATGCAAAAGAATCAACAAGAATTTTTCACTCAAATGCAAAAAGATAGTCAAGCAAAGGAAACCACCATCAACAACATCCTAGCTCATACCAAGATGTTGGAAACACAATTGACTCAACTAGCATCTTCAAGCTCACAAAGACAAAAGGGGCAATTACCACCTCAAAGTAATCCCCCAAGACATGAAACGGTTAGTGCCATTCACTTGAGAAGTGGTACTAGGTATGAAGCACCGAAGAAGCAAGTTGAGGATAAAGTTGTGGAAGCTAGTGAAAAGGAAGAAATTGTGCAAAACTCCAAGGATGGAGAATCATCAAAAGAAGAAAGTTCAAGGAAAGATGAAGACAAGGTCAAGGAGAAGGAGCCCATTGTGATTAGACTTCCTTTTCCTAGTCGTCAAGCCAAGCCCAAATTTGATGATCAACTTGGAAAGTTCATGGAAATTGTTAAGAATTTGGAAGTCTCAATTCCTTTCACGGAATTAATCAATCACGTGTCGGCCTATGCGAAATACATGAAAGATATCCTCACAAAGAAGAAGTCGATCTGGAAACTTGAGACTATCGCCTTCACTAAGGTGAGTAGTGCAATACTTCAAGGGAGTTCACCTCCAAAGCTAAAGGATCCGGGAAGCTTCTCAATACCGTGTACCATTGGCGACACAACGATCAACAAAGCCTTATGTGATCTAGGGGCTAGTGTGAGGGTCATGCCGTACTCGGTGAGTAAAAGGTTGGGGATGGGAGAGCTTAAATGCACCAACATCACACTCCAAATGGCCGATAGATCGACAAAGACACCATTAGGGATATGGGAAGATGTCCCCGTTTAATTGGGAAGTTTTTCATCCCGGTGGACTTTGTCATTGTTGATATGGAGGAAGATTCCAACATTCCAATCATTCTAGGAAGACCTTTCCTACACACCGCGGGTGCGGTGATTGATGTGAAACATGGTGAGCTCACTCTAGAAGTGGGAGATGAAAGCATAACCTTTAATCTTGACAAGACTATGAGAGCTCCTCATTTGCATGAACCATGTTTTATGATTGATCATTATAGCCGAAAGGATGAAAGGAAGAAATCGGAACTCCAATGGAAGAAAAAAATTGAAGATGCTCCATTCAAAGAGCAAGTGAATTGTGACAAGGAAAGCTTGCAAAGCTCATCAAAATCAACCAAAGAAGAAGAGAATGGCCTCATTGGCCAAGAGAAGAATTTGGGAGAGTTGTCTCCATCAAATCAAGAGATTTTCAATGATCAACTTAATGAAGTTTGTGGTCTTTGGGACGACGAATTTGAAGGGATTTTTAATCCCTACATTGGTAATGCCATCGATAAAGACCGACAACAAGGGCCAAGGTCTATTGAAGACCTCTACCGTGATAATGAACAAGCTTTTGATTATTTCTTCAAGGTGTTGAGCAACATCAACAACACCTTGGACATGCCCCCTTGACATCTCATCAAGAATGAGAGTTTGGTGGAGTCCTCCCTAAACCACCATTTGTAAATCTTTCTAACTCCCTAACTCGCATTTCAATTCTTGTATTGCATTTTTTGTCATCGTTGGATTTTTATTTGCTTTGATCAAGATATTTGTCATGTTTGAGAGAAGTGAGGGAGGGACTAACAATCTCAAATTGATGTGTAGTGCTTTCGCTTAGTGTGGGGATGGCAATTTCCTAGGCTATCCGTGCCTTAGTAGTGCCCCCACAATGAAGAACACAAGATTTGAAGAAGAATAGGAGGTTGATAAGGGATATGCATTGTGCACGGATGGAACTGAATCTGGGTATACAGGGGTAGAATCCGAGCGGATTCAAAACAATCCGCCCGTCTTCATGCAATCCGAGCGTACTGGGTTGAAGACACACGTCCCTATAAGCTGAAATTTTGAAAGATTTTTTACTGTAAGAGAATCCGGGCGTCCTGAACTACAATCCGCCCGTCTCTGGGAATCCGTCCGTCTTGGATAGAAGACGCCCGTCTTCTCTGCTGAGGAAAACAAGGAAAATTTCCTAGACTGAAATCCGTCCGTCTTCAAGACAATCCGCCCGTCCCGTATCAAGCAAATCCGAGCGTCTTCTTCTGAATCCGCCCGTCTTTAGGCGAGTTTTATCAAACCCAGAAAGTGCAGAATCCGCCCGTATTGGGCAGAATCCGCACGGATTGCCCCTGCAGTTCGAACTTTTCGGTCTTTATAAAATCCCTCCCACCTTCATTCATTCATTCATTCATTCATAACACTACTTCAAAACATCAAAACCCTCATCCTCTCCATCACAAAAACAAAATCCCTCAACTACATTCACCAAAATCAAATCAAATCATCCTTTCAACAACAAATTAATCACTCCTTTTTCAATAAAAATCAAAACCAAGCACAAAATCTTCAACCTTTGAGTCGATTTTTGAATTCATAAAGGCAAAGCCTTTCACCTTTAAATCGATTTGGGTATACTACAAATTGAAGATTTTTCATTCTTTTCTTGGTTAGTTCATCAATGGCAAGGACTAAGGGAGCAACAAAGGCAACAAAGGCACCAAAGGCACTTTCGCAAAGGCAAAAGGCTCTTCAAGCAAAGAAAGCATTGGCTATGGTGGTAGCAACACCAAACTTGGAAGTGCAACAACAACAACAACCTTCTATGGGAGCAACAACATCTTCTACTCCGGAAATCGATCAACTCTTGCAATATCCGGAGGTAACTTTTATTTCCAAAACCCATAGAGATACTTTTGCCAAGTTTGCTAGGAAATCAATTCAATCCACCAAATTTATTTGTGAAGACACCTTGGGAAAGTTGGGTGTCCTTGAGCAAACTAGAGCCTTTTTCAAAGCC
This sequence comes from Silene latifolia, assembly GCF_048544455.1. NCBI lineage: Eukaryota > Viridiplantae > Streptophyta > Magnoliopsida > Caryophyllales > Caryophyllaceae > Silene > Silene latifolia. Next base: position 142,327,265 of record NC_133536.1, read on the forward strand.
ATGGGGTTAGAGAAATTGTTTGAATCAAAAGAATTGACATACCCCTCCCTTACCTTGGAATTTTTGAGTTCTTTGACAGTCACCAAAGTTGAGAGTAGGGAGAATCTCGAGTTTCATCTAGCTAATGTTAGTAGACGCATTTCCTTTAGAGAATTGGGTGAAATTTTGGGTCTTAGTGATAAACCAAGTTATTTTAAGAATTATGGAAAGTATGACCCCGACCCTCTTTGGGAGGCAATTTCCGGGAGGAAATTTGAGGACTTTCATGCGAGTCGTGCTCTTTTAGTCCACCATCCGGGCATAAGAGTATGGCACAAGGTCATAGGAAACACCATTATTGCAAGGAAAGATACCAACCATTTCACCAAACTTGATTTTATTCTTCTTGAATCGGATTTGAACATTGGAAGAGTACACACCAAGCCTTTCAACTCTTTGAGGCTTTTGGTAGATAGATGGCTCAACATTGATTGTGGGAAGAAGGGCACTACAGTTATTGTCAATGGCGGCCTAGTCACTATCCTAGCTAAGTACTTTGATCCTAACTTCAATAAGGATAACAAGTATAAAGCAAAGGAGGGTGGTCATCTTGTTGATTTGCATACTATGATACACAAGTACAAGTGGGTTGCTCATAACCCTCTTGATACCAAGTATGGATGGCTCACTAGTGAAGCTAGATCGTTCACCTTGCCTTCAAAGATTTGTCGTCTAAGCGTCCACCGGACCAATTATCTACTTCCCCTTTCTAAAGAGCCCAAGTATATTATTCAACAACAAAAGGGTGAACTTGAAATGCCCTCCTCTTCCATTGTCATACCACCCTACCCCTTTGAGTATCAAGAGTTCAAGCCGGAAGGAGTTGAAGCTAGAAATGATTATTTTACTCTTCTCATGCAAGCAATGCACAAGCAAGCCTTTGAGGACCGGAAAAATGCTTACTTGGCTCAATATTCTCCCCTCCTACACTTAGCTAGGCAAGGACTACTTGACCCATTATGTCCTTTGCCTAGTTGGGCGGATAGAGAAGTCCTATTTCCGGGTGCATCTAGGGTCGTTTCGGGTGACAATGAGGTTGCTGGTAATGAAGAAGTTGATGATAACATTGGTGAAGAAGCAAGTGAGTAATGAGGAGAGGATGGTGAAGAAGATGATGAGCAAGATAAGGAAGAAAGTGATGAAGCAAATAAAGAGGGAAGTGGCATTGAGACCACTTCTAATGAGGAAAGTGGTGATGATAATGATATGATGGAAGATTAGCAAGCCTTGGAGACTCCTACCCTCTCATGGTTTGTCTATATCTCTCTTTGTTTTTAATTATTTTCTTGATCATTGTTGGAGTAGTCCTAGCACCATAGAGGACTCACACCTCGGTACCATTGAGGTGTTCTCATTTTTTTGTTCCCATTTTCAAAATCCAAAATGACAAATTAGTTTCATGCATTTCATAGTGTGTGCATGAACAACACCCATCCTTGGACATTAGCAATAGTGTCTAACTCGGTTTGGGGAAGTTAATGCATACACAACGGGAGGTAATCTAAATTATCCTCTCCGTCATAACAAAAACCATGCATCATGTAGTGTAGCTTAGTATAGATTGCATTTAGTATAGAAATCATGCATCATCTTTGCATAATTTCCATCATTTTGGCCATTGAGGACAATGCCCATATTAGTGTGGGGATGGGAATTCTAACATTTAACTCTTATTCAAAAATCCAAAAAAATTGAAAAATCTCGAAAATCATAAAAATTTAAAAATTGAAAAACCCAAAAACATATTTATTTCCCTTTGTAGTCTTGTGTATATATTGTTTTGTATATATTGAGTTTGTTCTATCCTTGTTCACATTGATCGACTACGCCACATCCGAGACATAAGGATAATGAAAACCGCATGGTATGATCTTTCCAATCTCCTTTTTCCTCTTTATGTTAATGACTATGTGGCTTTATTTTGTTTGATGCGGTATAACAATGTGAACTTAGGACTTGCATTTAGTTTATATGTCATATTAGTTGATAGAATCACTTGCATTAGGATGTTTATATTAGTTGCATCATAGCATGTAGTTGCATTTAGATAAAAGTTTTGAAAAGTGCCTAATTGAGAACTTTGACAAGAGCAACTAAGCCATTACAAATACTTGTTCAACTTAAGACTTTGCCTACTATAATGGTTGTAAAACACCCTAGATAGTGTCATACTAGTGTCTTTTGACCCAAGACCCAAGGCCTAGTCAAGGGTTTGCATGTGAGTCACCTATCCAACCCCGTGATGCGATGTGGACTTGGTTAACTTGTCTAGGTGACCTTGATTGACCTTGTGGTAAGGCAACCCAAAAATATTTTCTATCAATAAGCTTGAAGTGCTCATTTCAAGGAATTTTGTCATGTGGAAGTAATTTAATGCCAAGGAACCCTCAAATGTTATGAATTGTTGAATGTTGAGAAATTTAAGTTGTTTTGATGGAGGCGTACCACTTCGATGTGCTTTGGTGCGGGATCCATTGAATTGGGCCCCCACACGGTTGTGAATTCAGCCGCCCAGAGACAGAGTGACTATCACCCCGAAAAGCTATTGTCTAGAGGTTAACCGGTTGCCTAATAAGCGATTGGCGAAAGCAAAGGACACTAGCCCGGAAGGGACAAACCCCATCTTAAATTTTTGAAATGTGAAAGTTGAAATGAGGACAATTTTGAATACTAGTCATATCCACCCATTGTGTATAAAGATTTGAGCATTTCATTCCCAAAAAGCCTTTTTGTCAAACCACTTGGTCGAGCTTGGGACGATCCATGACCTTTACTTTTGTAGAGAATTCGAGACTTGTCATGTCATATGCTACTAGCATCATAGGGATCATCATTCCACCACCATCCGATCGCTCTTGACGAAAGCATTTGGAAATTGAGGACGAAAGTAGTCTAGTTTAACACCATTTGGAGGTGATTTAGTGCCATCCTCTTAGCCTTAGTAATTTGTTGAACTAGTATTTGTGAAGGATTACATGCTCTTGAATTTGTTCCTCTTTAGTGCCTCCGCCACTTGATGAGGAAGTGGCTATTCTTTTGTAGATGCATCCATTATGTGATTTTGTGTGCTTAATGTTTGGATGTGTCGCCATTTTGGCAAGACCCACCTTGCCTTGCAAGAAGGCATCCTACCTCATGGTTGTCTTGTTGTGAGTTGAAGGGGCGGAGTGAGACCCGCTAATTGTCTCATATCGGCTATGTTATTAGGTTAGTTTAAATAATGGTCCTATTCTTTGTCACCTCTTTACTCGGGACGAGCAAAGGTTCGGTTTGGGGATATTTGATGTGACCATAATTAGCGCATATTTAGCCCCCGAATTAGCCTTGTTCCCATGCTTTTTAGTGCATATTTGGGTCATTTATTATCTTTAGTTCTTTGTTTTGCATATTCTTTGAGATTTTGATCCCTTGGTAGGAAAGGAGTAAGAATCTTGCATTTTCATGGCAAAACAAGACTAAATTGATCGAATTCAATGACCAAGCATCAAGGAGAGACAAGATTAGAAGGCCTTTGTACATATGATAGTAGATGAGCAATGTTGAAAAAGGATCCTTGAGTCCCCAAGGAAATCCCCAAGGAATTTATGAAGAAAAGGGAAGAAAAGAAGAAGAAGCCTTGCTTGAGGCACACAATCCGTGCGGATTGTCCCCAATCCGGCCGTCCTCCAGTGCGAATCCGTGCGGCTTTCCACCAAGACGCTCGGATCCCACCTCCACAATCCGCCCGGATTCTCTTGAATCCGCTCGGATTCCATCACCAGAAATCCGCCCGTCCCGGCCCTAATCCGCCCGGATTCCAAAGGCCAGTGCGATTTCCTCTTCTCCAAGCTACGAAGAAAGAAGCCCTTCCTTCGAAAAATACCGGCTCCTCCCTGCTCAATCTAAAAAGTGTAATTACTAGTTTAGCTCTTAGTTAACCCTAATGCATCCCCCTAATTTCCACTATAAATACCCCATTAGTCTAATTAGAAGAGCATGTTCTTCTTATCAATAATTAGAGTAGTTAATATCAACAAAATCTCTCTTTAGTTTTGTAATCAACAATTAATCAAGTTCTAATACAAGTTTTATTTCCTTAATCTCTCTTTTGTTCATCCTTTATTTTGGGTAATTGAAGATTATTTGGGTTATTATTGGGAGATTGACAACCTCTCAATCAAGCATCAAGTACTTCTTTTATCTTTGCTTTATTATTGGAATCATTAGTAGGTATAATTCTCTTAATCCCTTTTTAATTATTGTTAATTACTTTCATTTATTCATCATGTTTCATTTTGTTGGTATGATTGACAACCTTGCTAGCATGATCAACATGATAATGAGTGAGTAGTCTCTTAGCTAGGGTTAATGGGTGATTAGGGGAAACCAACATGGGGAATGATTCATGCTTAAATTAATATGCTTTCATGTTTTATTTGCTTGGTTGTTTTGATCTCAACTCTTGCACATGTTATGTTTGATGAAATGCTAAGCCTATGAATCCTTGCATTTACTATCATCACCTATCTTTTCAATGAGACTTGTAAGACATAAACCAACTCGAGTCTCATTAGACCATGCATGTTGTTGAGTAGGGAAGATTAAGTCGACTTGTAGGTGTTGTACAATCTAATCGATTCGGCTCCGGGACCCAAAATTTCCTAGGATTGTAAGATATAACTCAACTCAATCCATCACAACAATAATTGCTTGCTTATAATTTGAGAACATGTTTGTATGATCAATTCCCATGATTCCCCTATGATCCCATGACACCCTAGTGCTTTTTAATCAATTGTTTACACCCCTTTAATTCATCTTGCTTGTTTATTTACATTGCTATTTTAGTTAGTGACCTTCTACATCAACCCAAATTGTGACACCCCTAAGACACCACTAGTTTCAATAGAAATCTCATTTCAATTCCCGTCCCTTGGGATCCGACCTTTACTTGCCTCTTTACTAATTGTAGAGTTGTTTGTGAAGCTATAAATTGTGTTTTGATTCGGACGTGACCCAACGACCACACCTTTAAATTGTGAACACGAAACGGACCGATCAATCATCCTTACACCCCCATCTGATCACCTTTGACAAAAGCATTTAGCAATTGTACACAAAAGTAGCTTAGTTTAACACAACTTGGAGGTGACTTGTTTGTATCCTCTTGGACTTAGTAACTAGGAGAACTAATATCTATGATAGAGTGTGTACCCTTAAATTTCTTCCCTTATAGATGATTTCCACCACTTAGATGAGGAACGTGGTTATTCTTTTGTAGATGCATCCTTTTACTTGTTTTTGTGTGCTTAATGCTAGGATGCATCGCCATTTTGGCAAGCCCCACCTTGCCTTTCAAGAAGGCATCTTACCTCATAGATGTCTTGTTGTGAGTTGAAGGGGCGGAGTGAGACCCTCAAATTGTCTCACATCAGCTAGGTTATAAATAAAGGTCATAGTTTTAGTCACCTTTTTACTCGGGACGAGCAAAGGTTCGGTTTGGGGATATTTAATGTGACTCGTATTTACACACATTTAATTCCCTAACTAGCCTCGTTCCTATACTTTCTTTCATGCATTAGGGTCGTTTCATATCTTTAGCTTCCTACTTTGCATATTCTATGAGGTTTTGTGTCCTTGGTAGGAGAGGAATGCTAACCTTGCTTATATAGAGCAAAACGGAGCTAAATGAATCGCATCTAACGATCAAGCAACGAAGAGGAGACCAATACTAAAGGCCTAATTCAATAAAACAAGTATTTTGGCAATGATGAAGGACCTCCATGGCTCCTCAACGATTCCCACGGATCATGAGGCAGCCAATTCAAGAAGAAGCGAAACTGACCCTTGAGACGGGCGTCCCAAGCTCGGCCCGAGCGTCCTAAAGAGAAGGACGGGCATCCTAAGACTCGGCCCGAGCGTCCCTTGAGCAGGGCGGGCTTTTTTCCTTACATCATGAGCGTCCAACAGGGGAAGGTCGGGCGTCTCCATGAAGGACTTGGAAAACGTTAATCTTCATTTTAGGGATTTAATCATCATTTAAGCCCTTAGTTACCCTAATACTTGTACTTAGTATAAATACTCCATTGTATTAGAGTTTGATTACCAAGTTAGATTACCATATTAGCATGTTATCTTAGATTTATCCAAGTTATTAATACAATCCAATTACACAATTCAATCTTAATCACATCTTAATCTTTCCTTAATTATTCAAGTGTTCTTAGATCTAGTTGGGTAATTTGAAGACTATTTGGGTTTATTGGAGAATTGAAAACTCTTCATCATTCATCAAGTTTTCTTCTATTATTCTTTGCTTTATATTTGATCATCTTAAGTTGGTACAATTTTTCAACTCCTTACTTAATCTTTGTTTATTGTTTTACTCTTTCATCATGTTTAGACTTGTTAATATGATTAACACCATTGTTAGCATGTCCACCATGATAATGAGTGAGTAGTTCCTTAACTAGGGTTAATGAGGGATTAGGGGAATTAATCATGGGGTAGATCTTTACTTAATAAGTTCATATGAATGCTTGCTTGTTATATTTTCAACTTATGCACATGTTATGCTTGATGAAATTCTTGATTGACAACGTAGCATGAATCTCTTATCCTTTCAACAAGACTTGTAAGACATAAACAAACTCAAGGCTTGTTAGACCATGCATATAGTTGAATAGGAAGAATTAAGTCGACTTATAGGTGTTGTAAAGTCTTGACCGACTCCGCTCCGAGACCCAAAACTTCCTAGGAATTTTAAGATATAAACTAACTCGATTCCACTACAACAATAAATTGCTTGCATCTATGAAACTTGTTTATATGATCTCTACATGATTCCCCTATGAACCCATGACACCCTAGTGTTTTAATCAATTGTTTAAAAACCCCATATGCTTGCTATGCTTTACTTTCATTTGTTTACATTTCCTTTGTTAAGTAGTTTAGATTGCAAACCTCAAACTCAACCCAAATTGTGACACCAAAGACATAGCTTTCTACAACTGATAAATCAATACAATACCCATCCCTTGGGATCCGACCTTTTCTTTCCACTTTACTAAGAGTAGTTTGTTGAGATTATAAATAGAGTTTGATTAGGGAGTAATAGATGACAATTGCTGCCCTCATCAGCCTTCTAGGTAGAAGGCGGCTTGCTCCACCTTAAGCTCTTCAGGGCACCTTACCACTTCAATCACGTTTTTCATCTCTCTTACCCAATCACTAAAGAGTCAAGGCTCCTCACCCCAAGGTACTTGCTTGGGGCGGTGGCGCGAGATGGCGGTGCTCACGGTCGAGGCATTCATCGCCGCGTCTCTCTCCCTAGTGACGTTTCTAAGGGCCTCAATAAGTGCCTCATTTTGAGCAATGAGCCGCTCTATCGCTTCCTCAAACACGCGGGGTGGAGGTGAAAGAGTCCTTGCACGGGGTCTCGGCATTATGTATTTTCAATAAGTGTAAAAAACATCAATACATGCCCCAATATAGGAGACAAATGTGTAGATACCTCATTTCTGCACCTCCCGCAAACCACCCGGTGATGATTGGGCCGCATGTTTGGTACACGGAATGATTTGTGACAGTTCGTAAGTTTATCGTCAAGTGATCGCTCAAACACTTGTGTCTACCGCATAGTCGTCATCTACGCGCCGATACGGTCGTTTTGACAGTAATTAGAGTACATTTGGAGTCCGGGTCAAAAACCGTCTTCATTTTCTAATAACCGTTTAAAATGCCGAGTCAGAATGTTCTGTAATGTTCCGGATATTTCTATTCCATATTTTCCAATCTTTTAATCTTTGGTAAAATATATCCCGAAATTATCATATAAAATATTAAGGAAATAAGATTAATCCGCTATTCCATAATAGAAACACGGAAATCTTTCTTCCGCAGGAGGAAAGTGTAATACCCAGGATATTTAAGAACTCTGTTGACCGACCTTGTTGACCAAACATACCTTAGAGATGAATGGGTGAGGGATCAGGCTTGTAACATGAGCTTTATAGGATTGTTTACTCGACCTAGCTGAGGCTACTCGGCCGAGTATCACCCATACTCGACCGAGTAGAGCCTACTCGGCCGAGTACTCCTGTACTCGACCGAGTATGGCTGCTGTCGACACGTTAATATAAAATGCAAGTTCGCGAGATTCATTTCATTTTCTTTTCCCATTTCTTCGACAGTTTCTCTTTCTCTAAACCTAGCTTATCTCCCTCTCCTATCACCCCCATCTCTTCACACTTTAAGGTATATAGCCTAAACCCCCACCATGGGAAGGACGGGATTCGGATGACGTGTGTGGTGGCCGTCTATGTCACTGCCGATGCATATTGTTAGGTAAGTCTCTGCCTTGCGTTCTTTTGAGTGATTCTATGAGTATAGTTTTGTAATAGGTGGTGGTTATGAATGTTAGGATGCTTATTGGAGTCGTGCTTGGCTGTGTATGGATGTCTTACATGCTTTGCGACGAGGTAGGGTTTTCTACTCAGTTTTACTGTTAATTGTTATGGCATGATTGTTTCGTGATATTTGTTAACTGCTGATCATCGGAGTATGGGCGTTGTTGTGACGGTGTTAGTGTGGAGAGGTTGTGACAGTTGTGATGCTGTGTGTTGTGATTGTGGTGGAGTCACTTGCGGGAGTGGCTTCACACCCTAGTTCGCCCTTCGTGGAACCCGCCTCGGGAGGGGATGTGCACATTAAGGGACAGGGATTTTTTAGTCGCTCGTTGATGAGCTGGACTTGGTGGGATCGGCTGCGGTCACCCACTGGCGGCGTGGATTACCTGTTGTGATGGGTAATCTGGCAGGACTACACACTTCGGTGTGTAGTCGGTTACTGTGTGAGATCGGGAGACCAGGGTGTGTGGATGATCAGCTGGTTACCTTGTTGTTTGCCTTACATTGATTGAGTAATACTGACCCCGTGTTGTGTTTGTAAAACCTGCGGTGATCCATTCGGGGACGGTGAGCAGTTGGCTTAGCAGGTACTGCTGATTGTGGCTGCTAGGAGTGGAGGGATCGAGTCATCACATTACCAGTCTAGAAGAGCTGTGTCATGAGTTGTTGTAGTTTAATCTTTGGTCTTAAGAGGTTGTATAGAACTATATGGTATATGGTATATTGATCTTTTAAACTTGTTCTTTTATTGTCTAATTTGATCTACTTCCTCGGGAAACCGAGATGGTGACACCGCCATACACTGGGATGGTCCTTGGTAAGGCGTCCTGGTGTGCGGGGGTGTTACAAAGTGGTATCAGAGCCGACGATTTTGGAACCTGAACCAATGAATCTAATGAATGTAGGGTGTCAATTAAAATGAACCTGGTGTATGTGCGTTGGGAGCCCCAGCCGATGCTAGATTTTGGGTGAGAAGGCGCCCTCATTTCAAAATCATGGCCACATCGAACTTAAGCCAGACACGGGAAAAAGGGTAGCTAGTGAGAGTCGTTGATTGCTTAATGATGATTGTTGTGTGCATCTATGTTTATGATAATATGTGTCAAGGTGTGTAGATGGAATGGTTGCGATGTGCGACCAGAGGTAAGTTAATCAATTATTAAACAGTGATTGCGTTGTGTAGTGATTGTTGCCTGGTAAATGTGGTTAAGTGTATATTTTGTGAGTAGCGGAATCTGGGATGATGTGTTATAGGAGCTAGACCATGCAGGTACAGTAATTAATTGCTAAGTATGCTAAAAGGTAGGGTGTAATCGTTTCATAGCAAAGTGAGGAATGAAGGTAGAAATGATGATCGAATTGGTAGTGGATGTACAAAATACGTGTTGATATGTGTTTGTGTAGTAGAACTAAGCTCTAATAGTGACGAGCCGGTTGCACGGAACTCCGAACGATGTTATTTATTTTGCAGGAACAATGAAAATTTATGAATTCCTCTTCACTTTTGGAAACTCGACCGAGTAGAGTATTGTACTCGACCGAGTAGACCATACTCGGCCGAATATAACGCTACTCGACCGAGTGTCCGTTTGGTGAAAATCATATTCGCTACTGTCCTTAAAAACTCGATCGAGCAAGGAGGATACTCTATACGGGTTATACAAAAACCCTATTTTGTTCCCTTTCTTTCTTATTTCCGCCCCCATCTTCACCTCTTCTTCTCTCTAAAACTCTATACCCTTCCTTTCTCAAGCTTTTGGGGTCAATCCTTGGTGATTAATTCATTCTCCATTGCTATAAACCAATCTAAGGTAAGGTTTTAAGTTGATTTCTCCCTTTATTTTCAAAATTATGGTATAATTTCAGCTATACTTCGAATTTTCTTTGTGAGCATCTGAAATAGAGTATTCATCTTGCTAATTCTTGGATTTAATCGTATATAAACCTCGTATATGCCCTTGTTTAAGCAATTTCATGGTTTAAAATTTGATTTCTATATCCTAGGGTTGCTAAAAACGAAAACCTCTTTGTTTGATGTTTATCCTTTGGTTTGAGGCAACTCAAAGCTTCTAATCATATAATTTGTAAGGCATTTGGTGATTTTGTGATAAAATTTGTCTTAAAAGATCGTTTCAAAATATGTGTACAATTGAAAACGGACCGTCTGTTGCTATAAGAGTTGTTGTGTCAATCCCCTGTTTAAACTTGTCCTTTTGCAGTATGGTGAATACCAGAGGCTTACCCAGCAAAAGAACTCATGGTAATGTTCAGCTTGAGACGGGTCAGTCCATCGTGAACCCGTAGTTCCACCGGTGGAAGCACATCCATCGGTAATATTCTCTGATTTCAATCACCGTACGGCTTTTGTGGCCCTTATGCGTCGTCCATTCCGTCCCACCCGCTGTCTTAATTCCGGTATTCTTGAGACTTTAGGGATTAAAGAGGACATATTTCACATCTTTAGGATTCTGGGTATGGAGGGGTTATATCACCTGAGGAAGAAAACCTACCCCCACTTGACTTTGGAGTTTTTGAGCTCCTATGTTTATGATAAAAAGGGAAAGACTGTCTCCTTTCGTCTCATGAATAAGGATCATGAGCTTACCCTAGATGAGTTTGCTGACCACTTGGGTCTAGAGGCTGAAGGGGAGGGGTACCTTAGTGATGTGGCCAAGAACAGCGGTGCACCTTCTTACCTTCCATACTTGACCGGCCGACCTGCTCCTAGCGCTAGTTCCATGCTAATTAACTATGTTCAGCATGTTGTTCTCCGTATGTTCTTGAAGATGTTGACCTGCCTGTTGTATGCGAGGGATGACGTGAGTAAGCTTAATTCTCACGAGGTCATGTTGCTTATGTCTTATCTTAACCTACACCGTCAGAAACCGTTCTACTATAGTGCTCCAGTGGTAGTGTGCTCTAGTCTTGAGCGTATGGCACAGTCCGATACCCGACACATTGCTTGCGGGGCCATAGTGACCCGCCTAGCTCAGCGCCTAACAGATTTTGAGGCCCCACCTCCTGAGGGGAATGAGTATGCAGAGATTGTGTCTACCATGGACGCTCAGTATTGGCGTCAGAACACATGGTTGAGGAAGATGGATGACGGGTCTTATGCCTGGAGGGTGAGGGGATCTATGTGGATGGTGCTTCCAGACCCAGCCAATCTCCCTGTGGTTGACCATTTGGCTTGGTGGGAGCCTTGTGCTATTCCTAGGCCTGCGCCCCAGACCTACCTGATTGACCCAAGGATTCTCTTGAACTTACCTGAGCCTGTCACCGTGCCTGAGGGGCAGCAGCAGGCACCTCCTCCACCTCGAGAGCGCCGTAGGGTGAGGTAGTCTAGGGAAGACCCGGTTGTACCTGAGCCCTCTTACTCCGCCCCTGACTTCTACCCTTACCAGTACTCGCCCTACCCCACAGTGCATGACCCCAGGATGCAGCCGAGTGATCTGGCTGAGCGGATCTCCACTACTTTGGTGCTCCGCAACATGCATGAGATGGCCCTTAACCAGGGCATAGGGACACAGTTAGCACAGCTTGTCTGGTGGAGGGGACCAGGAGTGGACACGGGAGTGTTCCACAGCTATGGAGTGGACCCGAGTTACTGGAGACCTCCGGAGGAGACTGAGTTTGGTTGCCTTGCGGGACAGTGGGGAGCCGACTATGGCAGTCAGCTAGGAGGAGATTCATCGGCGGCGACGACGGTTTTTCAGTGTGGGCGTACAGTGCGGCTACTTAAGCGCGGTGGTGATGATGACATGGAGGAGGGTCCTCGTTATTGACCTTGTGTTGTTAGATTTCTTGGAGTGGCTTCTTTGATGTTGGATTTATTTCTTTTGTGTTGGACTTATTACTTTTATGTTGCATTTTTACTTTCGGGATTTATTAGTTACTATAGATGACTGTACTTGGCCTTAAGGCCGTTACGTTTCTTTTGACTTAACTGTGGACCTCGTGGAAGGGGTTATATTCCGTATTGTGGTAGTATGTTTGGTTGCAGGTAACACAGGATGTTGGATTGCAATTGTTGGCTCTCTGCCTGTTACAACTCGACCGAGTATAGACAATACTCGACCGAGTAGCACTTACTCGGCCGAGTATACTATTATACTCGACCGAGTAGAGCTTACTCGGCCGAGTAACCATTCATACCCGGCCGAATTGTACTGTTATAGGGACCCCTTGTGATGTATGCTTATCAACTGTCAAATGTTTGTGGTTGTCTACATGTTAAAGTGGGTGGGTGTTTCATAGCATCAGTTAGGGTTAACGGTCTACGTTGGTATGCACGTACTTAGAGTTGTATATCGATTTATGAAGATTAGACATATTGTCACGGCATCATAGTACTGGAGGAGTTCTGATAGTTGTGTACATTTGCATGTTGGTGATTATGTTATCTATCGTAACTTCCCTATTTGGTTACAGTTATAAGCAGCCCAACTGGATAAATGAACTTGGTGGTCGGTACATGTCTAACATAACGGCTAACGAATAAAGTGTTATCATTTGTTAACCTCACCTCTGGATCTATATAGAAAACTTAATTGTGGTCACATTCGGTTGCTATGAGTCACATTCGTGTAATGTCATAGAGTAAGCTTTGTAATATTAAGTAAGGTCATTTATAGTTATGGTTAATGTCACGGGTGAGACGTATGTGTTGGTTCGCGGTACGGAAGGTGTTTAGCGGTGAACTTCGGGGACGAAGTTCCTTTAAGAGGGGACGAGTAATGTCGCGGAAATAAATGTTTAATTATGTCTATAATATTAGGAATCACGTGTATATTATGTATGTTAGTATTCGGAATTGCATTTATGTTTCCTTGAAGTCGTATTCATAGTGTACTCAAGTGATATGAATGTTATACTTTGTACATATGTTATATTGTGTATGGGTGTATGGAATGTGGTGGTTGGGTTTTGTTTTGTAGTTGTGTATGGTGGCTTGTTGTAGTATTGCTTTTAACAAGAGAGTGCGGATAAATTTATTAATTTTCGTTAGTTATGTGTAATAGTAAGTGATTGGTATTGCTTGGAGAAATAGCTGTGGTAGATAATTGTTGCATGAGTAATGTGGTTTGGCGGTAGTGTCAGAACGGTTTGAGGCCGTACACCTTTAGGTAGGTGGAGGGTGTCACAGTGCGTGACCCCGAGGTGAGCGGAGTGTGGACTGAACTTCGGGGACGAAGTTCTTTTTTAAGGGGGGAAGACTGTAATACCCAGGATATTTAAGAACTCTGTTGACCGACCTTGTTGACCAAACATACCTTAGGGATGAATGGGAGAGGGATCAGGCTTGTAACATGAGCTTTATAGGATTGTTTACTCGACCTAGCTGAGGCTACTCGGCCGAGTATCACCCATACTCGACCGAGTAGAGCCTACTTGGCCGAGTACTCCTGTACTCGACCGAGTATGGCTGCTGTCGACACGTTAATATAAAATGCAAGTTCGCGAGATTCATTTCATTTTCTTTTCCCATTTTTTCGACAGTTTCTCTTTCTCTAACCCTAGCCTATCTCCCTCTCCTATCTGAAAGAAAAGTAGATTCATATACATATTAACATACTCATATATGTCTAAACTAATTTGTCATAAAATTAAAACGGATCTTATGCATGCAAACAATAATATAAATAGAGGAGAAATCATGTCCTTACATAATAGATTTCGGCTATTAGGGCACAAGAGAGATCACCTTTCTCTTCTTGTTCTTGAGCTTTTCCAATGGAAGAACAAAGATCTAAGTGTAAGATCTCTCCCTATGTATTATACCCAAGGCTCCTCTTAATTAAAATTAATATTACAAGTACTAGTTATAATATTAATCAAGGTAGAAAAATGGAACCAAAATATTTATAAACTTCTTATGTATTTCGGTTTTTAGAGAGATAATTAGGAGGATTTTTATTCTCTCTAAAACTATATTTTGGATGATTGAATTAGAATGAAAATAATACACTACCTTTAGTATATTATTAGGCAAAATAAAAGAAAAACAATGATCACATTTTTCTTCCCAAAACCGTGTAAGAGGAGAAGGAAAGGGAAGCCAATGCATGGACTTGTTGCTCTTAACAATGTTCATAGGCTTGCATGGCTAGACTTCTTTTTAATCATTATGTTTTCTTATTAAAATACAAACACAATATTAAGTCTATTCCTCCTCCTTTTATTTTCGGCACTTTACATAATATGGTGTCCATATTATTTTTGTCAATTGTCTATATGTTACATGTCACATGTCACATATATTTGTTATGTATTTTTAACTTATTAAAAATCAACGTATTAATAAAAACACGTCATATACAAAATCGACTTAGTAATATCATAATTACTTGTACCAAAAATATTTTACCATTTATAAATCACAACAGATTGTATTTATAACAATTCATTCAAATTTAATTGTTACATTAAACAATTTATTTCATCCGAGTAATTATACAATTTAATTACTCAGACCGTATCTTATTTAATCACATTTCAATATGATACGTAAATTTTACATCCAAAATCGTCCGTCAATTTTCAAGTAATTTAATTAACTCGTAACATTATACGATTAATTAAATAATCAATTAAGAGTATTGCCCTTTAGGTATGACCTAGGGGGTCAATCTGTCACCACCGTCACACGACGAATGTCAAACTCTAGTCGACCAATCATTACCGATATATGTTGACCGGTTGACCAATGAAACAAAATTACTTCCCAATTGTATTCATTTTAATGAGACTTAAACATGTGATCATCATGATCAACAGTCGTGATCGCATTATTGTCGGAGGACACATATTCCAACAATCTCCCACTTGTCCTCGACAAGTGTGCGTCACCAATTCTCTTGTCCTATTACTATCTCCCACTCAATGCAAGGTGTCTTTCAGGTCGTACTTGCAAGTGATCATATCGAGAGTGGTTTCCTCGATCTGGAGAATAACTGATTGACCGGATTTATCTACTCTGGATATCTTCCGAGCGTGGCCACGCATTTCCAGTTCATTACTCCTCGAGTGGCCCTGAGATATTGTTATAACCCTGACTAGGGGTGGACAATTCCTATCGCACTCATTCCCTTCGACTAGCCACAGCCATCATAACCCAAAATATGCCCATTTGACCCCATTTACGAAGGTCGTAGTAACACAAATCAAAGTTAATCTGAAACTGTGCCATCTTAGGTGAATAGCCTTTAGTCAAAAGAATCGACTCATTTTGAATACTATAGTAGCTCTCGCCACGACCAGGCTATATAAATTTGCCAGAACTCTATAAGCGGTCATAAGGCCCGACAAAATGTTCCTAACAGTCTGCCTATGTGATCGACTAGTCATCTCACATGACTCTATGGCACTTGAACTTGCCATCAATCGCATCACACTCTAGTCACTTCGAGACGTCACCTCATATAAGTAACTATGGGCAAAAACAATGTTAATCCATGTTCACTTTAACGGGGTTCAATTGTCTCTACAACCCGTTTGGATATAACAATGTACAAAGTGAGTTAATAATAACTCAAACGACAAATGTCGACATCACACTCGGGTAGTCAATATCATATTACAACCTTGTGATGTTTATCATAAGTGTAAACACTTATTGATTGCAATAGAAGTTTAACATCTCACGTGTCCATGTGTTCAAACTTCTTACACTTGCATTTTCCTTCACATTCATGTTCTCTCTCATAGCATGAATCTTACCAAGTACACATCAAGGTTCTCGACCTTGGTTTTGGTTCTTTAACTTGAAAGAACTTTCTTATCGATCATCTCATAACGAACGAATTTGCGATGAATAATACAACTTGTACCGATCAAGTATTTCATCCACACACAATGCACTAGGTATATGTTTTGTAGAATCTTGTAATAGGTGACAAGATTGTTAGCTTAGTACTTCTCACAAGTCCTAGCTTAACTAGGAAAGATTATCTTTGAATAACTTCTTATTCAACCAACCATCTTTCCAAAACTTCTCATTTCCTTTCCTAGGCTTGAAATATTTGGGATTCTCATAAATCCTCATATGTGCTCGGATTCAACAATATGTGCAACTTCTTAACACACAATGGAACATTCCGTCAATCACTGAAATCGCTCATCGGATTCTACTCGAGAATCCATGACGTTTCTATTATGGCTCACAAATCATTCATCATGCTCTTATGCATATGAATCATTATTGGACATGTACATGATTATTCTAATGGCGGAAACATTAGTCACTAATAATCATGAGATCAACCGTTCTCGATTCAATGAACTACCATGATTGCTAATGGTAATCCCATTTTCATTCATATGAATAACCTATGTGTATGTTGATATGATGTGTATCTCTTAATACTAATCCAACATCCCATGACGTAATTGGATTCATCATTGTCCATTTTCATCCAGAATTGAAAACTCAAAAGCTTCTTTATTAAAGAAGGTATTGGCTCGTCATTTTTAATGAGTAATGAGTTTTATACATTCAAGGATGATAGCTCCCACTAAATTCCATGTCTTCACATGAGAATTTCCTAACTCCCACTCAATTCAACATATTTCGAAATTGACTTCTCAATCGAAATTTGTCAAGAATATAAATATAAATTGCTATGCCAAGTTACTAGGATAAAACCATATATGTTCCTATCATATCCTTTCAAAATGCCAATTTTGAAGTGGTCTTATCTCAACCATACGGAAAGAGATTTTAAATCTCTAACACACTCATGTCATAATGATGTGCAGCTATGTCATTATTCAAGTAAATAATATTTAAAATACGTCCCTCGCAAATACTCTTTTGGAAGGAGATTTAACCATTTCATAGGGAGGTTAAGCAATGACATTTGTATGGTTAAAACGTTGGCTATAGAAGATATCGGAATATCAATTTTGCAATTTGATTTTGATCATAACTAGTATGTTACTTTGATTCATTTAGGCTCTTAAGTAAAACTCATGATTGAAACTATTGGTCAAATGTTTCATAAACTTAGTCAAAAACTTGTTAAGACTATACATTAGTTATTTTTCTTCCAAAACTTTCTTTTGGTCTCCTCGTGTAGTTATCTTTCGAAAATACTCTATATGATTACCACACTTGGTCTCTTTAGTCATGTAGAACTAACTTGAGACAATAGATCTCATCTATGCGGCATACTATGTAAATAGATATACCTTTATTCAAATCATTTTCTTTTGCGTAGATCTTCATATACACAAGTACACAATCTTAATCTTGTCTTGTGTGTTGTGTTCCTCATTTTTCTCCCACTCTATCTTTAGAATAAGTACACTAATCATTCAAAGATAGCATATGAGACACAAATTAATGATGTTGAATTATAAGGAGAACTACCTCATAGGTAGACTAATTGTTATTCATATGTGTACTTGGTGATTGACATACCTTAAGAGAGTTCATAGACTCAAAATCACTTTATAAATGATCATACACAAGCCTTAAGCATGTGGACATATAATGAAACCCGTCATTATAATTGTCTATTGGATCACTTTTAAGTGAATAATCTTATGTTTCAAAACGCAAGCATTTAAAGATGAAATTTTAGAACATAAAGGATAAATGATAAAACGGGTGACTTGGGTTGCAAACCAAGTCACTATCATCAAAATACAAACCATTATCCAAAATACCTTTCCATGTCGAACACGGAAACTTAAAGTTCTAAAATTCAAAACATAACTTAAAATAAGACAATGAAAAACAAAGCTCCATAAAAGCTATCTTTAGCTTCTTCATGGTTTCTTATGCTTGCTTTTCTTTTCCTTTGTCTTTGCTTGGTGGAGGCCCTATTTACAATAAAAAAGGAGATACATTATCACAACTTTGCATCATAATACCATAGTTGAATTTAGAAACATAAAAGAAGGTAAGTCATTTACCTCTTTGGAGTGATCTTTCCAACTTTGATATCACCAAGGTATTTGGAACAATTCCTCTTCCAATGTCCCATGCCATTACAATAATGGCACTTATCAAGAGGACCCTTCTTGACTTTGGATGTGCTAGCTTCACAAGACTTAGCTTTGGTGAATGTGGGAGCTTGCTTCTTGCCCTTTCTCCCATTCTTCTTGAACTTCCCTTTACTCTTTGTGCTTATGTTAACCACATCCTTGGGAGGGTTCACATTTAACCCCATGTCCCTCTCGGCTTGCACAAGTAACTTGTGCAACTCCTCAAGAGACACATCCTTGTCTTGCATATTGAAATTCACCCGGAATTGCACATATGCCTTGACCTTAGACAAGGAGTGTAGAATCCTATCTACGATGAGTTCTTTGGGAATTTCAACTTTTTGAATCTTCAAGGTCTCGACAAGCTCCATGAGTTTGAGCACATGAGGGCTAACTTTTTGGCCCTCTTTAAAGTCGAGATCAAAGAATGCCGCGGCCGCCTCATATTGGACGATCCGCGGGGTTTGTGAAAACATGGTCACAAGTTTGGAGTAAATCTCATTAGCATTTCCCATTTTGAAGGCTCTCCTTTGGAGTTCCGCCTCCATCGCAAATATTAAGACATTTTTCATTGCGGCGGACTCCTTTTGGTAAGCCTCATAGGCTTCCCTAGTGGCCGCGGTGGACCTAGTAGAGGGCTCGGGTGGAGAGGCCTCGGTAAGGTAACGAAGCTTGTCATCACCCTCGGCGGCTAATTTGAGTTGGGCATCCCACTCGGAGAAATTTGACCCATTCTTTTCAAGTTTACATCGATCCATAAAGGATCGGAGCCAAGATGAAGTAGCGAGTGGAGTAGCATTAGGAGTTGGTGTTGCCATTTGTTATGAATAAGAAGTGGTCTACAAAACAAAATATAAGGAGTAAAACAAATGTCGTTTTAATTATACTCGTAAAAATGTATGATTTAAACAAGTTTTATGCATTTTTCTAGTGACCTCTACCCAACTAGATAAATGATTCCAAGACCCAAATTCATATCGACTTAGGCACGGTATGGCCGATGAAACCTTTATCAATATAACTCGGTGGATTAACATTTTAATCGATTCTACTTTTAGAACTCTTGGTCGATAAAATTACTCTAATAATTATCTATAGCCCGGAACACATGCAACTACGGTCGCGAATACTTCCGTTGAGCTCAATCCAAATTTCGAATAAATGTGTCCATTATCCAAATCCACATCAACTTGGGCACGGTATGGCCGATGAAACCCTCATTAACATGAACTCGGTGGATTAACACTCATCACCCACTTCCCCTACGTAACAAGGTTTGTACCCCGGTATGGCCGAGTGCACTCCCTCGCGAAATAGGTTTTCATGGTTTCTACTATTTGGTAAGGCTATGTCTCAATTGTTTGTTTTAGCGAGAGGTCATGTCAATTTATTATCTATCACGTTTTAAGTGAACTAAAGCGGTGAACTACGATAATTCGAATTGACACGGTCGATAAACTCGATAAAATAAGACAATGCATGTTTAGTTATGGCGATTTAGCGATGCATGTGACATAAAATAAAATGCAAGCATAAAGATAAATAAATCCTAGTATGGCCTTTCCTAAAATAGAAAAACTATTAATCTATTACATATTCGGAAACCAACTCCATTGGTCCCTTGAACTTCGGTTGTGGCACGCATCTCGAGGTAACACCGTCTTTATGTATCGCCATTCTTGAAGAAATCCGTCTTTAGGAACTCCGGAATGAATAAAATTACATAATAAATTACATAATATCCTATTATACACTTGTAACTAAAATAAAATAAATCTATTAAATTACAAAACGGTGATACGAGATCACAATAAAAATTACAACCGAATCGATATTCCCATACATTTCGGAAATACCAATTAAAATCTAAGGCCATACTAAGTAAAATTACATAATTCAAAATTACATAAATTAAAATTATGACAATCATAAAGAAAATGCAGCATTATATTATGTATGAACATGCTCAAATTTATGCTAAATCGCCTTTTAATTAGCCAATATCGTATATTACTCGGTTTTTACGGATTTGCGTGATTTCAACATTTTATAATCACAAAAATGCACAAACTCATATTTATGCATAAGTTAATTACCCTAACCTTTTAGGACTCAAAATATAGTCTTCACTAGTAATTTGACCATAATTAACTTTTATTTACAAAATTGTTCATAAATGGACAAAAATTACAAAAATAAGCTATTAAACTTCAAATAAATCCAAAAATTTCAAATAAATTCAAAATTCAAAATTTAAATTCATGAACATTCTGGAAAAATTCCATGACACTCATAATGTTCAAAATCTTAGGTTAAAAATTTCGAAATTTTTCCGGAAAAACAATGTTGCGGTTTATCGATATTTAATAAAATAATCATAAAAACATGGAAAAATTATTTTCATTAACTTTTCAATTTTAGATCTGAAAAATATAATAAAATGCAACATTAGACGTTTTTCCTAAGTCATAGATTATGTTTTATTAATTTTCAACTAATAATGTCACTATTTATGCCATTTTTCTTCAAAAATTCATAAATCATGCTAAAAGACTTCTTTATAGCCAATTATTTTACACACATCTTGTAAAATTGCATGTGACAACATATTAATTTTCTATGACCAGATTCGAAATTTAACTCATATTAACCTATTTTTCTCTTAAATCCGAATTTAATGATGAAAAATTCATTTTTCGAGCATAACTAGTCCAAAAATTATGAAAATTTACAGGTTATCTCAAAATAATATATGTAACAACATATCCAAAAACCAAGTGAAAATTCGAAGTATAGCTAATTTTCGACCAAAAATGAAATTTTTACTCATAAAATCACATTTAAATGTCATTATTATTAAATATGAACAATAAAAATCCGAAAAATTAACCAAAATATCCTAAAACACTTTAGGACCAGAAATATTAACATGCATGTAATTATTTCGTGATATATCATAATAACACAAATTTTACAAGTTTTATTTTGTTATTCGTATAACTCGGAAAAACTTTTAACCAATTTGCATGCAAACAACCGTGGCTCTTGATACCGATTGAAAGAAAAGTAGATTCATATACATATTAACATACTCATATATGTCTAAACTAATTTGTCATAAAATTAAAACGGATCTTATGCATGCAAACAATAATATAAATAGAGGAGAAATCATGTCCTTACATAATAGATTTCGGCTATTAGGGCACAAGAGAGATCACCTTTCTCTTCTTGTTCTTGAGCTTTTCAATGGAAGAACAAAGATCTAAGTGTAAGATCTCTCCCTATGTATTATACCCAAGGCTCCTCTTAATTAAAATTAATATTACAAGTACTAGTTATAATATTAATCAAGGTAGAAAAATGGAACCAAAATATTTATAAACTTCTTATGTATTTCGGTTTTTAGAGAGATAATTAGGAGGATTTTTATTCTCTCTAAAACTATATTTTGGATGATTGAATTAGAATGAAAATAATACACTACCTTTAGTATATTATTAGGCAAAATAAAAGAAAAACAATGATCACATTTTTCTTCCCAAAACCGTGTAAGAGGAGAAGGAAAGGGAAGCCAATGCATGGACTTGTTGCTCTTAACAATGTTCATAGGCTTGCATGGCTAGACTTCTTTTTAATCATTATGTTTTCTTATTAAAATACAAACACAATATTAAGTCTATTCCTCCTCCTTTTATTTTCGGCACTTTACATAATATGGTGTCCATATTATTTTTGTCAATTGTCTATATGTTACATGTCACATGTCACATATATTTGTTATGTATTTTTAACTTATTAAAAATCAACGTATTAATAAAAACACGTCATATACAAAATCGACTTAGTAATATCATAATTACTTGTACCAAAAATATTTTACCATTTATAAATCACAACAGATTGTATTTATAACAATTCATTCAAATTTAATTGTTACATTAAACAATTTATTTCATCCGAGTAATTATACAATTTAATTACTCAGACCGTATCTTATTTAATCACATTTCAATATGATACGTAAATTTTACATCCAAAATCGTCCGTCAATTTTCAAGTAATTTAATTAACTCGTAACATTATACGATTAATTAAATAATCAATTAAGAGTATTGCCCTTTAGGTATGACCTAGGGGGTCAACTGGTCACCACCGTCACACGACAAGAATGTCAAACTCTAGTCGACCAATCATTACCGATATATGTTGACCAGTTGACAGTAACAAAATTACTTCCCAATTGTATTCATTTTAATGAGACTTAAACATGTGATCATCATGATCAACAGTCGTGATCGCATTATTGTCGGAGGACACATATTCCAACACTATCACCCCCATCTCTTCACACTTTAAGGTATATAGCCTAAACCCCTACCATGGGAAGGACGGGATTCGAATGACGTGTGTGGTGGTCGTCTATGTCACCGTCGATGCATATTGTTAGGTAAGTCTCTGCCTTGCATCCTTTTGAGTGATTCTTTGAGTATAGTTATGTAATAGGTGGTTGTTATCATTGTTATGATGCTTATTGGAGTCGTGCTTGGCTGTGTATGGATGTCTTACATGCTTTGCGACGAGGTAGGGTTTCCTACTCAGTTTTACTGTTAATTGTTATGGCATGTTTGTTTCGTGATATTTGTTAACTGCTGATCATCGGAGTATGGGCGTTGTTGTGACGGTGTTGGTGTGGAGAGGTTGTGACAGCTGTGATGTTGTGATGCTGTGTGTTGTGATTGTGGTGGAGTCACTTGCGGGAGTGGCTTCACACCCTAGTTCGCCCTCCGTGGAACCCGCCACGGGAGGGGATGTGCACATTAAGGGACAGGGATTTGTTAGTCGCTCGTTGATGAGCTGGACTTGGTGGGATCGGCTGCGGTCACCCACTGGCGGCGTGGATTACCTGTTGCGATGGGTAATCTGGCAGGGCTACACACTTTGGTGTGTAGTCGGTTACTGTGTGAGATCGGGAGACCGGGGTGTGTGGATGATCAGCTGGTTACCTTGTTGTTTGCCTTACATTGATTGAGTAATACTGACTCCGTGTTGTGTTTGTAAAACCTGCGGTGATCCATTCGGGGATGGTGAGCAGTTGGCTTAGCAGGTACTGCTGATTATGGCTGCTAGGAATGAAGGGATCGAGTCTTCACATTACCAGTCTAGAAGAGCTATGGCATGAGTTGTTGTAGTTTAATCTTTGGTCTTAAGAGGTTGTATAGAACTATATGGTATATGGTATATTGATCTTTTAAACTTGTTCTTTTATTGTCTAATTTGATCTACTTCCTCGGGAAACCAAGATGGTGACACCGCCATACACTGGGATGGTCCTTGGTAAGGCGTCCTGGTGTGCGGAGGTGTTACAGAAACCACTGAGGAAAAGACGCAGCAGGTGTTGCACCTCTTCCGAGAGACGCAGTGCTTGCTGCGCCTCTTCCTCAGTCCTTTTCTGCGTTTTTTTTGTATCTTTTCGAGATTCACTTCCCAAGTTTCTCTGAAAACCCTAACTTCCGTCGTGTGATTAGTATAAATAGGGACCTTCGTTCCTCATATTTCTCACGCGAGTGTCCGCCCTTCTCTTCTCCCTTTGCATTCTAGACCACGTTCTTACTTTTTGGCGTCTACGTGCTTGAACTTTCGACCACGTAAGCTCGGATACTTCTGAGTACCAGCCTCATTTTGCAAGACCGACCAATTTGACCAACTCCACAATCAATCAACTTAATCAATCTGTTTAATTCCTCTAAGAGGGCACTTTCGTCGTACATTCGAGTCGAGCATCACTAAACGTTAATTTAGTTCATCTCGTTTTGTCAAACATGTAAGTCTGAGGGTGTAAATCCTTCTTTTAATTATTGTTCTTTATTTTTGTAATCACTATTGTAAGATTTATGTCGAAAATACGCTTAAAACCGCTTTATAAAACCTTATTTCAAACCTTTTTTTCGGATTATCAGGAGACAAACGTCGAGAAAGGACGCAGCAACTGCTGCGCCTCTTCGAAGGGACGCAGCACCTGCTGCGCCTCTTCCTGAGGCTGCCGCAGTTCCTGCTTCCTTTCTTCTTCCTTCGTCTTTTGTTCGTCTTATTGTTTTGTTTCGTCTTCAATTGTTCATGTTTCTTTTAACATAATAATTCTAATATGATAATTCTAACATGTAAATAATTCATTAATTTATCATCTTTTAAATTCCCGACTTAAATCCCTCATAATTCATATTTGCGGGTTTTTGTCATTAAAATCAATTCGGGTTTTAGAGATTCGATTCATCCATATTGAGTCTCTGGAATTCATCATTGACATATTTGCATCTGTTGTTTATCGTCACCATCATTAGTTCGTCATTAATAACCTGTTTAACCTAATTAATGTGTTTAGTTTGTTTAATTCTCATAATTAACCTTATTAATCTTGTAATTAATTTGTCCTAATTAGTTTTTATCCATGTTTTATCGTTTTTATGACCTCAATCACATGTAAATAATCTGTTAACCACTTCCATCCGAGTCAAATAATATAATCAAGCATTAAAATCACCAATGAATATTAACGAGATGCAGTTCCGGCTTCACAGCCAGAACTCAACCCAGGAACAGATGCAGCAACTGCTGCGCCTCTTTCAAAGGACGCAGCTCTACTGCGCCTCTTCCCGGTTGATTTCTGTCCCTGAATTCCCGTTTCTGCCTTGACCTAGTTTATTAGTTTACGTATTTAATTTACTATTAATCGTATTATCACCTAATTTCTGTTTGTTTATTTATTTATTCTTTCTTTTCTAAAATTATCCGTTTTGAATGTATTTTCGACATAAATCAATTAATCCAATGTAATTATTGTAATTTTCTTTATTGTATTTTTATTGTATTTCTTTTATCGTATTGCTTGTATGCTCTCACATGTAATCAATCTAAATTCCTACTTCGACTCAATTGCATGTTAAATTACGTGTTCACCGACTTAGTATTAATTCTCACATGCTAGGATTAATCTAATGAATGTTGCATTGCATGCATATAATCGACAACATATCGAGTATAGACAATTTCCCTAATCATTAGTAGAGGCCGCTATCGAGGCGGGCGGGATTAGGTGTTCGATCAAAAGAGCTTCCTAATACGTACCCTCACCCCTTACTCCAGATCTCTGTGAACATCCGTGTTCATTGGCAGCCACGAGAGTCATTCTAGACATAGAATGCTAAGGGTAACGATTTCTTGGTGTTCATGTCACTACTTTGTGTCATGACATAGCACGAGGTATTCGAACGGTTTCCAATTTTCCGCAATAAATTGGTGGCGACTCCACAAATGCACAAGAAAAGCTTGCTCGCTCTTCGCCCCCGTGGGCCCGCGTCCACAGTTTGGCGACTCCGCTGGGGATTAATACACTTACGTGTTGCCAAGGGTGAAACTTGAACAAGGTTAGGGAATAGTTTGTACAAGACAGTTGTCGGTTTTCATAACTCGGTCTTCCTAGACCGTTTTATTCGGCCTTTCTAGGACCCAACCCATTCGACCAATCATCCCGTCTAGACGGTCCAAATTCTTATTTGGGCCTAAGGATGGATAGCGATTGACGTCATCTATACCATGGTACTTAATCTTGTTTGTATCAAGTACTTTCACTACTCGAGGAAATGGACTAGGAATCGGCCTTACTCTTATTTGGTACGAGCCTCTCCACAGACCCCGGGTTTGATTGTTCGGTATGGCAACCCACCCTTTAAGCCAAAACCCTTTTAAATGCACTCAGCATCCCGTTATAATGCCTGTATAAATACTTGTACCATATGTGATCACCATTTCTAAACAAAACCATGACGATTTTTGTAAAAATCAAAATTGCTTTCAAAATGTAAAAATTTCGAACATAAGCCCATATTAGCGCAAAACCAGTCAAAAATCTGGCCAATTGTCGAGTCAAAATTCGGGCCTCAAAGCCCATTTCAAAACCTCACTTCGAGTCCACTCCTACAACTACACTACAGTTGACTAGGACCAACATTTTCAAACTTTGTCATTTCTTCAAAAACTCACTTAACACGAGTGGCACACTCCCACTCTACAAGTCAAAACATTTTTTCCAAGTAAGTGTGCTAGAAAGGTCGATCGTATTTTGATTCGTCGTCGATCTATTATTCAGTTTCCAAGATGCCTGACACAAGCGACGTGAGCCACAACCAACCCCTGAATGGTAATGATCAAATCCTAGCCGCCCTAGCTCGTCTCCAAGTCACTCAAGACCAAGTGTATGATCGCCTCGACACAATCGAAGGCCGAATATATACTGTGGAAACAATGTTGCCTCCTTGAGAAAGTGAAGTATCTGATGAATTTGTAAATGACTTCGGGAATAAAAATCCTCCTATAGGAGCACATGAGGTTAACCCTCCCGTAGGTATGATTGCAGCTGAGAAACGACTCCAATATTTGGAGGAACAATTGATGTATCTGAAAGGGGATGATATCTATAGGGAAAATAATCGCAAATATGAGGCCGTGAGCTCCAAATTGCCAACCAACTTCAACATGACGGATATCCCTAAATTCAAGGGCCATGAAAACCCTTTGAACCATAACCGTGCTTTCAAGGATTACATGTCTATCAAAGGCATTAAACCCGAGATGTTCTTAAGGATCTTTCCTTCATCTCTTGACACTATCCCGAGACAATGGTTCTATTCTCTACAGCACAAGAAGATTGCTACCTGGGACGACGCCGCAATTGAGTTCGCTAAGCAATATGCGGATAATGCCGAAATCCAAGTCAACATGCGCACCTTAGAGGTTCTTACCCAAAATGACAAAGAAGGTTTCACCGACTTCCTAAGTAGGTGCAAGAAGACTAGTACCAACTTGTTGAACGTCCAGATGAAGCTACCCTCGTGGAGAAATTCGTGGACAATTTAAAGCCTATCTATGCGAGTCATTTCAGGCACCAAAACATTAAGACCTTCAAAGACTTAACTGTACTAGGAACAAGGATCGAGGATGACATCCGTAAAGGGCTCTTGTCCAAAATGGTAGGTCGTGGATATCAAGGCTCAACAAGTCATTCTTACGGCTCTACTAGCAAGACTGATGAAGTTAACCATCTCGATCCATCTAAGAAAAGTACCTCACCAAGAAAATTCACAAATATTGGGGACACATACTCTAATGCTCTAAAGAGACTGATGAAACAGGGTAAGCTTCAACCCATATGCCCTACACCCGAACCAGAAAAGAAATCCAAGTTCTGGGACGAGAATTCGTATTGCGAATATCATGGAGGCAAGGGACATGATACAGAAAAATGCTACAAGCTAAATAATGTGCTTCAAGACATTATTGAAGACGGTCGCCTACCAATACCGCCTGAAGGCAAGCCTAACAATACTCAGAATCCTCTTGGAGTTCTGATGATTACAAGTGAAGAATCTACCTTAGATTGTTCACACCTCATTTCTCCAGTCGAAGATGAGATCTATGAAACAGAAGAAGAAGGGAACTACTCTACCATTTCCCCTACCATCACCGACTTTATAGCATGGGCAAAGAGTGTGAATAGGCAAGTCTCATAATTAGAAAGTGTAGTGGCAACCCTACGTGATCCACGTGCAACACCCAAAGAACGTGTGCCACTATGTTTCTCTCGAAATGCTACAATGCAAGAAGTAGTAGCCGTGGTTGATGAACTAGTCGACCAAATTATCCAATTGGAGGCTGAGATTATGAGGATGAGAGAACTTGCTACTATCAGTGGAGTGTGGGCCGACGATGATGAAGATGAGTATCTCACTGAACACTACCTAGTCAAAGTCAGTGAGGAAATAGTCCAAAATAGTGAGGATCAAGATGTAGACCACCTTACTCATTCGGAACGTCCATACCAAAACACTTCTCAAAATGGTCCCATAGCGAATGGTCCAACCAACATTGTCTCACCAAATGATAACTAAGATACCTCTACTAACCATTGCTAAAACAACTACAGAAGACAAAGGCTGATCTTTCAGTCTGGCAACTAGTTGCAAGCTCGTTCCCACACCGCCATGCTTTACTACAAGCCTTGGCCAAACTAAATGTGGCACATAACTCCACACCCGATGACATGGTCAACTTAGTCTTCCAAGAATTACCTAAACTAAGGAACCCTGTTACTTTCTCGGATGAAGACTTGCCACCCTTTGGTGCTAATCACAACTTGGCTCTTTACATCACTGTCATTTGCTTGAAGAAGAATGTGCCAATGACTTTGGTATATGATGGCTCGGCAGTTAACGTTATGCCTTTGAAAACGGCATACAAACTGGGCATGAAAGAGTCGGATTGGACCCCTACCAACCAAGGTGTTCGCGCATATGATGGTACACGACGAAAAGTGGTAGGACTTGTTGACTTGACCATAGCCACAAGGCCGATCGAACGAAAAGTCAGCTTCCAAATAGTAGACATTGAAGCATCCTTCAACATACTTCTGGGAAGACCTTGGATTCACGCTTCCAAAGCGGTGACATCCACCCTCCACCAGAAGATCAAGATCCCACTAGATAGTAAAGTGGTGGCAATCACTTCATCACCCATCAAAGCGGTAATATAAAAGAGATCAAGTAACCAAGTACTCGCGGATCCAGTATATGAACTTGGGGGCTTTCATAGCATAAGCGTCATAGAAAGCGAGTTGGAACCTTTATACTTCAATCCCTACTCTAATTTGTTGGTCAACCACATACTCAAATCCCAGGGATACTTCCCGGGAATGCCTTTGAATCTTACCCGAAGGAACACCTTTGCACCCTATAAAGAAGGAAACTCACAAAGGATACCACTTGGATTAGGGTACAAACCCACTAAAGAGGAAACTCTCGAGATGCTCGCCCAAGTTCAAAATCGTAAGAACGTGGGAATCCAAATGCAACCCTATCTCCCTACCCTAATTGGATACTTCGTTAGGGAAGGAAGTCAAGAACTCTTTCATGGATTTCCCGAACCTTGCAACTATCTCAAAAGGAAGTTAGCCGGAATCGAGATCTTTCACGATTGCTACTTCATTCCTCCAGAAACGGTTCCTACTGTCAAAACTCGTCAAGCAACTTGTTTAGACGAACAAGCTGTTAGCCTACTGTTTGGGGAAGATCGATTTGTTAGAGCCGCGCAGGATGAGATCATTACCATGATACTTCAAGACGATCATTTCAGCCCTACCGCATTGATCACAGAAACCAACTCAAATCAGCAGAAAGGATGGAGAAAGTCAATCAAGTGGACGAACAATCAAGGAAGACTCTTCAAGCTCACCACTGGAGAAGGAGAGATGTTCAAATGAGAACCAGAAGACAATGAGTTCGAGTCAGAGTCAGAGTCGAAGCCAGAGTCGGAGTCAGAGTCGGAGTCTAGAGAAGTCCCTAGAGAGTCTCCTCCTGTCGTCACTCCCACTCCCCTTGTTTCTCCTAGCTTAGCATCAAATAGTAACAGTAGTTCGGGAAATGTCCCAACAGTTGTCCCTTTACCGCCACTGACTACAGAACAGATGGCTTTTTTGTTTCAACTTTTCTCAAATTTTAATATGAATAAATCAGGTTCTACTTACTCTTTGTGTTATTCTGAATGCAATTCTGTTTACGATGATAATGAGGATGACCCAGACCCAAAATCAATCGAAATACCTCCCTACATAGCCAAAGAAATACTACAAGAGGGGGAAGGGGGACCAGTAATAGACGATACTGAACCCATCAACGTAGGAACCGAACTAGAACCCCAAGAACTTTGGATAGGGACAACATTAAGCCCCGTCGAGAGGGCCAGTTTCATAGACCTCCTATACGAGTTCAAAGACATTTTTGCTTGGTCCTACAAAGACATGCCAGGGATCGACAGGGACATTGCAGAACATAGAATCCCGATTAAACCGGGTTTCAAACCCGTAAAACAGAAGCTTCGACGAATGAGGACAGAATGGGCTCTTAAGATCAAAGAAGAAGTCGACAAAAAATTCAAAGCCGGGTACATCAAGGTTTCTGAGTACTCAGACTGGGTAGCTAACATAGTACCCGTACCCAAAAAGGATGGGAGAATCCGGGTTTGTGTGTATTTCAGAGACCTAAACAAAGCAAGTCCCAAGGATGACTTTCCTCTACCACATATCTACATATTGGTGGAGAACACAGCAGATCACGCGCTATTGTCCTTCATGGATGGATACGCAGGATATAACTAGATCAATATGGCCATAAAATATATGCATAAGACCGCCTTCGTCACTCAATGTGGCACCTATTGCTACACGGTTATGCCATTTGGGTTAATCAATGCCGGAACTACATATCAACGCACCGCAACTACGCTCTTACATGACATGATGCATAAAGAAGTTGAGGTATACGTAGATGACATGATTGTCAAGTCCAAGGATAGAGAGGGGCACATTGCAAACCTTCGCAAATTCTTCTCAAGGCTACGAAAGTACAACATGAGACTCAACCCTCAGAAATGTGCATTCGGGGTTACATCTGGTAAACTCCTGGGATACGTTGTTAGCCAACGAGGAATAGAAATAGACCCTTCCAAGATCAAAGCTCTAATCGAAATGGCGCAACCTCAAACAGAGAAAGAAGTTAGAGGATTCTTAGGTAAGGTGCAATACATATGTCGATTCATATCGAAACTCACCATGATCTGTAAACCTATCTTCAAAAAGCTAAAGAAAACAGATCACACCATATGGGATGATGACTGTCAGAAGGCATTCGACCGATTCAAAGAGATACTAGCTAAGCCACCAATGCTCATGCCACCTCAACGAGATCAACCTCTTGGTTTATATCTCACGGTAACTGAAACAGCCATGGGCACCATGCTAGCCCAAACCGTAAGAAAAGAAGAAAGAGCTATCTACTTCCTTAGTAAGAAGTTCTTGGAGTACGAGTGCAAATACACACCACTTGAGAAGACATGCCTCGCTCTTGTGTGGGCAACGAAGAAGCTACGCCATTACATGCTTAGCTACTCCGTCAAAGTATACTCCAAAATGGATCCTGTCAAATACCTCTTCGAGAAACTCGTTCTCAATGGACGCCTAGCAAGATGGACCTTGATGCTCTCAGAATTCGATCTCAAGTATGTACCCCTGAATGTTATAAAAGGGCGCGCTGTTGCCGAGTTCTTCGCAGAAAATCCCATCAATGATGCACAAACAATAGACACCTGGTCATTTCCGGATGAAGATATACTCCAAACCGATGTAGACTCCTGGGACCTTTATTTTGACGGGGCATCGAACTTGAGAGGATTTGGAATAGGAGTGTTGCTCATTTCTCCTGAAGGCGAGCATACACCAATATCTGTCAAACTCGACTTCGAGGTGACAAATAATGCGGTAGAATATGAAGCTTGTCTCATCGGATTACAAGCAGCAGTAGGTTTAGGCATCAAGAATCTTCGCGTACATGGAGATTCATCTTTGATCATCAACAAAATTACAGGATCTTGGAAAATTCGAAGTGAAAGCCTCGCACCTTATCAAGCTAGAATAGACCAAGTAGCCCAATTCTTCGATCAAGTAACATACTTACATCTACCTCGAGAAGAAAATCAATTTGCAGATGCTCTTACAAAACTTGCATCTTTGATTAACATGCCGGATAATATGGTAGAAATGCCTTTATGCATCGAACGATGGTCAGAACCGGCTTATGTGCACCAAATCACATATGAAGAAAGAAATTACAGAGGAACCTTGGTTCCAAGCAATCCTGAACTTCAAACTCAATGGCACCTATCCACCAGATATGGACAAGAGGGGACAATGTTCTATACGCCTACTAGCTTCCCAATACGTCCTCATGCAAGGAGAGTTATACAAAAGAACGCCACTTGGTGTAATTCTACGCTGCCTTGATCATTCACAGGCACAGAAAGTGATGGAAGAAGTCCATGATGGAGAATGTGGCCCTCACATGTGTGGACCAATGATGGCAAAGAAAATCACGCGTTTAGGATACTATTGAACCACAATGGATTCCGATTGCATCAAATATATCAGACATTGTCATAACTGCCAAATTTTCGGGAATGTGCAACATGTCCCTCCTTCATTACTATACACCATGATATCTCCTTGGCCATTTTCTGCTTGGGGAATCGACATCATCGGAAAGAACACCCCAGACGGAACAGGAGGTCACTGTTTCATTCTAGTGGCAATCGATTATTTCACCAAATGGGTAGAAGCGGCTTCCTACACTAGTCTCACAGCCAAGAACGTGGCAAAGTTCATACAAACCAACATCATCTGTCGATACAATTTCCCACATGAGATCATTAGTGATAATGGGTCACATTTCCAGGCTAAGACTGAGCAATTTCTAGCCAAGTACAAAATCAAGCATCACCACTCCTCGCCATATAGACCACAAACTAATGGCGCGGTAGAGGCGGCAAACAAGAACGTTGTCACAATCCTCAAGAAAATGATTGACAACTTTCGAGATTGGCCAAGCAAGATACCATTTGCCTTATGGGGTTATCGCACATCTGTTAAGACGCCCACTGGGGCCACTCCTTTCTATTTGACCTACGGCTTGGAAGCCGTGCAACCAGTCGAGCTCAAAATACGATCCATGCGTATTTTACTCGAAAGTCAAATCCCGGAAGCCGATTGGAAGAGGGATAGGTATGAAGAACTCATCCTCCTGGATGAACGAATATTGTGCGCATTGCATAATGTGCAAACATATCAGGCACGTATCAAACGAGCCTTCAACAAAAGGGTTAAGCCAAGGAACATCAAAGAAGGAAACTTGGTCCTCAAATCAATTAGAGCTCTTTTACCTGTCGATCCACGAGGAAAAATCAAACCCAACTGGGCCGGACCATTTCCAGTCAAGTTCATACTTCCAGGGGGTGCGGTTAGGATCACAGACTTAGATGGGAATGAATTTGCCAACCCGACAAACCTCGACCAATTGAAACGTTACTATGCCTAAAATAGGAATAAAACGCGCCTCGCGTAACCCCCACGTGTCGCTCCTGTGCCACGAAATAAACGGCCCCTGGCCAAGCTAAATAAAGCTAACGTCACCTTGCTCTTGCATTTTGACAATTTGTCATCCTCATATCATCAAATAAATTGAATTGCACTTTAGGAGTAAGTAAAAAGCTCATGCTTATTTTCTAGTTCACTACAAGCTCTTGCTTAGAACAATTATTCTTTTACATTTACTTGAACTACGCGCAAGGGTTTGATTTCATTTTTAAAATGAATACGTAGGCAATCCTTCACAGGATACAACCCATTATTTTAAATGTAAATAGAAGGACATTTGCATATGCATTTAGAGTTCGACAAGAATAATAATAGAAAATCCCAACGGTTTCATAACCAATCAACCTTTTTTATTTCATTTCCTTTAATAATAATACGCTACATAATAGAAAGAAAAAAATAGGCTAGGATTCTAAAAATCCCACCTTCCTATTACAAACAATAATAATAATAATAAATAATAATAAAGACTTAGGCTATTCTTACATTTTCCCTTTGCCTTTGTCATTTTTATCATATTTCTTGTCTCGGCCTCGAGCCGGACGCTCTTGCACAACTTCAGACCTAATCAACAACGGTCTCTCTCGTGGTCTTGCCTTACCATTCTTGTCAACCACCTTTTCCACGGCAGGAGAAGTCTTCTGTTTCTTCGAAGGATGAACAACTCGAAACCCGGCTTCTTCCTCTCCCTCAGTCAGATGCTTCTCTTTCTCCTTTTCTACATCACGAACCTTGTAGTCAACAGGCTCGCGCTTCCTCAATCTCTCGCGCTCCTCCGGAGTAGTAGCTTTCCTCCACTTCAAGTAGGAATCTGACACCCATAGAGCACTAACAGAAGAATTCAAGAACCACACATTTCTTTGAGCCCATTTGATGGCCCATTCTCTTCGGCTCTCAGTGGTAAGGGCCATAGCGGTCTGCGGGACGGTATCAAGCTTCGGAATCGTCTGCTTCAATCCAACCTACCTCATCAACCTCTCCGGGAAGATGCATATCATAAACTCCAAGCCAGAAATGCGCACCGATCGGGTAGGATCCAAGGACGATACTCCAGTGACAGATTTGAGATGCCACCATGGTACGATCCATCTAATCAGTGGACCATCATCGCTCTTCAGTTTGTTCTCCCAATAGTTGCAGACTCGAGTGAAGTCCACCATGTAAAGTCTAGTCCTCATTGCAATTGAGCAAGCATGATAAGCAGGAACATTAACTGGGGGCTCGATCAATCGAAGACGCTCCATAAGCCAGGCCTACCAAAACGTAGGTATTTAAAAAAAAAACACACACACAAAAGAAGGAAATAAAAAAAGCTTCGTTCTGTTACCTGCAATATGATGGGACTTCCCAAATAAGGAAGGTCGCGGTTGGCTTTCCTGTTATCTAACCCCAACAGGATCTCCCCTAAACACAGGCAAGCTGGGCTCTTGCGCAGCTCCATTTGCTCGATTAAGCTCAAGTAACGAGGGTCACTTCTCAAATCCTCATCAACATGCCCTTGAAGGACATATACATGTAGTAAGCAAAATCCGAATGCCCTTCGCCTTGCAACATAGGAATGTTGGAATTCATTAATCTCATTTGTTTACATATTGAATATGTGATAAATTAATTTAGTCATAAAATTAATTCTAGATCTTATGCATGCAAAACAAAATACAAAAGTGAAGAAAATCGGTCCCTTACAAATGTATTTTCGGCTATTAGGGCACTAGTAAGGTCTCCTACCTTACTTAGTTCTTGAGCTTTCCAAATGGATGAACAGGATTCAATTTAGAATCTCTCCTCAAGGATTGTACCAAGGTAATCACTCATAATACTTTTACTAATTTGTTACTAGAAATTAGTATAAGTACCCTAAAATTAACAACTAATATTATTTTATACTACTACTAGTAATGGGAATAATATTAGAGATATGTGAGTTATTCTATCATATTATTTCTTCACAAGATCTAGAGAGAATGTAGAGAAATTATCAATATAATTATTTTGTAAGAATGAATAATAAACTACACTCTATGAGTGTGTTTTTAGGGCACCGGTTTTTGGTCTCTTAGGGGAGAGGATTTATCATCTCAAAATCCCTTTTTCTCTTTTCCATGTATGGGGTAGGTTGTTGTTCTTGTTTTATGCAAAAAGCACATCATTATGTCCTTAAGCATGCTTATTAAATAATTGATAAAACAACACCCACTATCACTCCCTTAATTCGGTTTTACCTCATAATAGGTGACCTCCATTTTAACTTTGCCAATTGTCAATTTGTGTAGTGTGACAAATTGGACATGTTACTAGACATGTCATTCAAATAATGCATTTTTAACAAATTAAAAATCATTATGTAAATGAAATAAATCACATACAAAAATTAACTAGTAATTCACAATTACCATTACTTAAAATGGGTCATATAATTATAAATCACAACTACTTGTATTTATAATAAACAATTCATTCTTATTTCAATTGTTTCATAAACAATAAATAAACCTAAGTAATAAAACAATTTAATTACTTAGCACGAATCTTATTTAATCGAATTACAATAAGATACGTAATTTCACTCACAAAATCATCCGTTCAATTTTAAGGAATTAATTAAATTGTATCGACATACAATTAATTAATTAATCAATTAAGAGTGTTACTCTAGAGGTATGACCTTAAGGGATCAACTGATCACCACCGTCATACGACAGTAATGTCAAACTCTAGTCAGCCAATCATTACCGATTAATGTGGATCAGTTGACAATAAAATGTTACATTCCCTTATGTATTCTTAATATGAGATTTAAACATGTGATCGCATTATTGTCGAGGACACATACTCCAACAATCTCCTACTTGTCCACGACAAGTGTGCGTCACCAATTCTCTTGTCCTATTACTATCTCCCACTCAATGCAAGGTGTCTTGCAGGTCGTACTTGCATTTGATCATATCGTGAGTGGTTTTCTCGATTTGGAGAATAACTGTCAGACCGGATTTATCTACCATAGATACTTTCCGAGCGTGGCCACGCATTTCCAGTTCATTGCTCCTCGAGTGGCCTTGAGATATTGTTTTAACCCTGACAAGGGGTGGAAAATTCATATCGCACTGTTCCATTCGACTAGCCACAGCTCATCATAACCCAAAATAAGCCCTTTAACCCCATTTACGAAGGTCGTAGGATTATAAATCAAAGTTACTCTGAAACTGTGCCACCTTGGGCGAACAGTCTTTAGTCAAAAGAATCGACTCATTAGAATACTATAGTAGCTCTCGCCACGACCATGCTATATAAATTTGCCAGAACTCTATAAGCGGTCATTATGCCCGACATAGTGTTCCCAACCGTCTGCATATGTGATCGACTAGTCATCCCATATGACTCTATGGCACTTGAACTTGCCATAAATCACATCACACTCTAGTCACTTAGAGACGTCACCTTATACAAGTGACTATGGGAAAATACCATGTTAATCCGGGTTCACTTTAACGGGGTTCAATATTGTCTCTACAACCCGTTTGGATGTAACAAAGTATAAAAGAGTTTTTAAGTAAAACTCGAACGATAAATGTGATTATCACATATGAATAGTCAATACCTGATTACTACTTCATATTCTTATAATCCAATTTGATCATGTATGTAGTTGTTCATCTCAATCCAATTGAAATGACATGACTCATCATGTTAAGCCTATGAGAAGGCTTTGGTTAGTAGGTTTTATCAACTTCTTGTACCTAACCTAACCTTACTACATACTCTTTTTCCTTTGTAATGTATACATTTGCATTACAAAACTTTATGAGTACGTGTCTAGATCCAATCTAGACATAAGCTCTCTAGTCTTAGAATAGCTCCCACTGTTTTCACAGTGTGCGGGACTCATCCCTCTCGTACATCTCATGATAGCAAGTGTACTCAATTTCCGTTGTAAATATCTGTCATTGTTCTTTATTGCCTTAGAACGATTCTAGCAAATCTATTACTTAAATAACATAGCCACAATGGTTCATTAACCATCTTTACGTGTTTTGAATATGGTTTTGTCTGAAACCTTTCGCAATCTCGATTGTCATCTGTGTAATATCCTTAGACAAATTAGTTAATTGCATAAAAAAAAATACTTAACTTTACATCCTTAATGCTTGCTCAAGCACTTAAGAATAATCTATATGGTCATCCACATATAAGACTAATTAAAATTTCCGTAACTCCCACTAAACTTCATGTATAAGCACAACTTCTCAACCTATCGAGAAGAGTTTTATAACATGATCAAAATGTTGACTCCAACTCATTGATGTCCTACTTAAGACTATCTCTTAAGTTTTACATTGTCTTAGGATAATAAGAATCTACAAAACTTATAACATGTATCGAATACATTCCTTCTATGAAGAAGTGGGTTTTAGATTCACTCGCTATATATCTCATCATAATGAAATACAATCCCTAAGAAGATTCGAATAGTGTACAACACTTTGAAACTAATCAAGCTTTGATATCTCTCTTTGATATCCAACAATTCCACTTGGAATTTATTTCGGATTTTCATAGCTCTAAGCCTTGTATTGAGTTGTGTTTTAAACACTCTCATGTAAGTCATATGTTCATTACTTTCCAGAAGTAACTTGAATCAAACAATTTCTTTGTAAGTTGCAAGATCTTTACTTTCTAAAAGTAACACGAATTCACCATCTTCAACAAGTGATGAGTTCAACCTCCTAGGTTTCGAAGAAACAACGTCATGTAGCCAAGAAAATACAGTTTCTTGCGACATACAATTTTTGACACAATTCTTTTGTGGCTCTTGAATATTTTCTCCCACTCTGTCTTCTAGAAATAAACTTGTATTCTAGAAACACAGCTTCACAAGCCACAAACCCGTTGTAATTGTGATTATTGTAAGGGAAAAATGAGCATTTGTTTCTTGTGAAAAACTTACAAGCATGGTACCCTACCATTTCATATCTCATATGAATTGTTTTAGATTTAGTGGAAAAAATAATTTAGACAAAATGATAAAATCCCCAAAAGGATCAAGTAACTCAAAGTAACTTGATTAAAGATCAAACCATATCGAATAGGGTTTGATTTCTTTATCCAACCACACATTATCCCATAATGTGTGCTAAGAGAGATTAACTTGTGATACTATATCACATTTCATTTGGCTTATATCAAAGTCTTCACTTAGATAATCCCATCACGACTAAATCGTGATTCCTGGAACTCTTTGAACTTCTTCAAAGATTTCTCTATTTACCTTATTAAGTAAACACAATAGTGTCAACTTAAATCGTTGGTAAAAGAAAATGATCAACCTATTCTGGATCAATGATTTACATCCTCGATTTCCTTTTCAACCAAAAGGCACGAGACATCTTGCTTTGAATACAAGATATGCATATACCATAAGATTAAAAATCTAATGGTTCTAAGAGTAATCGCTAACTCTTTGCGTTCATCATTCCAGAATTTAAAGTTTAATCTTGGGTTACCAATTTGAGTCTTGCATCATCTTCATGATATATCATTCTAGTTTGGTTTATAATATAATCACCTTGATAATGGGCTAGCCATACATTAAATCATGGTGTATAGGGTCACAAAAGTGAAACCTCTTTTGTATCTTAACAAGATTATATTCTTATTCAGAGTTTATGCACTTAATAGTCATAATTAAGGTACAACTATAAACCCCAAACTAGATTGAGTACACAATGACTCTATCTCTCGACATCATTTGATGCTAGTCGTCATATTCTAATCATCTTATGTATCGAATACAATGATGAAAACCACCACCAGTTTCTAATATTGACGAAGTAGTACTAGTAAAATTTATGTCAATCAAATAAACATTTAAAGAAGAAAGTCCCATTTAGATGTCCCACAACTAACTTGTTGATTCTTCAATAATTTGGGGTAGTTTCCTTCCTGTGTCCAACACTTCCAAAATAGAAACTTTATCGGTTGGGATTGATAGGTTTAGTATCGTTATTCTCAATAACTTTACTTTTATCATTACCTTGTATCAATTCTATTTTAATTTTACTTCTTTAAACCTCATCCTTTTCTTAACGGTTTAAGAGAATGCTCCCACTCATTTCATTGAGTCTTTGCTAAGAGAAGCAAAATTGAAATTCATGAAGACTACTCTTCAATTTATTCGTTTAGTCTTAAAACTTTTATTGAAGTGGTTGCGGAATTTTGGTCAATTACGATTTCTAACAAATCTAGTCACCAAAATGATTTAACGTTTCAAAGTACTTAACTCAATCAAGCACATGAGAAATAATTTATTGTAAGTAGATATGTTAGTCAAAAATCAGAAACCCTTTTGGTCACGAATAACTTTTATCTATTCTCTTCACAAGAGATCCTTGCAATGGATAATATGAGGTTTTTAGAAGAAAATTCTAATTTGTCTTTTGTTACATTGTTTTAATGGAGATTTGAACTAAAATCGAAATGATATCGTATAAATTGAGGTAAAAGAAAATTGAACAATATGATAACGGAATAATGAAAAAATAAACATTCATCGTTAAAATAATACTTGTAAATATTTTAACAAGTAAAGCATTTACATAGTGACCTCTACCCAACTATGATAAATGATTCCGAGATCCAAATTCATATTAACTCGGGCATGGTGAGCCGATTCATCCCTTATCAATATAACTCAGTGGATTAACTCTTTAATCGATTCTACTTCTAGAACTCTCGGTCGATAAAATTACTCTAATATTTATCTTTAGCCCGGAACACATGCGACTACGGTCACGAATACTTCCGTTGAGCTCAATCCAAATTTCGATGTAATAACATTTTACTACCCCAATTCGCCAACGTAACAAGGTTTGTATTACGGTGAAGCCGGCTTAACTCCCTTATGAAATTGGTACTTCATGGGTTCTACTATTTGGTAAGGCTATATCTCAATTATTAATTTAGCGAGAGGTCATGTCAATTTATTATCTATCACGTTTTAAGTGAACTAAAGCGGTGAACTACGATAATTATAATTGACACGTTCGATGATTCGATTAAATAAAATGCATGTTTAGTTATGGCGATTTAGCGATGCATGCAAACATATAAAGAAAATGCAAAGCATAAATATAAAGTCCTAGTATGGCCTTCCTAAAATAGTAAATCAAATAAACTATTTACAAATTCGGAAACCAACTCCTTTGGTCCCTTGAACTTCGGTCTTGGCGCGCATCTCGAGGTAACACCGTCTTCATGGAAACTCCGGGAAATTACAAATAATAAATAAAAATTACATAATTTCCTATTATAAATTTGTAATAAAAATAAATCTATTAAATTACAAAACGGTGATACGAGATCACAATAATTACAACCGAACCGATATTCCCATGCATTTCGGGTAATACCAATTAAAAACTAAGGCCATACTAAGTAAAATTACATAATTTAAAAAATTATATAAAATAAAAATATGACAATCATAAATAAAATGCAGCATTATAATATGTATGAACATGCTTAATTTTATGCTAAATCGCCTTTTAAGAGCCAATATCGTCTATTTTATCGGTTTTTATGGATTTGCGTGATTATAAACTTGTTAAAATCACAAAGTGTTACATAAATTCATATTTATGTTCAAGTTAATTACCCTAACCATATTAGGACTCAAAACTTAGTCTTCACAAACATTTTGACTATAATTCAACTTGATTTCTTAATATTGTTCATTATGGACCAAAAAATTACAATATTATACTATAAACTCCAAATTAAATTATAAAAATTTCAAAAAATTTCAAATTTTGAAATTCAAACTCATGAACATTCTGGAAAAATACCATGACACTCATAATGTTCAAAACTTAGGTTAAAAAGTTCGAAATTTTTTTGAGAAAAACATCGTTGCGGTTTATCGGTTTCATCAAATATGACCATAAAAATATGAGCAAATTAACTTTAACCAACTTTCCACTTTTAGATCTGAAATGTGGGATAAAATGCAACATATGACTTTTTTCTTTAGTCATGAAATATGTTTTATCATTATATACTAAATTAAGTCACTATTTATTGAATTTTTACTCAAAAATTCATAAATCATGCAAAAAAAGTTCAATCCGTCTAAGATTTTTACACACACTGAGTAAAAATGCATGTGACAACATATAAAATTTTCATGACCATATTCGAAATTTAACTCATATTAACCTAATAAACCCTTTAAATTCAATTTAAGCTTATAAAATCCATATTTTATGCAAAATAACTTATTTATTTACGAGATTTA
The DNA here is from genome assembly GCF_048544455.1 of Silene latifolia. NCBI lineage: Eukaryota > Viridiplantae > Streptophyta > Magnoliopsida > Caryophyllales > Caryophyllaceae > Silene > Silene latifolia. The sequence continues at coordinate 142,369,002 of NC_133536.1, forward strand.
ACATGCCAGCAGTAGATAATATATGTGAAAACATATCCAAAAACCACTGAAAAATTCAAAGTTTAGCTATTTTTCGTCCAAAAATGACATTTTTCTCATAAAAATCACATTTTAATGCCAATAATATATAAAATGAACAATAAAAATCCATAAATCGTCCGATATGACCTAAAATCCATTTAGGACCAGAAACTTTTAACATACAAAATTATTTCATAATTTATCTTCATAAATCCTAAATAACGAGTTTTATTTGTTAACAAATTAACTCGGAAACACTAACCCGATTTTGCATGCAACAACCGTGTTGCTCTGATACCACTTGTTGGGATTAATTAATCTCATTTGTTTACATATTGAATATGTGATAAATTAATTTAGTCATAAAATTAATTCTAGATCTTATGCATGCAAAACAAAATACAAGAGTGAAGAAAATCGGTCCCTTACAAATGTATTTTCCGCTATTAGGGCACTAGTAAGGTCTCCTACCTTACTTAGTTCTTGAGCTTTCCAAATGGATGAACAAGATTAAATTTAGAATCTCTCCTCAAGGATTGTACCAAGGTAATCACTCATAATACTTTTACTAATTTGTTACTAGAAATTAGTAGAAGTACCCTAAAATTAACAACTAATATTATTTTATACTACTACTAGTAATGGGAATAATATAAGAGATATGTAAGTTATTCTATCATATTAGTTCTTCACAAGATCTAGAGAGAATGTAGAGAAATTATCAATATAATTATTTTGTAAGAATGAATAATAAACTACACTCTATGAGTGTGTTTTTAGGCCACCGGTTTTTGGTCTCTTAGGGGAGAGGATTTATCATCTCAAAATCCCTTTTTCTCTTTTCCATGTATGGGGTAGGGTGTTGTTCTTGTTTTATGCAAAAAGTACATCATTATGTCCTTAAGCATGCTTATTAAATAATTGATAAAACAACACCCACTATCACTCCCTTAATTCGGTTTTACCTCATAATAGGTGACCTCCATTTTAACTTTGTCAATTGTCAATTTGTGTAGTGTGACAAATTGGACATGTTACTAGACATGTCATTCAAATAATGCATTTTTAACAAATTAAAAATCATTATGTAAATGAAATAAATCACATACAAAAATTAACTAGTAATTCACAATTAGCATTACTTAAAATGGGTCATATAATTATAAATCACAACTACTTGTATTTATAATAAACAATTCATTCTTATTTCAATTGTTTCATAAACAATAAATAAACCTAAGTAATAAAACAATTTAATTACTTAGCACGAATCTTATTTAATCGAATTACAATAAGATACGTAATTTCACTCACAAAATCATCCGTTCAATTTTAAGGAATTAATTAAATTGTATCGACATACAATTAATTAATTAATCAGTTAAGAGTGTTACCCTAGAGGTATGACCTTAAGGGATCAACTAATCACCACCGTCATACGACAGTAATGTCAAACTCTAGTCAGCCAATCATTACCGATTAATGTGGATCAGTTGACAATAAAATGTTACATTCCCTTATGTTGTAACACCCCGGTTTATAAAAGAAGTCCTCGTCAAGACATTCCCTAATAAAACGGACTGTTACCATCTCGGTTTCCCGAGGTAGTGAATAACAAATTAAACTCCAAGGCAATTTATATAATATTTTAACTTAATTATTACAAATCCTCTTTTCAACTCAAATTACAAGAACTGACATAAATAAAAGTGAAAGTCTTCTAGATGATGATCTAGCTAGTAATTCGTCTGATCCAATGTCTCACGCCCATCAAGCTCCCGTCCTATCTCTTAAACCTGTCAAGTCTGCTCCCCATAAAACGGTTCATCACAGGTGTTCACGAATACACAGGGTCAACCACGAGGTTGAGTAAGGAAAACAATAAAACAACAAAATATGATATGCATGATACTCCGTCACCTCCATCTCCATCTCAACTCATCACACACATCTCATAACCCGGACAACCCAGCGATACCGATCCCCGGTAGACTATATATCGACCGAAGCCGATCTGCCAGCTCAACAGCTGAGGACACCAGGGCAAGTCCTGCAGAACCCGCCTGGGCCTTATCACAACATCACATCGTATCTCAACATCGTCACCACCACATCATCCTCCAACTCCAATGCATATGAAATGCTCAACAGTAATTAATGCAATGCAATATGTATATAAATCAACGAACGATAAATCATAAAGTCATGCCATTTTACCCGATGTTGTGATATCATACTCAATACGATCAAATCAGTCAATCACCTTTCCGAATATAAATGATAACGTAAATCAACAACCAGGAATCAAGTCAACACAATTCAACAATGACGATAATAAGACGAGTGTATTTCCCTACCTCAAAGTGCCAGCAATTCCAATTAAGCAGTTAAGCAGTCCAGAAAGTAAAGCAATGAATTTGATTATCGATCCTTCACGAATCCGTCATCTAAAACAATTATAATATTTATAATTACTAACTACTAAATATAGCAATCCCCCAAAATAGAAGCTTCCCGATATAGTAACTTTCTATTAAACAAACCCGTCTCAGAATAATTGATTATGATTAATTATTATTTTATTTTAATAACTCGGAACTAAAATCAAATGATAATTAAAGGATTAAACGAATTATGCGATTTAATAAAAACCCGAATCAATCATTTGAATAACTCGACACCCGACTCAAAATCTGTCTTTAATTATTTAAAAAAATTCGGGAATTAAATTAACTACATTATTTAATGACACGGGAATTATATTAATTAATTAAGAGTACGACCCTTTAATCAATTATATCGATTAAACTATGAAAAACCCGCTTCGAAATCAAAAACAACTCGATATTAACACGTCCCCTTCACACACGCACACACACCCCCACACGCCACCTCACCACCGCGACAACCACCTGACCAAACCCCCACTCTGCCCCAGCCACCAACGGCCACCCTCACTGGGGTCGACTGCCGCCGGCGAGTCAAACCCAGGCCGCCATTTGGCCTGGTTCGCCACCACGCATCACCAAACACCACTCGTTCTCAACCTGCCACCACCGCAACTAACAACTACCCCTGCCCAAACCACCACCATTAATCTCACCGCCAACCCACGAACACCGACACCACAGCACCACCGTTTCGACCTCCCCCTAGTCCACGGTGGTGCCACCCAAAACCCACCTGTCTAAACTCCTCTGAAACCGCATCTGAAACTCGTTTTGCCACCCCCTATCGCTGCTCCCTTTTACCGCCACTATCACCACCAACAACCGTCCTAAACACCACCACTACACTCGCCCCTTATCACCCTACCCATATACCCCGACAACCACCACCAGGAACACCTCTAACAGACACGCACAACACCCCAAAAACCCGACATTAAATAATGAAAACAGAGAGAGCTTGAACCCTTACCATTCCTGCCGCCACAGCCGCCACTAGGGCCACCCCCGGTTGTCGACAAACTCCCCTAGCTCTTCCTTGCAGCACTGTCATCACCCACGGCCTCTCTTTCTCTCTCCCTATGCGTGAAAGTTGGAGTTTTGGGATGAGGAAAGGAGGGAGGCGGCTGAGTTTAGAGGGAGGCGGTTTTAGGGATTAGGGTAGGTAGTCTTTAGGTTTAATTAGGGTTAGGGTTTTTAGGGTTAATTGGGCTGAAACTGTTATTGGGCCAGCTCAACTGGTTTAGCTCACCTTTCGAATTCAATATAAAACCCGTCTCAATTAATTAGATCGATACAACGTGAGTTAAGTAAAATAGTTTAACGTGATTATCGACTCAATAATTTACCCGACTTAATTGTAATATAAAATGTATAATAATTAATATAAAATAATATCCGTTTAATTAATTATATTATATAAAAATACGGGGTATTACAGTCTTCCTCCCTTAAAATGAACTTCGTCCCGAAGTTCGCTCCCGTACCCAAACCTCAAAAGGGTATTGTATATCGTACTCACGGACGTCACGCATTTCTAACACGGTTAACACATACTTTTGATACGTCAATTAAACATAACAAATACGGAATGTTACATTCTGCCCTCCTAAAAATACACTTCGTCCCGAAGTTTAACTCGTCTTCACTTAACCAACTAACTATAACTAATAACTACCTGAGAACACAAATGCATAAAAACTAAATATTCATCTGAGAACACCGTCATCTTCCATCTAAATTCTGATCTCAAACTCAAGTAACTCAATAACCATGGTCGCACTGGACCGTAAACATAACTCCCGTCATCATCACTCGGCTCATAGGCCAACTCATAAATCATTACCAGTAGTTTAATCATACTCTCCTTTTTCACATCAACCAACTAACCGAAGTAGAAACAAAACATATATAACTCATTTGCATAGGTACCCCACAACTAAACGTCAACTTGGTCAACTATAACCTACAAACAAGTGCAAATTAAGTATCAAGATTTTACAATCCTCCCCAACTAAAAACATGGTTACGTCCTCGTAACCTTTATTATTATAACGAAGATCTCAAACTACTGCTATCCACTGACAGAGGATAAAGATTCACAACTCACGTTCCAGATAACTAATTCTTACTAAAGACAATCGATATACAACTCTTTCAAGGAAGCTACTGTTACCAGTACCAATCATTAGTAATTATTCCTTTTTACCAATCATTGTAATTTTATACCTTAGAAACATAGGGAATCAATCAACATGAGAAAAGAATTAGGGTCAAAACTTGATAACTCGATTTGCGAAAATTTATAACCTACTAGGTCCAGTCTGACTTTCCTTTACACAATTGTACAAATTCAGGTCAAGACACAGAATCACCAATAGAATGAAGACAATCAGTTTCGCAGTACTTATTATCTTAGAAATATTTTGAATCCTCATAGCAAAAGGGTTTGGTATTTATTCCTAAATGACGAAAGTACCTTGATTGACTAATTCTACAAACTTATTGGCCGAGTCAAACAAGCGAGTAAACAGCGATATTGGAAAGTTAATCATACAAGACTATCATACATAAAATTTCATTCTTGGTTTTAAATATATTTTGACTGCACCCGACACCATGACATAAAAGATTAAAGTATTTAACTACATCAATTTTGCCAATATTCGTTACTTGACATGCTAATATTAACGTACCATGTTGACACACAACTCACTTAAATCACCACGTTACGTTTCCCGTTTGGACATCCGTACTTACCACACCCACCAATTCGCTATATGAACGAACAACATGACTAACTTATCCCTCTACTTATGACTCCGTTCTAGTTTCACTCCTCCAGACTAGCAATTATCATGGAACCATACCACTAGACATTGGCTGGAAATCTTATTCCGAATTTATACTCACACGACAAAAATTAATTTCATTTTCAAAACTTTTACTTTCATACTGAACGGTGAATAATTTTCTTTATATAAATCTTATAACAGAGCCGTCCATAGAATCCATTTACAGCTTACTACGAACTCAAAATCAGATAAACTTAATTTAATTCCTTTAAACAAAACCAGCTTAGATGTCGACACATATATCGTAATTTACAGGTTCATCTTGTTCATTTCCGCCCTATCCTTATTAATGAACGACTATTACTTTAATCCTCAGGATTTTAGTTGCACTTCTTTACTCAGTTATATTCACGGCTCAATTAAACGTAACTATAACAACTATCATTTAAACCAACGTGTATCATGTGAATCATAAAAGGGTTATCCCATTATAATATTGCCAACATAGTTATCATAAACAATCCTTATTAGAATATAATTGATAGTGATGACTCGAGAATATAGATATGTCAAATGTCGTGTTATATCAAACAGTTTCCTTTATATCACACCCATACAATTGCAAGAATCACTTTAGCATTTTATGACGATCTAATGACGAACATATCCAATAAGAAATAACACACTGTTTATTATCGTGTCATAGGTTTAGGTTCAATTGAAATCATTTAATGCGATGAAGATAATAATTATAACTATGGGCACACAACTCATATGGAAGACATTAGAACTCAGATGACACCCTACACGTGTGATCATTTAGACACAATCATTACTACCACCCATGTGTAAACTTTTAAACAAAATTATTGTAAATATTCATACGAGTACATTAGAAAAATCAAATTAACTTTTAATACCATCAACTTTACTAAGATATGACAGTATAGTTTTATATTTATATATATCCGACCACTATGCAAATATGATGAACACACCAAAGATATTCCAACATGCCAAACGTATATAAAATATGCAAACAACTGGACTCATATAAAATATTTCACCCTTGATAAAAATCAATTAAGCTATCCAATTTTACTCATACTATCATGCCAACCATGTTATCACTAAGTTTTAAATTTTTGTCACTTGTTAAGATACATAATTACTGAACATGTGTGCTACTATCGTCGTATAAGGACATTATAATTTCACATTACTAAGACTCATGAATTAATCAAACAACTGTATGAAAACTTAACATAGAACGCACATTTTAAATGCTTTGATTTACGTTGTACCTTCCAAAATCACGAATAAATAATTGTTCGATTAAAACTTGATTCATATTACTTTTATAAAACACGGTGAGTTCAAAACGCAGGGAAAAGAATTAGGTTTAAAGCACAAGAATTAAATTTTTAAAAAAATTTTACAACTCAGTTGGTCCAGCGAACATGTGACAACAATTGGTCCAAAACTTGGGTCAGTTTGTAAAATTTATCATTTAATATAAAGACATCAAGAATTTTCGTGGCTTATTAATTTGAAAACATATGCGACTCTTTTGATCGTTGGAGTTGGAATTATGAAAAATTTATTAATACAATTTAAATGAGGATTTTTACAAAATCGTTGGTCAAAACATCACTGCACAGGAACTTCCTAACCACAGCTCACTAAAATATTTATTACTCCTAATCCGTATATCATATAAGCATGAAACCAACGTCTATTGAACACTAACTCACGAGGCTATTTCCCATAAAATTTTTCGTCGATAGGCAATAAACAGAAAAGAAATGGTAGTAAGGTCAATTAAAGGGTAACATCAACCAGAACGAGTTTTATCACTAAGTTATTAATTTTCTATGTTCCAATTCTTATAACTATACTATCGATACTAACCCATACCAACTTAGATCTCACATTGTACTTACGTAAACATATACCCCATAGAATCCCTTTGCATCTCGATCTACTCATTACATCTAAATCACGATTGTGATGACTAATGATATGAAATTCTATCGTGTTTCTTATTACTATCACAAGACTATACTAACATGGCTTCGGGATCACATAACCGCATATTACTTAGTCATAGTAGTACTATCAACACATCATTCATACAATTCACTTACCGTAGCGTTGTCCTGCAATAATCAATGTATCAATCAATTAACACTTAGGCAACGATATATGAATTTCATGCTCAACCTTAAGCAACTATTCTACCCTTTCTCTCGTATACACTCATGGTTTCCGGTTCAACTGAGAGGACCACTGGTTCGGTGTGAGGGGGCCCCTAACTCATACCTTACCGTAGTGTGCTCCTAACAGTTCTATCCCGGGGTTCATTTTATTTAGACACATCCCATGTTCATTGGGCTCATTGGTTCAGGCCTGAGGATCGTTCGCTCTGATACCACTTTGTAACACCCCGGTTTATAAAAGAAGTCCTCGTCAAGACATTCCCTAATAAAACGGACTGTTACCATCTCGGTTTCCCGAGGTAGTGAATAACAAATTAAACTCCAAGGCAATTTATATAATATTTTAACTTAATTATTACAAATCCTCTTTTCAACTCAAATTACAAGAACTGACATAAATAAAAGTGAAAGTCTCCTAGATGATGATCTAGCTACTAATTCGTCTGATCCAATGTCTCACGCCCATCAAGCTCCCGTCCTATCTCTTAAACCTGTCAAGTCTGCTCCCCATAAAACGGTTCATCACAGGTGTTCACGAATACACAGGGTCAACCACGAGGTTGAGTAGGGAAAACAATAAAACAACAAAATATGATATGCATGATACTCCGTCACCTCCATCTCCATCTCAACTCATCACACACATCTCATAACCCGGACAACCCACCATACCGATCCCCCTTAGACTATATATCGACCGAAGCCGATCGCGACTCAACAATGAGGACACCAGGGCAAGTCCTGCAAACCCGCCTGGGCCTTATCACAACATCACATCGTATCTCAATATCGTCACCACCACATCATCCTCCAACTCCAATGCATATGAAATGCTCAACAAAATTAATGCAATGCAATATGTATATAAATCATCAACGATAAATCATAAAGTCATGCCAGTTACCCGATGTTGTGATATCATACTCAATACGATCAAATCAGTCAATCACCTTTCCGAATATAAATGATAACGTAAATCAACAACCAGGAATCAAGTCAACACAATTCAACAATGACGATAATAAGACGAGTGTATTTCCCTACCTCAAAGTGCCAAAATTCCAATTAAGCGATTAAGCGATCCAGAAAAGTAAAGCAATGAATTTGATTATCGATCCTTCACGAATCCGTCACCTAAAACAATTATAATATTTATAATTACTAACTACTAAATATAGCAATCCCCCAAAATAGAAGCTTCCCGATATAGTAACTTTCTATTAAACAAACCCGTTTCAGAATAATTGATTATGATTAATTATTATTTTATTTTAATAACTCGGAACTAAAATCAAATGATAATTAAAGGATTAAACGAATTATGCGATTTAATAAAAACCCGAATCAATCATTTGAATAACTCGACACCCGACTCAAAATCATCTTTTTAATTATTTAAAAAAATTCGGGAATTAAATTAACTACATTATTTAATGACACGGGAATTATATTAATTAATTAAGAGTACGACCCTTTAATCAATTATATCGATTAAACTATGAAAAACCCGCTTCGAAATCAAAAACAACTCGATATTAACACGTCCCCTTCACACACGCACACACACCCCCACACGCCACCTCACCACCGCGACAACCACCTGACCAAACCCCCACTCTGCCCCAGCCACCAACGGCCACCCCCATCAGGGTCGATCGCCGCCGAGTCAAACCCAGGCCGCCATTTGGCCTGGTTCGCCACCACGCATCACCAAACACCACTCGTTCTCAACCTGCCACCACCGCAACTAACAACTACCCCTGCCCAAACCACCACCATTAATCTCACCGCCAACCCACGAACACCGACACCACAGCACCACCTTTTCGACCTCCCCCTAGTCCACGGTGGTGCCACCCAAAACCCACCTGTCTAAACTCCTCTGAAACCGCATCTGAAACTCGTTTTGCCACCCCCTGTCGCTGCTCCCTTTTACCGCCACTATCACCACCAACAACCGTCCTAAACACCACCACTACACTCGCCCCTTATCACCCTACCCATATACCCCGACAACCACCACCAGGAACACCTCTAACAGACACGCACAACACCCCAAAAACCCGATATTAAATAATGAAAACAGAGAGAGCTTGAACCCTTACCATTCCTGCCGCCACAGCCGCCACTAGGGCCACCCCCGGTTGTCGACAAACTCCCCTAGCTCTTCCTTGCAGCACTGTCATCACCCAAGGCCTCTCTTTCTCTCTCCCTATGCGTGAAAGTTGGAGTTTTGGGATGAGGAAAGGAGGGAGGCGGCTGAGTTTAGAGGGAGGCGGTTTTAGGGATTAGGGTAGGTAGTCTTTAGGTTTAATTAGGGTTAGGGTTTTTAGGGTTAATTGGGCTGAAACTGTTTTTAGGCCAGCTCAACTGGTTTAGCTCACCTTTCGAATTCAATATAAAACCCGTCTCAATTAATTAGATCGATACAACGTGAGTTAAGTAAAATAGTTTAACGTGATTATCGACTCAATAATTTACCCGACTTAATTGTAATATAAAATGTATAATAATTAATATAAAATAATATCCTTTTAATTAATTATATTATATAAAAATACGGGGTATTACATATGTATTCTTAATATGAAATTTAAACATGTGATCGCATTATTGTCGAGGACACATACTCGAACGAGGAAATGGTAGGATATGCCCTGTTTATGAATCGATCGATGAAGTCCAACATTCGCACTCCTTTAGAGGTCACAAGATGGTCAACCTCAGCTCTTGTCAACCCAAGCAAATCTCTGAACTTATTCTTATACCCTTGAGAAGTATAGGGTATAGCAGGTAAATGCTCCGGGTCCCAACCACCGATCGCAGCAATTTCTTCGGTAAATGGGCAAATATCGCCTCCAGGAAAGGCAAATACGTGATAATTTGGGTCCCAATAATTAAGACAAGCATCTAGGAACGGTTTGACTACCTTGACCAGCTTCAAACTCAAGATCGATCCAAAATTATAGGCGCCCATATCATGTTTCTCCACGTTAGAGAACTCATTTGTCCACTTTTCATACGGATTTCAAGAGTATTCATGATGTATGCTTAATTAGAGAGCTTTTATGTAATAAGACGAGAGAAAGACGGAAAAATTATGTGAATAAAACCTCCTTCGACGTCTATATTTATACTAAAAGCTGTTTCCTAAAATCTGTCAGGACATACACACTGGTGAACAGGCGCAGCACCTGCTGCACCTCTTCAAAGGTACGCAGCTCATGCTGCGCCTCTTCCTAAGGCTTCTGTCTATGATTTTCCGCGTCGGATCTTTCCTAATTCCTCCAAGAATAATTTCCTATTCATACGGGTTATTATTTTGGTAATTCCTCCAAGAATAATTTCCTATCCAAGAATAATTTCGAGGCAATATCGGCATTTTCGTCATTTCAGCACACTTATACATTTCTTTTTAATTTTCTTTTTTTTGGGAGAATCATTTCACCAATTTAGATATTCATTTTCAAACTTACACATTTCTTTTTTTAATTTTCTTTTTTGGGGAATTGTTTCACTCCCATTCCATTTCACATTTCAGACTTATACGTTTCTATTTTTTTCTTTTTTAGGGGGTAACCCTCCCTACCGTTCGGTCATTTTCAGTAAATTTTTTGCATTTTCGAGTCTTTATCTTGCGCTAATTTAGGCCATGTGTACAAAAATGTGTTTTATGTGCAATTTCTTTCGGCAGCATGACGGCATAAACCGTCATCTACCAAACCTGTTCAAAACTAACCTGCAGATACAAACAAAGCAAGCCAGCAGCAAAGGCACTCAGGCCATCATATATACAACCAAAAAGGGTATATGTACACCGAACAAGGGGCTTGAGCCCGAAACAAAGTGAATAAAGTGCAAAATGAAGGTTCCAAAATGTACAAAGAGTCTGTGAAGTAGGGCCAACAACAAAAACGACAAAGAACAACAAGCTACAGCTGGTCGCCACCTATCTCAGCAACTCTCGCCTCGAGAGTAGCAATCTCGGTGTCGCGGATTTCTAGCTCCCTCAGCAGGCGAGCTGTCTCCTCCCAGGACTGGGCAAGCTCTCGCTCCAAGTCACGCTCCCTCTTGAAATGCAAGAATTGGCTCATGTCAATCGTTTCAAACATAAGGAAAGTTAGAAAATTCAAAAATGAAGTAAACGGAAGGTTCATACCTGACGTCCTCGACCGCCAGCAAGTGCCTCGATGGTAGTAGCCCATAGCCGGTTGGCTACCCTCCACAAAGCCACGAACCGGGATGGCGCAACCTACATTTCAAGGATCCTCAATAATTTGATAAGTTTAAACAAGTGTATTCTTATACAAAAGCTGATTAAATTGGGGAGCATACCCTCCGAATCAGATGCTGTCACTCGTCTAGACCAGCATCTCTCACCGCCGCGTCAAAGTCGCGAAGCTCGGAGATCGTCGTCATCCCTGTCGCGTCAGTGTACTCGAGGGTCTCGGGGTACGCTGGGGGCTCGATGCTCGCCACCTCAACCTCCTACAAAATTCAAATGGTTTTCATTAATTGGTGATCATTCATCATATTTTCATGTCAATCGAAAAGGAATAAAGCACTTACCACGACTGGCCAGTATGCTAATCTCCCATTGAGGAACGCCGAGTAGTCCTCACCAGGAAGAAGGAGGGCGTCGCCACCGACGCCAGCTAAGTCAGCCTCCCTCTCAGCATCGGAAGGCTCCCTGAACATCGTCCGAGGAGGATCGATGGGAACCGTCAGGACATCTCGGGAGCACTGACGAGCCAAGCGCTCGCCCAAGCACCACACAGGACCCATCGACGTCCTCAAAAGCAATCGGCTCGAGCTCCTAGGTCGAAGGACCTCAGCCACAAAAGGAGGAGCGCCAGTGTAGTCCGCCCAAGACCTGGGCACCCACTATGAAAAGTAAACAAGAGGTCATTCATATTATCGGTTCCGAAAGAGAGCAATGAAAAAGTGAACAAACAAAAGTGGCTCGAAGATACTCACGTCGTCCAGCTGCAGAGCATTCACGTCCCGTCGGCAGGTGATACCCGTCGTTGTGAGTACCAAAAATAAGATTTATAAAACCTATTAAAACTTAAAGAAGCTAGTGGTAACAGGGTCGAACCACAGGGAGGCGAATGTAATTAATAATTGTCTAATTTAGTCTAAGGTAACGAATGTGGGGGTTGAATTGATTTGATCTATAGCTAAAGGCAATAAAGATAATAAACTAAATAGACGGATAAAACAAATATTAAAAAGGGGTGCAAGGATGGTCGGTTCACTATAGTTTCGGCAGCAGCATACTAAGTAGGTCTAAATCAAAAACATGAGGCGGGAAAACAAGAGGTCCTCTCGGTCCACTCTTAACAGATAACATCTTTCGATCTCGCTATAAGTCCCTAATATCACTAATACTGACTCTCATCCTGAAAAGTGACTGATAGTCTAAACTTTACCTATCTTTCGATCTCAGCATAGTTTAGTCATTTTAATTGGTGATCTAACAACTGTCCCTATCTCTCGATCTAATGGGTCAGTCAAATCCTAAACATTCAACTAGTCGTGTGCACTCGATTCGTCGAATAAAGAATTAAAACAATTAAAACGAAGGTAAAACCTCACGTGGCAAGTCGATCGACCAGGTATGGCGGTCGATCGACTGACACGCGATTTCAGTCCATATTAATTCTACGCCGCCTATTCTATAGTTCCCCTACATCCTAGCACAAGCAATTTAGCTACTCATACTGAGGATGATAACAACAATAAAATTAATGAAATAAACGGAAGAATTCATGCTTGAAATAATAGAACAAACAATTAACATAAACGATAAATCGGTTTCGGGAAACTAACTAGCAATTCTATCCTACAAAACGATAATAAAGCAAACTGAATTATTAGCAGAAGAATACCGATTGAATTGCAGAGAGAGATCCAAACCGAATGCAAAAGTATTAGAACGGAATAATATTAAGAACCCTAATTATTGAATATTGAAAACTGACTAAGAACTTAGTAAAAACTTGATAATTTTCTGAATGAATGTATATCTGAACTAGGGTACGTTATATAGAAAGTATACGTAACATAATTCCTAAACCTAATATTGCTTTGGGCTTTGGAAAACTCGTTCTATATCTTCACGTCTGAGTAGTGGCTTGGTCGATCGACTGAGGTAACTGGTCGATCGACTGCTCTTCAGTGTACAGTAGCTTCTGTAGTCGTGGGTTGGTCGATCGACTAAGGGAGCCAGTCGATCGACTGCTTTAACTGATACTTGACTTCTACATCCTCGTGGATTTGTCTTTTGGGCCTCAAAATGCGCACCAAGCTCGTTCCTTAAGTGAATACTTCACGTCAAATGCAATGCAAGATACTCGGGGATGGATTTAGCTCAATTTCCGCTGAATTCTTCACATTTCTTTAATAATGTACAAAAACACGAAAGTAGACGGAAATAGGGGAAATGGTAGCTTAAACTACACAAATGAGCTCTGAAATGCGTGTAAAATGGGGTGTAAAACATCATATAAATGACACGCATCAAACTTCCCCAAACCAAACCCTTGCTTGTCCCCAAGCAAGAACTAGAATCGATCTAATGACCTAATGGAACGAGTTCGATCTCAGAGCGAATTGCAAACTGAATAGCCTAAACCAATTTAATGCAACAACCAACAATCAATTAGCGTATGAATCATGCAAACGAGTTATAAAGTCGTTAAGAACTGCTGAACCGTCAACTACAGAGACTTATCAAATTGGACTCTCACGGGTCGCTCATATCACACATAAGCACATGTGAATATATAAGAGGATAGAAAGAATTCATTTTGTAGAGACTCTCACCTAACTACGACCTATAAGAACATGCCTGCAATCTAATATGAAAGCAATCTCTATAACCGTACATATGCATTCCAACCAACAAATGATCATGACACATGTCGAGGTATGTATGGATATGTGAGGTGATGGGTAAGAAGAGGCAAAACATTTATGGAAAAGTGGAGGTACAGGTGATCAAGCTAGTACCGTAACAGAACCATATGACAACATCCAACTTCTTGCTCAAACTTCAAACGACACGGTGCTATAGCAAGCACAAATCTCACAATCTCCGAAATAATAGTAATCAACCAACTCCCCATAAGATATTAATGCAACATGGGAGCAAAAATCGCCATAAGATAAAGGCTTGAATTATGCGAATTGATTTTCTTTTTCTTTCGGACCTCAGTCGATCGACCAGAATTGGCAGTCGATCGACTGCTTTGAACAGTACAAAACTCTCTTTTTTTTCTCTTTTTCGAATCATATTTTTCTTTGTATTCTTTTTTTTTTCTTTTACTTTCAACTTTTCAACTCTTTTCCTCCTTCATTCTTTTTATCCAACTAAATCTCAATAAGAGCATATGCCACCAAAAACGAAGTAACAATCCCAAGAACATAGACTACTAGCTTGACAAAGGCAGGCTAAATGTAGGATGTAGTAATGGGACAAAAAGGCTGTTTTTGGCAGTGTGGAGCTTATGGGCAAAACGAATAAAGGGAAACCTCTACCACATGTCTCAACAAACCACAAACCGAATGCATACAGGTATTAAGCAGATTAAGTTCATATTTATGCACATTTATGTAACATGTCTCATAAGGAGTACTACTCACAATCCTAGACAAACTGGTCATGAATGCCACCAGTTATAAGCTCTAAACCTCAGAAATATGATGTAGTTTGTCAAAAATCTAAGTCAAGTCTTAAGTTCAGCAAGATAAATTAACGAAAACTCGTAGATATGCATATACGATTCTACTAATAAAATGTCAATTAGCAAGGCTTAGGCAAAACAGATGCAAATGCAATGTCATCATTGAAATACTACCGTTCCGACTCAACCTATATGCTAAAATAAACGTGAATTTTTTTAAAATTTTTGAAAATTTTCAAATATTTTCTTTTTTTTTTTTGTATTTTTTATATATGAGAAATGAAATAAACAATGCAAAACAAAAATGTAAACGTGAATGCAAGCAAATGATATGCGACGCAAAACCCTTCCCCAAACCAAATCGCACAATGTCCCCATTGTGCAAAATCATGTAGTGAAAGAAAAGAGGAACGGGAATTGCGAGAAAATAAATGAATACGACATGAAGTAAAGACTTAGAAACTCACAAGACTTTAAGCGCAGCAAAGGAAACCTCCCCAAACCAGCGTGAGCTAGGAGGTTTCAGTAGCCAGCAGTGTTACTAATAAGTATCTGAAAAGACAAACAATAACACGCATGAAATCGAGAAAGCAATTTTGAAGCGATATTATGTGCATAATTGAGAAGAATAGAAGAAATAAATAATATGACGGAAGCTAAAGTGGAGTAGAAAACTCCCTCAATTCCGCAAATCGACCAAACACAGTAGGGGAGAGGTCGTGAACAAATACAGCAGTGCAGGGCGGTCGATCGACCACATCACTCAGTCGATCGACCATGGCGAAAGGAACGGTAGCTCCTGGGAACTGCAGACCAGTCGATCGACTATGCAGACCAGTCGATCGACTGAAGAATCTTGCTGTAACTTCTGATTTCCTCGTATTTGCTCAATTACTTGAGCTAATGAGGTCTAAAAACCTGCAAGTGCACAATAATACGCGCCCAAAATTGCGCAAAACCCAAACTAAAGTCTAAAGTGCTTAAAAACTCTTAAGCAATAAAATTAAATGCGAAGTCTCGCTCACACAAAAGCAATAAAAATAAAGTCTAACAAAAGCAAATAAATAATGGTTTTTGATAAAACATGTGATCAACTAGTAGTTGATCAAGAACGGCCATGGTATGGCCCACTTGGTCGGCTTCTGGCCACAAGAGGTAGCCTCAACGGTGCTTATCTTCTCAGCTGCACCCTTCTTAACTTCAGCATCCGCATGGCTCAACGGATCAACACTTTCATCATCTCCCCAATCAATAACTTCTTCCGGCTCATCAAAGTCCAAGTCGGACTCCCTTACTCTGACTGGCTCATCTTCAAGCTCCTCATCAGTGCCATAGCTAAGGCATCCTAAGCCGCCTCTTGAAACGATTTGCTCCTTCGCAGCTGGAGCAACATACAGCTCTTCCTTCCCCAAACCAGCTCCTACAATGTCTAAAACAACAGATTCGTCCTCCTTTTTGCTCCCAGTCTGGGGCGGAGGTGTCACAACAGGAGTAGGAATAGAGACAGGTATATCAGAAAGTATAAAATCAGATTTTTTTTCAGAAACCGTATTGCAAGTGACAGGCCACATGGGGTCTTTCTTCCTAGCTGTATGGGCAAAGACAATGGAATGCTTGCCTACCTTAAAGGTCAAAGTACCCGAACCAACATCAATAATCGCACCAAAGTGTGCGGAAATGGTCTACCTAGTATGATAGGTATGTGTGCATCTTCGGGTATATCTAGTACCACGAAGTCAACAGGGAAGAAAAACTTCCCTATTTGCACAGGGATGTCCTCTAATACTCCTATTGGCTGGACCGCAGTTCGATCAGCCATCTGTACGGTCTTGTTGGTTACTGCAAACTTAGTCAACTTTAACTTCCTAGCAAGACTCAAAGGCATAACGCTAATACTGGCTCCTAGGTCACATAAGGCTTTCTCAATAGGAAAGGTGCCAATATTACACGGGACTGAGAAACTACCCGGGTCTTCTAGCTTAAGGGGTGCAGTATGGGACAAATAAGAGCATGTCTCCTCAGTTAATGCGACAGTATTCACAGTTTCAAGTGACTTCTTTTTAGACATTAATTGCTTCATAAACTTCATGTAAGCAGGCACTTGATTAACTAATTCAAGGAAAGGTACTTGTACGTTTAACCTACGAACAACATTTTCAAATTTATTGAAAGATACCTGTTCCTTTGTCGGCACTAGTCTCTCTGGATAAGGGGATGTAAGAAGCAACTTAGCCCTCTCCTCTAAATATCTCATGCCGGCATCGGTGGACTTAGGCTGGAAGTCCACTACCTTCTCCTTGTTGAAGCTTGAACCCTCTTCAGACCGTCTCAAATGGGAACCATTGATCGACATTGGGTCGTACTTCGGAGCAAGGATTGACCCATCAGCACTCGGGTCTTGCCCTAATATTTTCGGGACTGTCGTACCCCAAAACAAGTGATCCCTCAAGTTATTAGGCATCGGAGGACGAAAAGGTTCACTATCAGCAGCGGCCTCAGTCGATCGACCAGTGAGGTCAGTCGATCGACTGACTTGAACAGGACCAGAAGCTACTGTTTGTCGCACTTCAGTCGATCGACCGGGTATGTCAGTCGATCAACTGACATTCCTGCTAGACGCCTTTTTCTTCCCTTTGCTCGTTCCAGCTTTGTTTTGACTCGGTTCCGGCTTATCTTTTTTAGGGGCATCCTCAATTATAGCAGGCCCCTCCAGGGTAGACCCGCTCCTCAAAGTGATGGCATTAAGGGTCTCCTTTTGGTCGGTTTGAATCGGTAAGTGTCCCGGAGCTCGAGTGGTATTCTTGCTAGCCAATTGAGCAATTTGGCTCTCTAACAGTTTCATTCCGGCCTCTCTAGCTTGGGACTCCTTTTGCAACATATTCTTCAATTCAGCAAATTCGGAATTTTGGGTTTGTTGCTGCGGCGGCACATAGTGAGGTTTTTGAAACTGTTGTTGCTTATGAGGAGGCACATAAGTCTGCTGCTGCTGCTGTTGTGGAGGTTGAGTCGGATTCAGGACATTTTGGCTACTCCACCTCAAGTTTGGGTGGACATTCGGCTCATAGTACGTGTTTGTCTGCCTATAACGTTGAAAGGCAGCACAAGACTCAAAGGGACTAGGACAATTTTCTGAAACATGTCCCTCAGCTCCACATCTTCTACAGACGAAAGGACCGTCTGAAACAGCGTTCACATTATACATCCCTCCTTTTGAAGCTCCTCCCAACTCGTATTTGTCAAACCTCGCCGTGAGAGCCTCTAATGCAGCTACAGAAGGGGATTCAGCACTCCTCCTCCGATTGCCTCTCGAATTCCCATATTCAGCTTTATGGGTGGCTAAGTCATCAATGATCTTCCACCCCTTAGTCTCTCCCATATTCTCAGCAAATCGGCCATTGGCTGCAGCATCCAAGATAGCCCTCTGATCGTCATACAGCCCGTTATAGAACTGATTGCAAAGACTCCATTTTTCCAACCCATGGTGTGGAATAGTTCGCACCAGCTTCTTGAAACGGACCCATGCTTCATGAAAGTTCTCATCAGGTCCCTGTTTAAAGCTCGTGATCTGAGCTCTAATGGCATTCGTCTTCGAGGCAGAGAAGTATTTCTTGTAGAATGCCGGGGCCAAAGAATTCTAGTCGGTGATCCCATGAGCAGCTCGATCCAGATCTCTGTACCACTCCCTTGCAGCATCGCGGAGTGAGAATATAAACATAGTCTCCTTTATCTGGTCCTGGGTCACACCGGTCGGCGGAGGTATAGAGCAGCAATAATCGATAAATATCTCCATATGCTTGGCTGCATCTTCATTTGCAGCACCCCCGAACTGATTCCTCTCAACCAAGTTGATATAGGAAGGCTTCGGTTCGAATTTCCTATCAGCTCCAGGTAATTCGAACCCCTTGTATAGATTTGCAAAATTGTCGGCTCGAATGACTTGCTATAGTTGCTTCTTCACCATGACTGGAATTTCCGGAGATGTGACTGTCTCAAATGAAGAAGTAGAAGCAGGAGATGTGGGTGGATCTTCTTCGAACAGAGCGTTCTCGTAGTAACTTGACAGAGTACTCAGCTCTTCCACTGTCGGCAATACCCTTGATGATCGTCTCCACTCGCGCAAGGATTTCTCAATCTCAGGATTGAACGGTACTAGTTCACCACCCTGTGACCTGCGTATAAGAAGAAACTACAAAAAGAATATAAGAAAAGTTTACGGAACGGATGTCCCTTAAACTAAGAAAGACTAAATAAAAACAACTAAAAATTAGAACAATTGCCTCCCCGGCAACGGCGCCAAAATTTGATACCCGTCGTTGTGAGTACCAAAAATAAGATTTATAAAACCTATTAAAACTAACAGAAGCTAGTGGTAACAGGGTCGAACCACAGGGAGGCGAATGTAATTAATAATTTTCTAATTTAGTCTAAGGTAACGAATGTGGGGGTTGAATTGATTTGATATATAGCTAAAGGCAATAAAGATAATAAACTAAATAGACGGATAAAACAAATATTAAAAAGGGGTGCAAGGATGGTCGGTTCACTATAGTTTCGGCGGCAGCATACTAAGTAGGTCTAAATCAAACACATGAGGCGGGAAAACAAGAGGTCCTCTCGGTCCACTCTTAACAGATAGCATCTTTCGATCTCGCTATAAGTCTCTAATATCACTAATACTGACTCTCATCCTGAAAAGTGACTGAGAATCTAAACTTTACCTATCTTTCGATCTCAGCATAGTTTAGTCATTTTAATTGGTGATCTAACAACTGTCCCTATCTCTCGATCTAATGGGTCAGTCAAATCCTAAACATTCAACTAGTCGTGTGCACTCGATTCGTCGAATAAAGAATTAAAACAATTAAAACGAAGGTAAAACCTCACGTGGCCAGTCGATCGACAAGGTATGGCGGTTGATCGACTGACACGCGATTCCAGTCCATATTAATTCTACGCCGCCTAATCAATAGTTCCCCTACATCCTAGCACAAGCAATTTAGCTACTCATACTGAGGATGATAACAACAATAAAATTAATGAAATAAACAGAAGAATTCATGCTTGAAATAATAGAACAAACAATTAACATAAACGATAAATCGGTTTCGGGAAACTAACCAGCAATTCTATCCTACAAAACGATAATAAAGCAAACTGAATTATTTGCAGAAGAATACCGATTGAATTGCAGAGAGAGATCCAAACCGAATGCAAAAGTATTAGTACGAAATAATATTAAGAACCCTAATTATTGAATATTGAAAACTGACTAAGAACTTAGTAAAAACTTGATAATTTTCTGAATGAATGTATATCTGAACTAGGGTACGTTATATAGAAAGTATACGTAACATAATTCCTAAACCTAATATCGCTTTGGGCTTTGGAAAACTCGTTCTATATCTTCACGTCTGAGTAGCGGCTTGGTCGATCGACTGAGGTAACCGGTCGATCGACTGCTCTTCAATGTACAGTAGCTTCTGTAGTCGTGGGTTGGTCGATCAACTAAGGGAGCCAGTCGATCGACTGCTTTAACTGATACTTGACTTCTACATCCTCGTGGATTTGTCTTTTGGGCCTCAAAATGCGCACCAAGCTCGTTCCTTAAGTGAATACTTCACGTTAAATGCAATGCAAGATACTCGGGGACGGATTTAGCTCAATTTCCGCTGAATTCTTCACATTTCTGCAATAATGTACAAAAACACGAAAGGAGACGGAAATAGGGGAAATGGTAGCTTAAACTACACAAAATAGCTCTGAAATGCGTGTAAAATGGGGTGTAAAACATCATATAAATGACACGCATCAGCAGGCGTCGTGGAAGGAACGCTGGCTCTTCGTGCGACACATCACCCAATCCCTCACGACGGGATAAGCTCTCTCCCCTGGCTCCGGCCTCTTGGGCGCGAGGCTCGGAAAGGAGGAGTACACCCACGCCTGTAAAACAAGATAGTCAATAACGATCTTTCGTGATTCGATAAAGAAATGATCTTTCATGAAAAGAAATGGAGGTTCATACCTCCAGCAACAGTCCAGGGCCAACAGTAGCAAGAGAAGTCCCCTTCTCTATCAACTCCGGACGAACCATGGCCCTCATATAGAGAATGAGGACCGCAAAGCCACCAGTGACCCAATCCCAACGGCCTAGGCCACTCAGGTCAGAAAGGAAGGGAAGAAGCTTCGTCAACAGCCTCTCTCCCTTGTCTCCGAGGTAGATCGAAGACAAGAACTACCAGAGCCACAAACGGATTCTCTGCTCTGGAGTGTAAGGAGGAGAAGCCGTCTCCCTCCCATCGATCACCACCATCGCCGGTCTCTTCCCAGCAAAGTAATCCCGAACATAGGAACTAGGCACCAATCCGAGAACCGCAGCAGCCTTCGGCATCAAGTTCCAGCCGATCAAGCTCCTAGCCTCAGCCGAGTCTACCCTTTTGGCTGTCTCCGGCCACACCACCGCCTCAGTCCCGCACGACAAGCCAGAAATCATGACGTAGTCCTCCAACGTGACCCCAACCTTACCGAAAGGCATGTGAAAGGTAGAAGTCGTGTCCCAAAACCGATCCAGGAAGGCTCGAACCAGGCTAAGGTTAGCCCGAATCTTCCTCCTCGTGATGTCTCTCCAAGCTTGCACCAAGGCACCAAACGTTCCTCGCTCGATGATGGCCCGCTCCTCGACTAACAGTCTCTCGTAGGCCCCCATCATCGTCGTGTAACCCGAGAACGACCTGATGTTCCGGGCCTCCTATTTTGATTCGAAGCAAGAGCTATCTTTAGCTCGAATGAAAGTAAAAAGGAATAGCAAATAGAAACGAAAGAAGATGAATGAAAGAGTGATGAGTTCAAGTTACCAAGCTCTTCGTCGTCTTGTAGGATAGGTGACCCTCCGCAGCCCAGATGAGGTGTCTGGTGTCCCAGCTCTCGGCCCACTCTGACGCTCCCCTTAGCTGGTGACCACCTCGTCCGACGTTGGCCCACCTCGGGGCCTCCTCCTCCTCAACAACCTCCTCCTTGACGACCTCGTCCTCAGCAGCTGCCACTGCAGCAGTGAAAGCCTACTCTAACGCCTCCTCAAGTGTACGAGAAGGGTCGAGAGCTGTGTCCACATCCATGGGACCCCTCCCTGACGTAGAAGCCTCATCACTTGCAAAATTAAAGCAAATTTAGGCCGCGTCAAATGACGACAAGCCTTAATTAGGGGAATTTCGAGTTTTCAAAGATCCGAAATCGCTCTTTTCTCGCCATCTTTGGCCAATTTTCCCACAAACCCGTCCGCTCATGTAGTAATTTGGGTCAAGTCAAGCCTAAGTTGAAGCCTAGTCATCGGTTCGAGTCGAAATTTCGACAGCATTTCGTTATAACGGCGATTATGCCCTAGAAAAGTGTCTTGAAAACGCTGTCACAAATAAAAATTCCGAAATGGTAGGAAGTTTACCCATCATATGAGGATTCCAAATACCAAGTTTCATCGCAAATGGGTAATCCTAAGGCTATTTTCGAAGCAATATACGGTTTAGCTGTGAGATCGTCTCAATTTCACTCAAATGCTCAAAGCTCAACGAAAATTCGAAACAAATACATGTTTACGATCCTTATACTACCAATTATCCATTTGCAAGGTCAATTTTACAAGGCAAAATCATTTGGGGGAAAAGCCCCAAATTTTCGACTTTTTAGGGTTGAAAAACCCTGATTTGTCGATCCAATTTGATCAAATACGGAAGATTAATGCAAAATTAATACACATACCTCGATTAGTCATGGAAAATGCAAGCTTTTGATCAAATTTTCACGAGAAATGGTTGGAATTTGAGAGAGTATTTGAGGTTTTATGTTTCGAAATTATGAAATGAATCCCGTGTTTCATCGAGTTTTTACTCAGGAAAGCCACACTCAGGAAAAGACGCAGCAGGTGTTGCGCCTCTTCCAAGAGACGTAGCAGGTGTTGCGCCTCTTCCAAGAGACGCAGCTCTTGCTGCGCCTCTTCCTCAGCTTCCCTCCAAATGAATTTTTGAAGGTTCGTTATTTGTGGGCCCATCTTTGGTGCGCTTCTTCCTTGATACCACACATCGTATATTTGGTTCATTTGACATTTGTTCTTCGCCCAGACCCGCATTTCCAAGCCGACTGCAAACTATCATAATATATATTTTTTACCAAGACTTTGCTTGCCACAACGAGCGGATATTTTCTGACAGGTGTTTCGACACACCTTTATTCTGTTCCCCCAGTGAGAGTACACGGACAGCCAATCGTCCCTCTCGAGACATGGAGATCAGTTCCCGATTATGTTCCCCGACAAGAGTATATGGACAGACATTTGTCCCTCTCAACACGTGGAGAGCAACATCGACCCCAAGCTCTTCCGAAGTTTGTTTGAAAGCCGACCCAAGCAGATTTCTCTTAGCAGTTCCTGCCTACGTCCTGCTGCCTCTTCCAATATCGCGTTTTACTTCCCCTTGGAGTTTCAAGGAATTTCAGGTATGGTCTCTTATTATGGCTGGCGAGCCTCCTTACGTAGTCTAATGGACTTTAAACGACCCTCCCCGATAGTCGACATACTCTAAAATGTTCCCGACGACAGGTCCTTGGTTCAGACCCCTTGAACCGCCTCGCATCGCCATAGTCGTCAGGTTGTAATCTTCGATTGACCTGATGGCTCTACTTTGACTTTTGCCTTATCCAAGACTCAGTCAAAGTGGGGGCTCTGTAGATACCTCATTTCTACACCTCCCGCAAACCACCCGGTGATGATTGGGCCGCATGTTTGGTACACGGAACGATTTGTGAAAGTTCGTAAGTTTATCATCAAGTGATCGCTCAAATATGTGTGTCTACCTAATAGTCGTCATCTACGCGCAGATACGGTCGTTTTGACAGTAATTAGAGTACATTTGGAGTCCGGGTGAAAAACCGTCTTCATTTTCTAATAACCGTTTAAAATGACGAGTCAGAATGTTTTGGAATGTTCTGGATATTTCTATTCCATATTTTCTAATCTTTTAATCTTTGGTAAAATATATCCCGAAATTATCATATAAAATATTAAGGAAATAAGATTAATCCGCTATTCCATAATAGAAACACGGAAATCTTTCTTCCGCAGGAGGAAACCACTGAGGAAAATGTGACACCCCCATACTCCAAGTGCCTTACCAGGACCACTCAGGTATAGGAACGTCACCATCTCGGTTACCCGAGGCAATGATAATCAAAAGACAATAAAGAAACGTACTTTAAAAGTAAATGTAGTTTAAGTGATTACATGATCAAAACAAAAACTGTTAAAACTGTAAAACATCGTCTAACACAGCGGAAGACTTCTAACTGCCACGTGATGACTCATCCCAGCTATCCCATATGTGTCATCAAATACCTGCTCAATAACTGCTCACCACCCCCGAATGGATCACCACAGTTTTTAAAACATTAAACGGGGTCAGTATTAATTACACAATCAAAGTCACACTGAAACAATCATACAAACAGCTCACACACAATCCCAGTCTCCATCTCCAATCACCTCATAACTGACTACACACTAAAGTGTGTAGCCCTGCCAGAGTACCCATCGCAACATATACTCCTCGCCGCCAGTGGGGGACCGCAGCCGTTCCCACCTAAGCCCCGCTCATCTCCATCGAGCGAAAAACCCATGTTACTTAATGTGCACATCCCTCCTATGGCGGGTTCCACGGGAGGCGAATCAAGGGCGTGAAGCCACTCCCGCAAGTGACTCCACTCAGCCTGGGACGCACCCCGAAGAACACAGACAGATACAACAACAGTCAACGACAATAAACAACAACCGTCACAACACCAACAATTACCAACAACCAATTCCAGTACGATAATACTCAATAACAATAACAATCACCACACAATCATGTAACTAATACTGAGTAGGGAAACCCTACCTGGAATGCAACACAAACAGCAGACGATCTAGCAGTTGACTCAAAACCTTTCCTCTACGAACCCTCCTCCTATACACATAATCATACAATCACTACCACATCAACATAAACATAGAAAACCCCCAATCCCAAAATTAGGGTTTAAACAACCTTAACCAAATGCTATAAAAATGGTACGTAGGACTTAACCTTGACGCAAGGATCACAATGATACAAAGAACTATGAAATCCGACCTCTCTAGCTCCGGGATTTGCCAATAATGCGAATAGGAAGAACAACGTAGTTTGCAATATCTTTTGAGTGTATTAAGTTTATAAAAAGTGTTTATGAAAGATGACGGCATAATATAAATACTAATTCGTATTATTAACAAAACCCGTCGAGATATAACCCGTTAACGGACTTACTCGATCGAGTAACTAACATACTCGATCGAGTGCCACTTACTCGATCGAGTACCAAGGCTACTCGGTCGAGTACCCTACAGGCAGAACACTGTTTCGTAAATCAAAATATGCTTACTCGACAGAGTAAGCCCCACTCGATAGAGTACCCAGAGACTCATAAATCCGTAGTATTACAGAAAAGACGCAGCCGGTGCTGCGCCTCTTCCAAGAGACGCAGTGCTTGCTGCGCCTCTTCCTCAGTCCTTTTCTGCGTTTTTTTCGTATCTTTTCGAGATTCACTTCCAAAGTTTCTCCGAAAACCCTAACTTCCGTCATGTGATTAGTATAAATAGGGACCTTCGTTCCTCATATTTCTCACACGAGTGTCCGCCCTTCTCTTCTCCCTTTGCATTCTAGACCACGTTCTTACTTTTTGGCGTCTACGTGCTTGAACTTTCGACCACGTAAGCTCGGATCTTTCTGAGTACCAGCCTCGTTTTGCATGACCGACCAATTTGACCAACTCCACAATCAATCAACTTAATCAATCTGTTTAATTCCTCTAAGAGGGCACTTTCGTCGTACATTCAAGTCGAGCATCACTAAACGTTAACTTAGTTCATCTCGTTTCGTCAAACATGTAAGTCTGAGGGTGTAAATCCTTCTTTTAATTATTGTTCTTTATTTTTGTAATCACTATTGTAAGATTTATGTCGAAAATACGCTTAAAACCGATTTGTAAAACCTTATTTGAAACCCTTTTTTCGGATTATCAAGAGACAAATGTCGAGAAAAGACGAAGCAACTGCTGCGCCTCTTTGAAGGGACGCAGCACCTGCTGCGCCTCTTCCTGAGGCTGCCGCAGTTCCTGCTTCCTTTCTTCTTCCTTCGTCTTTTGTTCGTCTTATTGTTTTGTTTCGTCTTCAATTGTTCATGTTTCTTTTAACATAATAATTCTAATATGATAATTCTAGCACGTAAATAATTCATTAATAATTTATCATCTTTTAAATTGCCGACTTAAATCCCTCATAATTCATATTTGCTGGTTTTCGTCATTAAAATCAGCTCGGGTTTTAGAGATTCGATTCATCCATATTGAGTCTCTGGAATTCATCATCGACATATTTGCATCTGCTGTTTATCATCACCATCATTAGTTCGTCATTAATAACCTGTTTAACCTAATTAATGTGTGTAGTTTGTTTAATTCTCATGATTAACCTTATTAATCTTGTAATTAATTTGTCCAAATTAGTTTATATCCATGTTTCATCGGTTTTATGACCTCAATCACATGTAAATAATCTGTTAACCTGTAACGCCCCCATTTATTCAGGAGCCTTTAGCTAGAAATTACCAAATAAATAAGACTGTTACCATCTCGGTTTCCCGAGGTAGTGAATAACAAAGTACAACAATACCAAAGTACTTTAATTTATAACTTGGCGATTACATGTTTACTACAAATTTAACTAACTAAACTTAATATAAAATAATTACAACTTGCAGCGGAAATAAATAAAGTGATATAATTGTTCTATGTGATCTAGACTTCAACTATGGTCCAAGTCGAGCTCTCATCCCAATGCTCCCGAGTCAGCTACTCTTTAGTACCTGTCAAATCTGCTCCCTATAAAACGGTTCACCGCAGGTGTTCACGAATACACTGTCAACCACGAGGTTGAGTAGGATAATCACACAACATTAAAATACAAACTTAACAGATGTAACACGTGGAATAAATACCACCACCAATTCCCATCATAACCACACTAGTCGTCCCGGTCCGTGACCGAGGCTCCACCACACCGTCGTCCCGCCAACTCCTGGCCCGATGATAAGCACAAATGTCGTCCCAGTCCGAGACTGAGGATAATCTCATAACTCATTGTCGTCTCAGTCCGAGATTGAGGATAATCTCCTAACAATCTCATGTCCCGCGATATAAACACAAATGTCGTCTCAGTCCAAGACTAAGGATAACCGATAAAATAGTATTCCAATACGAATAATCCAATCCAATAAAACAATAATTTACGCATCCATTCAAACCCACAAAAGAAAACGAGTTGGGTCGTTATCCTACCTCGAAAGCAAGAACTCCAATTACGCAATCCAATTAGTAGAAATCCAATATAAGCTTCTCAACAATACCGTCACCTAATCATAAATAATTATAATTCAATTCAATTATTTATTTATTTAATTATTCAAACTAATTATTTATTATAATTATTAAAGGTTTACGATAATTAAAAACCCGCTTACAAAACAAACCCGAGTCACCCGAATAACCAATTAAAACCGTCACCAAAACACTCAACAACACCCAATACACGGTTTAGAAACCGTGACCAACACCCATGTAATTAACCCATGAACCACCCATAAAAACCCTTCCTAAACTCCCATTCCCGACAACCACCATGCTTACCACCAGACCCCACCGGGACTATCCACTGCCACCAACCCAGACACACCCCAAACACCAGCCCCAACCACCACACACGGCCACACGATCTCGCCCTAACCATCCACTCACTAAATATAAAGACACAACAACACCCTACACCACCTCGCAACTCGCTTTACCACGGCCGCTACGCTGCCCCATACCACCCACGACCACCACCACTGTCACCTATGACACACGGTGGTTCTATAGGTGCCATCCAATTCCCCTAATCGCAACCACACCAGTCATAGCAGCTGCCCTAAAACTATCACGACAATTCTCCCTTTTTTCCCCTGTTTCGCGTTTTCCCGACCACCACCCGCAAAAACCACCACCTGCCGCCACGCCAACACCACCACCATGGTCTACTAACTACCCCCGTCACAACCCCATCTTACCCAGGTCAAGTCTCGGCCATTAGAGGGTTCAATTACCCATCCCAAACACCACGACCAACACGCAGCACCTCCCTGACCAGCCACTTTTATCCGCCTACCACCGCCACCATAGGCCTTCCCAGACAGCACCACCACACCCATTCCAACCCTTGCAACCCCATGTACCACTTCCCAAAGTTTGGTCTGATTCCGTCAAGGTTTTGGTCAGTTTCTAAGCGTCTTAAGATCGTCTCACATTCAGCTGTATAAGAAAATAAAACGAGATTAGAAGTTGTTACCTATTTATTTCCTCTTGCTAATTCCGTCTCCAAAAGCTCCTCCTCTTAATTTGTGATTTATTTCTCAGATTTAATAGGTTATTTATAGTGTAGGATTATAGAGAATGCGAGGTCAATTAGGAAACTATATAATTTACCTTATTCTAATTAGTATAGGAATTACCATTATTAATAATTGCTACCATAAATAGGATTTCCTCATACAATATTTACTAATTTATTATTGCCATAACTTTATTATTATTATTATTATTATTATTATTATTATTATTATTATTATTATTATTATTATTATTATTATTATTATTATTATTATTATTATTATTATTATTATTATTATTATTATTATTATTATTATTATTATTATTATTATTATTATTATTACTTTTATATATTATTATTTCCGTATTTTATTATTAATTCCCGATACAAATCCCGATTACACTCATATCAATTAATAGATTTTGGCCCAATTAATCAATAGCACACGGCCCATATTATTTTAATTAAATTACATAAATTATTCTTATAAATTATTATTAAAATACGGGGTATTACATTCTTCCCCCCTTAAAATGAACTTCGTCCCGAAGTTCGCCCACAACTACTACCACAACACTCATAGACATTCTCATAACTAAGCATCATCAAACACAATTATGCATTTTACGATTATCAATCATGCCAATCTTATAACAAGGTATCACAATAATAACTTAAAACACTCGTAGTATCACAGTCCTTCCCCCTAAAAATAAACTTCGTCCTCGAAGTTCGGAATATCAAACAATAGGAACAAACAATTCATTGTTGTAATGCCACAAAATATTAAAACACACATCGTAATATAAACAATTATTATTTCTGTTTGGGCTAAAAATAGCGTAATAAAGGAAGCCCACTTGGTAAAATAAAAAGAAGAGATGAGGAGGAAGGGAGCCCGCGATCTGGAAAGGGGAGATGGGCTTGAGAAGGATCAAGAGCCCACCGTGGAAGGTGCCCGCGTTAAGGAAAGGAGTGTTAGGGAGAAGTTTGGGAGAATTTAGGGAGATTGGGGAGAATTGGTAAAAGAGTTCGGGTTTGGAAAGAAGTCTTTATGGAAATAATATTCCCTTTCCATATTCGAGGTAGGACATATCTAGGGTTCTTACCCTATAAATAGCCAAGGAAGGAAATCAAGAAGGGTATTCACTCATCCATATCTTCATTCAAGATTATATTCAAGACAACCACATCACGGCATATCACTCTCAAATATACACCGTCCGAGATCTTGCAGGCCTGACACCTAACGCCAGCAAGATTAGCATAAACGTTATCATTGTAATCATCCTCCAATTCATATAGTGCAATACTTGGCAGGGTACCGTCCCTCCCGCGGTTGTTCCCACATTAGGTTTTCCGCGTCTCCAAAATCTTACGTGTCAATTTACATTACGCACTCTATTTTCCGTTTACTTATTGACATACGAATCATCATACAATCGACCAACGAATATAGACTACATTGACCCTAATTAATCGACTTAGGTAAAAAAGACCTAAACAGTTTGGCGCCCACCGTGGGGCATTGTGGTCGTCAATCGTTGATATTCTAGATATACAATGGAAAAGCAAGCATCTGAAGCCATGTTAGGGAGTAGGCAGCCATCGCCACCACCATCGTCTACCCAAAGTCCAACATCGACAGTGGCCACGCAGGCTCCCGGGCACACCCCAAGAATCATACCGACAACAAAAGCCTCTCTACCTCCCAGGACCCCTGTTGTCTCAGCCTAGACCAGATCAGACAAAGGAACATCAAGCTCAGGCGTCACTCCACCGCCCAGTCCCACGCAGATTATGCTCGCCGGCGTGGAAAATCTTCAGAAAGCTATGGAAAACATGAGAGACGATCAAAGGAGAGCAGATGTTGAGGTAAGAAGAAGAGACAGAGAGCTCTGGGCACAAATTGATCTCCTGAAGCAGCAATCCAGCACTCCAGCAAACAAGACAGGTGAAGGAAGATTTCCTTTGGTAGATCTGACACAAGGAGGGCAAAGAAAGAAAACAGCGGATACCAAATGAAATAATTGCAAGATTGGATTTGGCTACGACACCATCAGATGGAAGGATAACCCCACGAGGGTTAGGATACCTCACACCATATAGCTGGCAGCCACCACCGCGCATAGGATACAAACAGTGGCCTCCCCGTCGCCAGATCCCGCAGAATCGATCGACACACTGTAGGCAGATCCGAATCAAACCAAGCAAGTGAGCGGGCAGGGGGACAATCGTTACGAACCCCCCCTATGCCGGAGCTTATCGTAACCTTCAAGAACCCGGATCGGGAGGAAATATGCGGACAAATGACAGGTGGACCCCGTTTCGTGCAATATAACTAATCAAGCAGATTTGAACTAAAGGAGATGCTTTGAGCGGGTTCCGGGCTACCACCTCCACTCGAGAAAGCGCTCTGACAGCTTATGCCGACTCACCATTCGTGGACACCATATCCATCACAAATGATGCCAAAGGGATTCACAAACCCAAATATGCCTCTCTTCGACGGACAAAGAGACCCCTTTGATCATATCACCAAGATAAACGAGAAAATGATGACGGTAACACCATAGGACAAGTTAAGGAAGCCTGCGCATGTGCAAAGGATTCGGTCCACCCTAACAGACCAAAGACTTCGATGGTTTGTAAGCCTCGCCAAATAGGTCGATATCTACATTTGCTTTAATTGGTAAACGCATTTACTCAACAGTTCGCAAGCGCAGAAAGCCACGAAGCACGCAGGAGACCCGCATGAATCGTCCGAGGGGGAGAGAGCATTGGAGAATACAATACCGGTTTAACAATGAGAAGGTAGCGATGAGAAATGTGATATCTCAACAAAGAGAGAAGCCTTCCTTCGAAGAGGCCTCCATCACGACTCGACCTATACAAGCAAACCGACTATGCATCCCCGCCATAGTTTCAAGCGATGCGGGAGAGAAGAAGGTACGCCGCGATCGGACCGGAGGAAGATATCCTAGCCGAGCCGCCACGAGCGCACCAAGTATTTCTAGTACTTCAGCCGTGGAAAAATCAGGAAGAAAGCAAACCACAAACAAGAAGGACGAGAGATACAGACCATATGGGAGGGGAGTCAACAGAATCGAGGAAAACCAGCTACTCCCCACCTTGGCAGAATATGGATTCACTACAGGTATCGGAGGAATCTTGAAGGCACTTAGAGAGATGGGAGATGGAGTCAGGTGGCCTAACCCACCAGTAGGAAAGCAAGCTTGGAGAAAGGATAGCAAGAAGAAGTGCGAATTTCACCGTGATATTGGGCACAATACTGAGGACTGCTATACATTGAGAAGAGAGATCAAGCGCCTGTACGAACAAGGAAAGCTGAGCCACCTGTTACCACGTGGGGGCAAGCAGCAGGATAAGGTAGGTTCCGCCAAGCCGGCAGACCCACCCACATGCACTAAAATTATAAACGTGATAACAGGCGGCTCAGACTTAAGCGGCCTGACATACTCAGCAGCTAAGAGGCATGCCACCGAGACCAAAGGAGACAGACCAGCCAATTCTTGCAGAATATCTCACAGTGATCTGCTATCAGTCAGCTTTGATGAAGGGGATACATACGATGAACGAGAACACCATGATGCACTTATCATCACCTTCTCAATGGCCAATTGCACAGTAAGAAAGGTCTTGGTAGATACAGGAAGCTCGGTCAACTTAATCATGCTGAAAACCATAGAGAACATGGGATTCAGCGAGAAGGATTTACAGAAGAAGACTATTCCGCTAGTAGGCTTCAAATGAGAAAATGACCGGCTCGCTAGGTGAGGTAATCATCCCCACCTATGTGGGAGGAGTCAACAAGCAAGTCAGGTACCTGGTTATAGATGGCCCCTCTACTTACAACGTCATCCTAGGAAGACCATGGCTGCACCAGATGAAAGAAGTCCCTTCAACATATCACCAGTGCATAAAGTTCCCCACCCCATGGGGAGTAGAAACGATAAGAGGAGATCAGGAGGAAGCTAGAGGCTGCTATAAGAAGGCATTCAAGTGCACTACCAGCCCTCCCGCATAGCACTTGCTGAAGCAGCCTATCCAGGACGAACACATCGAACCCCCAGCAGAAGAGCTGGATCAGATTAACCTGGACAAGCTACACCCAGAGAGAACCGTGCTCGTTGGAGTAGGATGTATAGGAAGCTTACGACAGCAGATAGTCAAGTTCTTACAAGATAACATGGATTGCTTTGCATGGTCACACGATGATATGATAGGCATAGATCCATCCATCATAACACACAAACTTAGCGTGGACCCAAAGTGTAAACCCATCCAGCAGAGAAGGAGAAAGTTTGCAGCAGAGAGAAATAAGGTAATCAACCAGGAAGTAGACAGCCTGCTGGCAGCAAAGAAGATAAGAGAAGTGAAATACCCAGAATGGATGTCTAATGTAGTGGTGGTGCCTAAAAAGAATGGGAAGTGGAGAGTATGTGTGGACTTCACTGATCTCAACAAAGCATGTCCTAAAGATCCATTCCCGCTGCCTCATATTGATGCAATGGTAGATGCAACAGCTAGACACGAGATGCTAACATTTTTGGACGCATGGAGTGGATACAATCAGATCAAGATGGATCCTGCAGATCAAGAGAAGACAGCATTTATGTCCGAGAGAGGAATATATTGCTACAACGTCATGCCATTCGGCTTAAAGAACGCAGGCTCCACATATCAAAGGCTGGTTAACCTCACGTTCAAAGAGCAAATAGGAAGAACCATGGAGGTGTACATTGATGACATGGTGGTGAAGTCAGAAAAAGCCAAAGATCATATGCGGCATCTAGCGAAAACATTCAAAGACACCCTCGGGAATACAAGATGAAACTAAACCCATCTAAATGCACCTTCGGGGTATCTTCTGGCAAGTTCTTGGGCTATATTGTGACTCAAAGAGGAATAGAAGCCAAGATCGAGCGGATCAAAGTCATCTTATAGCCGGAATCACCTGAGAAGCCTAAAGATGTTCGAGATTAGCCGAAAGGTAGCAGCCCTGAACAGTTCATTTCAAGATCTTCGGACAAATGCGGGCTATTTTACGACGTACTAAGGAAAAGCCGAGTTCGAATGGACCGAACACGAGCAAGCCTTCGTGAGACTGAAGCACTATCTCAAAGACCCGCCACCGCTGTCAAAACCAAAGCCAGGTGAACCATTATTCCTATACCGGCATCACGAAAAGTAGAAGTGAGCGCCGTCCCGGTCGAGAGCAAGAAAAGGAGCGAGCGTGATGTACTACGTAAACAAGTCTCTCGCTGTCGGCGAGACCAGTGTACACATCTCTTGAAAAGTTAGTACTAGCATTGGTAGTAGCATCTCGCAAAATCGCGTCCCTATTTTGAGTCACACATCATACATGTTGTGACAAACTACCCGCTAAAAGCTATCATGAGGAAGCCTCGAATCGTCGGAAGAACGCTAAATGGTCTCAGTACACCTCGGTGGATACGACATCCAATACGATCCTAGAACAAAGAATCAAATCACATGCATCGGCCGACTTCGTGTCGACTTCAGATCCAGCCATCCGAATCGCGTATACCGAGATCCTCACTTTAGAAGGAAGCAAGCGAGACAGAAGTCCGGCAGATGCATATCGACGAGCCTCCAACCAAAGGGGGCCAGGTGTAGGATTAATTCTGCGATCACCACAGGGAGATCTGATAGCGCAAGCTGTAAGATGTGAATTCAAGGCAACCAACAATGAAACAGAATACGAGGCCTTGATATTGGGAATGAAGCTAGCACTGGAGACAGGGGTCAGACACCTGCTCATATCCAGTGACTCCCTGCTAATAGTCAACCACGTGAATGATGAGTTTATAGCCAGAGATTCGAAGATGATAGCATACCTAAAAGTAGCAAAGGAATTAAAACAAAAATTCGAATCTTGCAAGCTTAAACAGGTCCCCGGAGATCAGAACGTGGAAGCGGACGCCCTAGCAACCCTGGGGGCAACCTTCAAGCCAACAGAGCTATCCAGCATTCCAATAGCACATATGCTGGAACCTTCTATCCAGAAGACAGACAAAATAGATAGGGGTGAACTGGAGGATCCACAAAGCAAAAAGGAAATCCAAGCAGTTACAGAGGAAGGTGAGAGCTCTCGGTGAAACGGGCAGACGCCTGACCAGGCAGCCGATCCAGCAGACGACTGGCGCACACCTTACCTAGACTGGCTGCGCCATAACAAGCTACCAGATGATAAGAAGGAAGTAAGATCTTTCAGAATAAAGGCCTCCAGATTCATACTTATTGATGATATATTATTCAGAAAGTCGCTAGCAAGCCCCTACCTACGGTGCCTGGACAAGGAAGAAGCACAGACTGTG
Organism: Silene latifolia; assembly: GCF_048544455.1. Lineage (NCBI taxonomy): Eukaryota > Viridiplantae > Streptophyta > Magnoliopsida > Caryophyllales > Caryophyllaceae > Silene > Silene latifolia. The sequence goes on from NC_133536.1 coordinate 142,404,014, forward strand.
TTACATGCTCTCCACAGTGGCGAATGTGGAAACCATGCGGGGGCGAAGTCCGCGGATAAAGCCCTCGAGACAGGGGATACTATTGGCCTACAATAAAGGCGGATGCAGCAGAGTATGCACGAAAATGTGACGCCCGCCAACGCTCAAAGACCAATGATTCACCAAACAGAGCCCCCGCACCCTATTATTTCTCCCTGGCCATTCATGGCATGAGGCATGGACATAGTAGGCCCTCTACCACGGGCCACGGGAAAGAACCGGATGCTAGCAATGACAGATTACTTCTCCAAGTGGATAGAGGCAGAAGCATTCACGGAAGTAAAGGACAAACAGGTCATCTCATTCATAAAACGAAACATCATCTGCAGATTTGGTATCCCATCAGAAATTATATGTGACAATGGCTCACAATTCATCTCAAACGATCTTTGAAGGATACTTTGTGCCGGTGGAACATCACCTTAAAAAGTCGGTACCCAGGACTCCAAAGTCCAATGGACAAGTCAATCCAAAGAATAAAATCATTATGGACAATCTGAGAAGGAGGTTACAGGAGTTAGGAGGAAAGTGGGCAGATGAATTGCCACTAGTGTTATGGTCAGACAGAACGACGCCAAAGATAGCAACAAGTCAGACACTCTTCAGCCTGGTGTTTGGCGCGGAAGCAGTCATTCCATCAGAAGTTCTAGTTCCCACCCACAGGTATGAAAATATGACGAGGGAACTGAACAGTGCAGACATGACCAGAAGCCTGGACACAATTGACGAGCTGCGAGCAAGCGCAAAAATCCGTCTGGCTGCCTACAAACAGTCAGTGGCCAGGAGTTATAACAAGAATGTAAAAATCATGCTCCTGGAGGTAGGAGACCTGGTTCTCCGAGAGGTGTTCCAGAACACCAAGAATCGAAAAGCAGGCAAATTCTCCTACAAATGGGAAGGACCATACCAGGTAGAAGGAGTTGTTGGCCATGGTGCATACAGACTGATGACTATGGACGGTCAAATCATACAACGCCCATGGAACATACTTCACCTGAAGAGATATTACTTTTAATAATAAGTAGACTCTACTTTTCAGAATTATGTACTATGAGAAGCCAAATCATTTTTAAAAATAAAATAAAAAATTAGGTAGTAGGCATACTGCCAGTTTCACTCTTATTTCTGGTGTCTTTAGTTGTTTTTAAAACTTTAAACTACTATTGGATGGTGTGGTCTGGCAGCGTCCTGGGACCACAATTGCTCTGGTACCCCATGACATGGCAACAGGTACTTCACATCATTCTGATAGATTTTCCTATTTTCAGGCTTCTCTAAGTACATCACTTTGAATTATGGTATCTATGGTACTTTGAAAGGATGTCTAGCAGGACTGTCAACTGCCAACGCGGGGTGACAAGGCACATAGCACTCCAACATGCCTAACCTATTTTCTCCACAAGGAGCACCCTCACCAAAGTGACCGTGGAACATACGAAAGGGAGCCCTGGTGACAAATTGAATACGCTTATCCAGCTACCTCTCGATACCACCCCCGGACGTAGCTCGCACTAATCGCACTTAATCGGGGCCCCATGCATGCAAAAACGAACATGGAACGTAGGGATATCTCGCGCTACCGAGAATCCTGCGCAGCGTCTCCATCCGGTCCTAGAATGACGATAAACTTGCCTCAATTACGCCCCTGTCGGCATAAAACGAGACGAACACACCTTGCGTCATGAACAAGGTTAAGTAGTCCACAAATCATGCAAATACGCATACGCCTAAATCAACCAATGGTGACACGGGCTGCTTAGTCCGGATCGGTCTTTTTCGGTGACCAGTGGTCTAAATCACCCCGGGTTGACACGGCCACTCCTCCTTACATTGCGGATACGCCTAAATCAGCCATCAGTGACACGGCGACCTAGGCGAGTCATAACGTTATCCTTTTCAGGATGATAGGACTCGCCTAAATTAGTCAAACAGACTGACACGGCATAAACTTCCTAAAAACAGGGAAGATAAACAACAAACACACGATATGTAAGCTAAAACCTTGCCAAACTATGACAAGGGGCATTTCAAAATATGGCCAAAATACGGCCGCAAGTTTAACCGCCACCCTGGCGGAGCAAACACAAGAACAAGTTTAAAACTTACAAAGTCTGCCACCTCTGAGCCAGACTGCCAAAAAGTTTTGATAAACATAAAAATCTAATTATCGGTCACATTAATGACCTCCACCTCTCGCATCTCCTCTGCCTGCTGACCTCTCATTTCAGGTACTGCTTCGGCCTGAGCATCCTCAGCCGCCATAGCTCCCTGAGCTCCGTCAGCGGCATCCTGGGACATTCCAAAGATCACCCCCGGCACTGCTCGGCCCAACGCAGGAGAATTCACCTCACCAACTTCAGGCATCAGCACGCTCAAATCAGGTTGGGTAGGGTAGAGCGTCTCCAGCTGCTTCTCCTCTTCCTCTATGGCCTGCTAGGTGGGAGCCTCCTCGAGTGCAGCACGCATCCCACTGATCTTTCCCCGCCAGGTGGCATATGCAACAACGTTGGTGGCCAGGGAGATCAGCTCACTAATCTTCTCCTCAGACTGCTTTAGAGAGTCAGAAAAGGTGCTACACACCGCCTGGGTTCGAGCCACCGATCGATCCCCCCTTCAACTTCTTCTTGGTGACAAAGAAGCTCGGTCTTGACTCCACCACACGCTCCTTCGTATCAACTCGCTGCTGTACCGATCTGCACGATCTCCTTCACTCCCCGGTTCTTGGCGCCCGGTAGCACGGCCGGTGGTCCGCACTATGTTGATCATCTTCTGTTGTAGAGTGCAGACTGAAGGGTCTGGGGCATAAATAATCAGAAGTCAGCAAAAGAGTTGGGAGGCAGAATTTAAGCAAGAAGCAGGTGGACAGACAGGTAGAAGACGAAGAATATTTACCATGAAGGCATTGTGCACGTCGTTTTCAGCCATCTCCTCTGGAATGAACTCCGAAAATGTTTCCTCAACAGGAGGAAAGAGCAGCTGATCAATCTCCGGCCAGTACGGCACCTTGTCCACATTCCCAAAGCCTTCTGGGAAATGAGCAATGATGCCCCCACTAGACGAAGCATGAGGACTCGCAGGAGGAGTAGGCGGATGGCGAGATAACGGATTAACTTCCAAAGGCTCACATACAGCGGAACTAGAAACTGCAGGAGGAGTCTGAAAAGAGGCAGCAGGAGCACTCCTCTTGGAGGCAGAGGCCACATCAGGGCTGGCAGAAGGTCTCTTTCTTTTAGCACTTTGGAGGATGAGTTCCAATGGATCAACTTTTGAACCTGCAAGCACGCATAGTCTCAGACGACAGAATGCTTAAAACATCGGCAACAACAGCATGCAAACGAAAGTGGTTACAGAAACCTTACCAGAAGACATACTGTGGGCTGATTGAGGAGGATTGGAGGAAGAAGCGGGTGAGAAACCAGGAAGCAGGTCTGGGAACTTTCTCTCAGAATCAGAAATACTGAACAGCTTGCTGCAGGCAGAGATCTTGGCGCCAATGTGGGTAAGGTCACAGGGGCCTGCACGAAGACGATGAAGTAAGCTAGTAAGCAGCGAGATAAAATAATTCAGGTAACAGGAAAGCTACTTACTCGAAGTCAGAACCCATTTCTCGAAAATATAATCGGCAGGAGGCTGGATGGAGTCCTTCCTCACATAGAAGAAGTCCTCAAACCATTTCTCATCGCGAGATTTTGACACATGTCTGAAGGGAGCCTCTCCACGGCCCCGGAAGGAGAATTGACCCCTGCCCAGGGACCTGATGTTGTACATATGGGCCGGATCGCCTGGGTGACAGATTTGCAAGATTTCGACCGACCGCCGGAGAATAGAGAAGAACTCTCCAAATGGCGGCAGAGATTTGTGCCATGGCGAAATTGTTGGTGAAGATAAAATCTTGGACGAGTTTGGGGAAAGGAAAACGAAGGCCATATTTAAATGGATACAGATAGAAACAAACCCACCCCGGACGGAGGGCGTCAGCTTTCTGTCCCGGTTCAGGGATGGCGATATCAACCCCATCACCAAGACCAAGTAGGTTCTTGATCGTCGGAATGTCAGCCGGAGTTAGGACGGAATCACAATCATGTGGGTGTTTGAAAAGTCCCCGAGAAGGGAAAGTAGGGTCAAGATTGCGGTCGGAGGGTGTAGGGGTTGACGAAGACTGTCGAGTTTTCCCATGATGGAGAGAGAAAATGAAGATTAAAAGGAGAGAAGAAGATGGATTACCTGGTGATGGAGACGGAGAGGGGAAACAGTGAAGCCGGTGGAGAATAAAGGGGAAGGAAGATTGAGGGTTTGAGAGAGATTAGTCTTTGAAATGATTTGAAGTGATTAAATGAAAGTGGAAGAGAGACGTTGGGGTTATAAAGAGGAGAGAGGGAGTTGGGTGCGGAGAAAGAGGAGCAGGGCGGCTGGAAGTGATGGGCTGCATGGGAAGAAGTAAAAGACGGCGTAGGGTTTTTAACATTTGGTTACGTAAATTCCTTGTTTAATACTTGAAAGCGTACTTCACAAGAAATTTGGGGCAAACTGTTTGGGCTAAAAATAGCGTAATAAAGGAAGCCCCCTTGGTAAAATAAAAAGAAGAGATGAGGAGGAAGGGAACCCGCGATCTGGAAAGGGGAGATGGGCTTGAGAAGGATCAAGAGCCCACCGTGGAAGGTGCCCGCGTTAAGGAAAGGAGTGTCAGGGAGAAGTTAGGGAGAATTTAGGGAGATTGGGGAGAATTGGTAAAAGAGTTCGGGTTTGGAAAGAAGTCTTTATGGAAATAATATTCCCTTTCCATATTCGAGGTAGGACATATCTAGGGTTCTTACCCTATAAATAGCCAAGGAAGGAAATCAAGAGGGGTATTCACTCATCCATATATTCATTCAAGATTATATTCAAGACAACCACATCACGGAATATCACTCTCAAATATACACCGTCCGAGATCTTGCAGGCCTGACACCTAACGCCAGCAAGATTAGCATAAACGTTATCATTGTAATCATCCTCCAATTCATATAGTGCAATACTTGGCAGGGTACCGTCCCTCCCGCGGTTGTTCCCACATTGGGTTTTCCGCGTCACCAAAATCTTACGTGTCAATTTAGATTACGCACTCTATTTTCCGTTTACTTATTGACATACGAATCATCATACAATCGACCAACGAATATAGACTACATTGACCCTAATTAATCGACTTAAGTAAAAAAGACCTAAACAATTTCCAACACGAATTAATGGTTAAATGATACAAAATATTTGATTTACTTCCAAATAGCAAAAATCACAACTTATAATATACTCAAACTAACTTTATTTAAAGTTAACTATTTTACTTAACTACCGACGAATACATTGGCAGAATAAATAATATTTTATAACAAAATACACATAATTAATTAGTTAATCTTTTCTTAATTATGATATCTAACTTAAACATGGATGCAATTATTATAAACGTATATATAGGCTTAGGGCAACACGTTCCGTATATCACTAGACATGTCATTCTACTTCACATAATTGACAACATCATAATATCAAAGTGCAAAAGACAAGAAACAAGACTTACATTTTTCCCAAGGCTAAGAAAACATGTTGTTACTTCTAAAAATCATAAATAAATAATAACTTAAGTATTCCTTGAGAACTTATAGTTTTTAGAAAATACGGAGAGTTTGTAAACTATGAGAAATAAGAATCAAGCCAAAAACTCATAACGTTAATTTATAATGTAGAAATTTCACAGCATCTTGTCAGAAACTTACGTCAACTTGGAAAAATCACTATTAATTGTCAAAAATTTAAATTGTGACATGGCTTATAAATTTGGAAACTTACATGAGTCTATTAAATAATAAAGTTGGAATTATAACAAATAATTTTATAGTTTTTAAATGGCAAATTTTACAAAAACATGGCGCGAAAACACGACTGTACAGGGACATTCCCGACCACTATCCACTAAAATATTTATTACTCCTAAACCGTATATTATTTGAATATGAGACCAGTGGTATATAAAATCTAACTCACAAGGATATCACACATAAAAATTTCACATAAGAATTTTAAACAGGCAGTAAATGGCAGCCAAAACAATCAAGGGTAAAACGTCTTGTGAAATCAACCAAAATCGCATTCTTCACAATTTCACACAACAATTAATACTTCACATGCTTAATCATATTCACTCCTTTCACATACATGCCAAAATACTTCCTCATATCAACATCCTTATATCAATGCTTAAAAGAAATCGTGTCACACCCCTCCTCCGTAAAACAAGGCTACGCCCCCGTAACCGCAATCATCAATGAAACAACATTTAAACAAGGCAACTAGAACTTTCTAGACAAAACAAACAATATTCATTTTAAATTTACCCACAATCTCAAGTATTCTCTCAGGGTTACCGGTTCAAAACTGAGAGGGCCATGGTACGAATTAAGGCGCGCTTCTTAACCGCACTAAGAGGGGCTCCTAACAGTTTCTACCCGGGGTTCATTTTATTTAGACACATCCTACGTTCATTATTATTCATTGGTTATGCCTGAGGATCGTTTCGCTCTGATACCACTTTCTAACACCCCCATTTATTCAGGAGCCTTTAGCTAGACATTCCCAAATAAATAAGACTGTTACCATCTCGGTTTCCCGAGATAGTGAATAACAATGTACAACCATACCAAAGTACTTTAATTTATAACTTAGCGATTACATGTTTACTACAAATTTAACTAACTAAAACTTAATATAAAATAATAACAACTTGCAGCGGAAATAAATAAAGTGATATAATTGTTCTATGTGATCTAGACTTCATCTATGGTCAAAGTCGAGCTCTCATCCCAAAGCTCCCGAGTCTGCTACTCTTTAGTACCTGTCAAATCTGCTCCCCATAAAACGGTTCACCGCAGGTGTTCACGAATACACTGTCAACCACGAGGTTGAGTAGGATAATCACACAACATTAAAATACAAACTTAACAGATGTAACACGTGGAATAAATACCACCATCAATTCCCATCATAACCACACTAGTCGTCCCGGTCCGTGACCGAGGCTCCACCACACCGTCGTCCCGCCAACTCCTGGCCCGGGGATAAGCACAAATGTCGTCCCAGTCCGAGACTGAGGATAATCTCATAACTCATTGTCGTCTAAGTCCGAGATTGAGGATAATCTCATAACAATCTCATGTCCCGCGATATAAACACAAATGTCGTCTCAGTCCAAGACTAAGGATAACCGATAAAATAGTATGCCAATACGAATAATCCAATCCAATAAAACAATAATAATTTACGCATCCATTCAATCCCACAAAAGAAAACGAGTTGGGTCGTTATCCTACCTCGAAAGCAAGAACTCCAATTACGCAATCCAATTCGTAGAAATCCAATATAAGCTTCTCAACAATACCGTCACCTAATCATAAATAATTATAATTCAATTCAATTATTTATTTATTTAATTATTCAAACTAATTATTTATTATAATTATTAAAGGTTTACGATAATTAAAAACCCGCTTACAAAACAAACCCGAGTCACCCGAATAACCAATTAAAACCGTCACCAAAACACTCAACAACACCCAATACACGGTTTAGAAACCGTGACCAACACCCATGTAATTAACCCATGAACCACCCATAAAAACCCGTCCTAAACTCCCATTCCCGACAACCACCAAGCTTACCACCAGACCCCACCGTGACTATTCACTGCCGCCAACCTAGACACACCCCAAACACCAGCCCCAACCACCACACACGGCCACACGATCTCGCCCTAACCATCCAATCACTAAATATAAAGACACAACAACACCCTACACCACCTCGCAACTCGCTTTACCACGGCCGCTACGCTGCCCCATACCACCCACGACCACCACCACTGTCACCTATGACACACGGTGGTTCTATAGGTGCCATCCAATTCCCCTAATTGCAACCACACCAGTCACAGTAGCTGCCCTAAAACTATCACGACAATTCTTCCTTTTTTCCCCTGTTTCGCGTTTTCCCGACCACCACCCGCAAAAACCACCACCTGCCGCCACGCCAACACCACCACCATGGTCTACTAACTACCCCCGTCACAACCCCATCTTACCCAGGTCAAGTCTCGGCCATTAGAGGGTTCAATTACCCATCCCAAACCCCACGACCAACACGCAGCACCTCCCTGACCAGCCACTTTTATCCGCCTACCACCGCCACCATAGGCCTTCCCAGATAGCACCACCACACCCATTCCAACCCTTGCAACCCCATGTACCACATCCCAAAGTTTGGTCTGATTCCGTCAAGGTTTTGGTCAGTTTCTAAGTGTCTTAAGATCGTCTCACATTCAGCTGTATACGAAAATAAAACGAGATTAGAAGTTGTTACCTATTAATTTCCTCTTGCTAATTCCGTCTCCAAAAGCTCCTCCTCTTAATTTGTGATTTATTTCTCAGATTTAATAGGTTATTTATAGTGTAGGATTATAGAGAATGCGAGGTCAATTAGGAAACTATATAATTTACCTTATTCTAATTAGTATAGGAATTACCATTATTAATAATTGCTATCATAAATAGGATTTCCTCATACAATATTTACCAATTTATTATTGCCATAACTTTATTATTATTATTAATATAATTATTATTACTTTTATATATTATTATTTCCGTATGTTATTATTATTAATTCCCGATACAAATCCCGATTACACTCATATCAATTAATAGATTTCGGCCCAATTAATCAATAGCACACGGCCCATATTATTTTAATTAAACCCAATTCCCGACTTATACACTTAACTTATTATTTAATTAACGTCTTACTTGTATTTATTATCAGAAATGTCATTTAACTAATTATTAAATTACATAAATTATTCTTATAAATTATTATTAAAATACGGGGTATTACATAACCACTTCCATCCGAGTCAAATAATATAATCAAGCATTAAAATCACCAATGAATATTAACGAGATGCAGTTCCGGCTTCACAGCCAGAACTCAACCCAGGAACAGACGCAACAACTGTTGCGCCTCTTCCAAAGGACGCAGCTCTGTTGCGCCTGTTCCCGGTTGATTTCTGTCCCTGAATTCCCCTTTCTGCCTTGACCTAGTTTATTAGTTTACGTATTTAATTTACTATTAATCGTATTATCACCTAATTTCTGTTTGTTTATTTATTTATTCTTTCTTTTCTAAAATTTTCCGTTTTGAATGTATTTTCGACATAAATCAATTAATCCAATGTAATTATTGTAATTTTCTTTATTGTATTTTTATTGTATTTCTTTTATCGTATTGCTTGTATGCTCTCACATGTAATCAATCTAAATTCCTACTTCGACTCAATTGCATGTTAAATTACGTGTTCACCGACTTAGTATTAATTCTCACATGCTAGGATTAATCTAATGAATGTTGCATTGCATGCATATAATCGACAATATATCGAGTATAGATAATTTCCCTAATCATTAGTAGAGGCCGCTATCGAGGCGGGCGAGATAAGGTGTTCGATCAAAAGAGCTTCCTAATACGTACCCTCACTCCTTACTCCAGATCTCTGTGAACATCCGTGTTCATTGGCATCCACGAGAGTCATTCTAGACATAGAATGATAAGGGTAACGAGTTCTTGGTGTTCATGTCACTACTTTGTGTCTTGACATGGCACGAGGTATTCGAACGGTTTCCAATTTTCCACAATAAATTGGTGGCGACTCCACAAATGCACAAGAAAAACTTGCTCGCTTTTCGCCCTCGTGGGCCCGCATCCACAAAATTGTATTGACCACTATAGAGGCCCACTCGATCGAGTGTAGGATCCCACTCGTTCGAGTGATGAGTTCACTCGGTCGAGTGGTGACCCACTCGGTCGAGTGCCTCACGTTACAGGAGGTTTCCAGAAATCCCTCAATGGCACACTCGGTCGAGTGGTTCTACCACTCGGTCGAGTGTCACAACTTACAGTAGGTCCTTAGAGTCTGGAAAGTTATCCACTCGGTCGATTGCCTTCTAGTCAGCCGAGTCCCTCTTTCCACTTGGCCTAGTACATCTCTTATGGGGTTATCTACTCATTCCGACTCACACAAATCCACATATAACCCTATTTACATGTTCCTAAATGCAAGTACGGAGAAAAATAGAAGCATAGATACAACATACAACTCACATATGATGATAATTAACATGTATGCTTACACCTATACATCTAACATGTCCTTCTATAACTTTACCACCATCATCCATGTTATCACATAAGATATCACTGAGCATGCAATAAATCCACAACACCAAACAAGGAGTATACAACAATCACATGCACCAAATACGCCTCATTACCCATGCATAGTGACCGACTTAAGCTAAGAGGACAAGGGCACAACCTCGGGATGTCTCCCAAGCTTGTCACAAGTTCTCTATGACTCAAACCGGGTTCATTTTAGAATGACACACCCTAGTTCATTGGTTCATTGGTTCATTGGTTCATTGGTTCATTGGTTTAGGCTCCAAAACTGTTGCTCTGATACCACTTTGTAACACTCCCCCATAAGTCGGGACCCTTCCTCTAGGCATTCCCAACACATGGAGGCCTTACAAGACTTGGTTTCCCAAGCTTGTAGTGTGAACAATCGAGTAAAAAAGTACTTAACATAAACTTAAATAGTTACAAGTTTAGGGGATGCAAATACCATCCCATTAATACAACCAAATTCAAAGAAGTGGAGTTCAAATGTCAAAAACTAAGATAAGTACAAGTGATGACATCTAAGGAAGACCGCTCCTAAGCCCACGAGTCAAAACATGCTAACCTGTCAACACTGCTCGCCATATGGGCGGAAATCACCATATGGTTCACCACAGACATTTAAAACCCAAGTGTTAGCTTAACAATATAAATGTTCAATAAATGCAATGATCAAGCCTACATGCTCATATGACAATGTTAAGACCATAACCATCATTCCAACAAAGTATGAAATGCATGACAATCATTCTCCAACATACTCACCTCCACATACCGGTGGCCGGGACACGCCCAATACGCCACAACTAACGCAAGGTACTCGGAACACATCTGTGGTACCGGGCCCGAGAGCGACTCGAGTCCCCTGTCAGACGTCGTACCACAACCACACGAGTCCCTCCATAACCCAAGTACTAAATGTACACATCCCCCTTGGAGTGGGAAGCTCCAAGGGTGACTTGAGCGGAAGACGGTTTCCCAATTGTCTTCCGTCTCCATAATCGTAACCAAGAACCCACCATCATCCTCCATTGTCAACCAAACAACAATCAACCCAAACAAATCTAACCAAGGCAATTATGCAACACATTGACACAACAAGTATTACCATGCTCAATTCTTCACTAATTCATTTCTTCTCATCTAATTGCTTCTTAACATGTTATAATGCATTGTAACCATCATATGATCATTAACCATACTTACCTTTACATAATTATCATGAAACCATATTATGTCATAAACCCTAATTTTCAAGAACATGTTATAATGCAACTACCATGAGACAAATGCAATTAATGACAATAAATGAATAATTAAACAACCGTATCATTATAGCTAAGTAACGAAAACCCTACCTCAAGCTTATCTTGCCAAATCCTCATGCTAGTCACTAGAAGTGCTCCTCAATGAAGCTCCCTAGACAATTAATTACTACATTCATTACCATAATCTACTACAATTATTATACTAATTAAAACCCTTAATTACCGATCTTAATTCTCTAACCTAATTAATCCACTAATGATAAATTAAGGTAACTAATATAAGATTAAGGAAATAAAACATAAACTGACTTACAGATAGCGTGGATGAATGAGAAAGAAGGAGATGGTAGGAAATCTTCACTTGAGGAGGCTAGGTTTAGAGAGGTTTGTTGGGTGAATGTTCTAGAGAGATTTTTTAGAGTTTAAAGAGTGGTAGGATAGGGTTGGGGAGGGTTTTTAGGTGGGAAATCTGAAAAGATAAGCCTTGAAAGCGACCTCCCACCAAACAAGTTTCTCGTGTAAGCTGAACTCGACTGGCACTCGGTCGAGTGGGCGGTCCACTCGATCAAGTGGGGGCTCCACTCGGTCGAGTGGATGGTCACTCGATCGAGTGACCAATTTTTCAGACTTTCAGCCTTCTGCCAAGGCACACTCGGTTCTCCACTCGGTCGAGTGGAGCTTCACTCGACCGAGTGGATCATCTACTCGGTCAAGTTAGATCTATATAAATGCGTGTTATTACAATAAAAAAAATGAGTGATGCACTAGACCGGGACGAAGGGAGTATTATGGAGTGTAGGGAACTACTAAAAGCCTCTCCATACTTGAAGATCATATTCGAAGGAATATTAACAAACTTGATCGCTGACTCGCTTGCCCGTTTCTCGATTCAAGACCGGTCTTCATGCCATGGAAACTTCCGTTGGGATAGTGCTGATAAGGCTAAAGTCGTATCACCTTAATAAAAATAAATCTATCTCAGTACTAACAAAATAGCTAGTGGTAAGACAGGTATCGAATCCACAGGGAGGCGGTAATATTCAGTTTGATAATATTTAAAGTGTCTTAAAGTAACAATTTCTTGGGGGGTTTATTTTGTTTGTTTTCTAACAACTAATAGCAAGTGAAATTAAGATGTATAACAATAATATTAAAAAGTCTAGGATTCCGGTTCACTAGGTCAATTATACGGTGTGTATCTTAATCAATTGTTGGGTCAATCAAACTATCTAAGGTCACAAGATTGATTAATTCTATTATGCCATTTAGATTAAGTCTAACATGCAATCGCTATAATTAAACACAATCTATCTGATTACCGCAGCCTATATTAATTCTAACCCAATCGATGAAAGTATTAATTTGCTACACTAATTATAGACGCAAGCCTTAAATCATATAACTAGAAGAAGAACAATAATCAAATGATAGTTTATACGATATTACTAACAATCAATTAATAACCCCCCTTTATAATCAACCTAGATCCCCTTTTATCCTAGTTGAATGATTTAGCTACTCATATTAAATTGATTCACAACAATAAAGGTAGATGAAAGCATGATTGAAGACAAAATAATAACAACGAATTAAAAGCATAAACTTGAATAATAACTAATGAAGAACGATTAAATACCTTAACAATTAATGAGGAAAGATTAAAGATCCAAAAGTATGCTAGCCAACCGATTCTAAGAGTATTTGCCGTATGAAAGTAAATAAAAGCGTAATCTAATATTTCTGACGAGTTTAGGATATATAATACAAATAAGACGTGTTTTAGGAAAATACGGAAATTAACTAAACATAAGGATCCTCGATCGAGCCTATGGCTACTCGATCGAGGACGCTTACTCGATCAAACCCATTGTTACTCGATCGAGGTATCAAGTCCTCAACTCTATCTTCATCTTAGCTTCTCTTCTTATCTTCAAGTCTCCTCGTTTCTCGTGCCATGCCTTGTGTACTCTGCTATGCCATATCCGCAATGCTCATCTTTACTTGATTCACCTCATAATCCATCATTTATGCATTAAAACATAAAGTAGCGGCAGCATCGATATTTCACTAATAAAGGCATATAAATGACATAATAGGCACGGAAACGGTATCAAAAACAACATGAAAGGGGTTATAAAAGTGCATATAAAAGTGATACATCAAACTCCCCCAAACCAAACCTTTGCTTGTCCCTAAGCAAAGCAATCACACCATACAAAAGACAAACATACAAATGGTGAATGAATAACTCAGAGCAAATGTCAAAGCACATAAAAATCCTAAGTTATCCATATCTATAACAACGTAATGACAAAAAATTGTGCCAATAAAACAAATTCAAAGGCACGGGTAATAAAATAACGCAGCTCAACTCAAGATGGGACATGATATCGTGACTCAGCCAAATACTTTTCAATCTTGCAAGACAAATTAGTTGGATTCTCACGGTTTCACTCATGCACTCATAAGGGGTAAGATATATGTAAGATAGAAAGAATTAAGACACTCACTCAACTTATGAAACATGCATGCCAATCTAATGTGAGAGAAATTTCTCCAACTAGTACGCATTCACAATAAAGACTAAGTACATGTATCAAGGACAATTGGTTGGCAAATGGGCAAGGGTATAGAACTGGTTTGTGCCGAAACACGTATGGATATGTTAGACTAAGACGGTAGTCGCAGCGCTAAACCATTAACCAATTGTAATAATAATAAACATAACCATCCCAACTAGAGAAATCATCTCAACTTTGACAACATATGAGAGAATATGAAAGACTCTCTAAAAAAGCATTAGACTCTAGTAAACACCACTTATGATCTCCTAACAAAGCCGAATGAAGCAATTTTTTTCTTTTTCTTTCTCTTCTTTTTCTTTCTCTTCTTTTTCTTTTTTTCGGACACTTTTCTTTTCTCTTTTTCTTCTCTTTTTTTTCTTTTTCTTTTCTTTCTTTGTTTTATAATTTTCTTCTTTTTTTCGACATAGAAGATCAACACAATTGCTTACAAAATTAAAGCTACTACCCACATGACATAAAAGTCCCAATCCCAACAAAACTAGCTAAAATAACATGAGACTCAAGCAACTGCAACTGTCCCGAAAAGGTAGGCAAATTATAGATTGTAGCTATGAAAATAGGATATGAAATGGCTACAAGGTTCAAACGGACTAACAAAACAAGGTAATGTATGGCTTATTTGAACGGTAAGAACCGCCTTTCCTCATGTACTTAAACTTATGAACGCGCAAAAAGATAAGAAACTAATGTCACACCTATGCAGTTTGATATTACATACTCCACAAGGAGACCACACTCTTTAGCCTAAATAACAATGGGACCAGTTTATTAATATTCCTGGCCTAGGAAGCTCTATAGACCTCAGAAATTTAAGTGGTTTACCAACATAATAATGTCAAATTTACTTGTCATAAGACATATTGTGACGGTCAAGACTTGAGTTATGAGCTTTGTTTATCATAAATAATATGTCAAAACAATGTACATGGACAACTTAGATGGGATTCAAATGCAAAGACAAAGCAAATTATCATCATTACTAAACAATTCATCAAGACTCGACCTAAAATAAAAAAAAACATGTTTTTGTATTTTATAAAAAATTTTAATTTTTATGGATTTTTTTTTCAACACACAACATAATTAAAACACAACAGAAATAAATACTCTCCCCCAAACCTAAATGTCACAGTGTCCTCATTATGACGCCTACAGCATACCAATCACACAAAAATCCAGCAACCTAAAGGACACTACTAACAAAGGGAAGAGGGAAATAAGAAATACAACAAAATAAATACAAGGAAAGATAGTACCAGCTGTGTAGCAAAAGCTCCCCCAAACCAGCTGGAAAGTGAGGGATGTAGTGACCAGATGTCACTACTGCGCTCCTCCATCATCATCATCATTGCCACCAAAGATGGACTCATTATACCCGTCAATCTCCCCGAACATGGCATCCAACTCAGGATCAGGAACACGTCCGCGTCGACCACCACGTCGACGACGACCTCTAGCACGGCCACCTCTAGAAACAGCTGCTGCCTTAGAAGTAGATGTTGTAAACTGGCCAAACTGCCCTCTCTGAGAAAGAGGGACCCCAACATCCTCAGGAAACACACTGGAAGACTGACTAGGCCGAATAGGAGTGTAGAACGGTCGACCCAGAGCACCAAACTCCCTAATGAACTGCCCATACTCTGTAGGAGTAACACCGTAGAGATGAAAAACCCGACTCTCATCTCCAGGAGTAGTGTAGAAACTCGGAGCAGTGCCAGTGTACTGACCTCCCCTAGAAATAGTGATAGCATCCATCTTCTCCCACAACCGCCTCTCTGTCAAGGCAGTGTTAATCCCCTCGTGCACCCTCAGTTACCTCTCAATAGCTGGATCAAAATGGTAACCATAATGGGAAGTAGAGGCAGCAGAAGCAGCAGAAGGTTGGGGCTGGTAAGAACCAGGTAAGTGGGTAGGAGGTCTACGGCGCCCTCCAGTTGTGGTGGTGGTGCTGGAACCAGGTAAGGTGACCAGGAGCTCATCAGGAATCAGGTAAGTATGGGGTGCAGGTGTCTCCTCAAACTCACTCTCCTCTAAAGCAGAAATAGCTGGCAACTGAGCATTAGGCAATAACATATAAAGTTTACCCCTCACCTTCCAGTAATGGTCAGTACCACCAAGAATATCAATGTAGGAGATACCATAGCGTAAATAGTCATCATCTACCAAGGGCTCATGATCCTCCATCGGCTCATAAGGAGCCTCTCCCTGAAAATCACACAAACGGCATGCAATCCTAGTAATAATAGCCCCACAATCTAAATCTGCATACTTCCCAGTCATACGGTCTAAGGCGTGGCAAATAAGAGCCGGTGGGCTAAACTGGAAGATCTCCTCTTGATAAGGGTCAAGTAGCTAGCTAATATCAACACCTCTAAGGACTGAGCCTTACTCCTGTCGTGCCTCCCAAATAACAAATAACTCAAGTACCTCAAAAATAGCCTAACGCAAACATGTTGCATATCAAGCAAGCACATAGAGCTAACATCTGCATCCGCAAAACCAGTAAACAAGGGAAAATATCAAACATCAGATAAACCAGCAGCATTACAAAAATCCCCATCAGAATGCTTATCTAGGCCTAGGTACTTAGAAATTTTATCAAATGTCAAAGAACGTTCAACATTCAACAATCGAAATCGAATCAAGTGGTCTTCGGGGAGATAGACATATGAGCTAAGAAACTCAAGTGTCAAAGCACGATAAGAGAGTTCATGCAAAAGAAATAGACCTTGCAACCCAATTTGAAAGAACATATCGTACATGGTTGTCTCTATACCCAAAGTACGCAAAATATTTCGGTCCACACACCTAGTAGGAAGCATGGTTTTTGTATTCATCAATGCCACAAATTTATCCCGTTGCTCCTTATCACGAAATTTAACAAAATGAAACTCGTCTATTAGTAGAAGCTATTCCTCTTCCTTCTCGGAAGTCTCTACTACCGTCGGCTGACGAAGGGGAGCGCGCCTCTCTCGTGGCCTCTTGTTACCTTGTCCACTAGTCGACATTCCTGTAAAAAGACAAGTATATAATCACAAACCAATTTAATTACCAAAACAGGTCACGTTTTTAAGACCACATGAGTTGAAAAATTCGATTTTGAGGTCGAAAAGCACACATAAACCATGTAAAAGGCAAGGGAATTGCAATTATACAACAAAAAGTGTAGATTCCAAGAAAATAAACACAATTTCTAACAAATTTAATGCAAATTATCAACCCGGATTTATGAACCCTAATTCCCATATTTTCGAAATTAGGCCTTTAATTCATCAATTAGAGGGTTAATAGGCAAGGAAATAGTAATTGTATATAAGCTATGGAATATTGAAGGCAATAAACATAAGATTTGAGCAACAAAAGTCCAAATTTTCGGACCAAATAGGGGATAAAAAGGGACTTACTTGGATGAAATATGAGCAATGAAACACGCAAATAAGGAAAAAGGAGTGCTTTAATCCACTAGCAAGCAATTTAGCACAAAGTAGAATGAAGATTTGATGATGATATGAAGATTTAGAGATGAAGATATGAGAATGAATGAGAGAATGAATAATAGAAAGTGACGGAATTAACAAGAAAGCAAGTAATAAGTTGAGAAAAGAAAGAAGGAAATCCCGGTCTGAAAACACGGAACCCGGTCCAAAGTGGCTCCTCGATCGAGCCTACCCCTACTCGATTGAGGCACCAATTTCCAAAAACGCCAACTCTCGACATTTGATATTTTAATTAATATGGGTGGTTCCTCGATCGAGCCCTCATGACATTTGATCGAGCTTGCAAATTCCTCGATCAAGCCTCCTATTACTCGATCGAGGCACCAACTTCAATCCTTTTTCTCACAATTACGTTAACTTGCCATCTTGAAATCCGTCTCAGCTTCAAAAATACTTTGAAATACGTCAAATTTTCTCCCTCACATCACTTAAAACAATGAAATAACATAATTAAAATATGATTAACGAAATTTAAATACCTAAATTACAAATTATTACAATGCAAACTCCGAGCTGCCTCTCGGTAGCACTGGTTTAAGCGATCCCGCACGACCGTATTACCTCATCAGTAAGAGGAATCAATGGTGAAGAGGTCAACAGCCTCTATCACCCCAACATGGGTACCTTCATAGTATAATTTCAACCGTTGCCCATTCACATTAAATGTCTCACCTTAAATGTCAGTTTGCAGTATAACTGACCCAAAGTTGTTCACCTCAGCAACTGTGAACGGTCAAGACCATCTACTCCTTAGCTTACCTGGGAATAGACGCAAATGAGAATTAAATAGCAATACCTTCTCACCAACATGGAATTCTCGTTGTAAGATATGCTTGTCATGCCACTTCTTTGTTAGTTCCTTATACACTTGAGCACTATCATAGGCATGGAGTCGAAACTCATCAAGCTCATTCAACTGCATCAATCTTTTCTCACCCGCCAGTAAGGGATCCGTATTAAGCTCTTTTATGGCCCACATAGCCTTGTACTCAAGCTCCACAGATAAATGACAATATTTGCCATAGACTAAACGGTAAGGTGATGCTCCCATCGGGGTCTTGTATGCAGTACGGTAAGCCCATAAAGTATCATCAAGCTTCCGACTCCAATCTTTTCTATTCTTGCTCACTACCTTCTCCAAGATTTGATTCAATTCTCTGTTGGAAACTTCCACATGTCCACTAGTTTGAGGATGATATGCCAATCTTCTGCGGTGCGTAATGCCATATTTCCTCAACAAGGAGTTGAGATGACGTTCATTGAAATGATTGCCTCCATCATTAATCACCGTGCGAGGCACTCCAAACCGTGGAAGATGATTTTTTGAAACAACTTAACAACATATTTAGCATCACAAGTGGGAGTGGCAATTACCTCCACCCATTTAGAAACATAATCTACAGCTACTAAAATATATTGATTCACATGAGAAGTAGGGAATGGCCCTTGGTAGTCAATACCCCAAACATCAAAAATCTCTACCTCTGAGATCCCAGTTTGAGGCATTTCGTGCCTTTGCGAAATATTACCTGTTCTTTGACATGCATCACAAGAACGGACAAAAGTAGTAACATCTTTCAAGATAGTTGGCCAAAAGAAACCCGATTGAATTACCTTAGCAAAAGTCCTCGACGGACCATGATGACCACCATAAGAAGAAGAGTGACAGTGAGAGAGAATGGCATGTACCTGACCCTCTTGAATACACCATCAATAAATACCATCTCTTAAATACCGCTTCACATCATGCATGAATCTCTTCTTCTTTTGATAAGACAAGTTAGGAGGAAGAATACCTCCAACCAAGTAATTAGCATAGTCTTCAAACCATGGAGTGCTCGCAGCAATAGCTAGAAGATGGTCATCTGGAAAAGAATCATCAATAGGCAAAATCTCTCTTCCTGCAAATCTCAAACGAGACAAATGATCTGCAAGAACATTCTCAGCACCCGACTTATCACGAATTTCTAAATCAAATTCTTGCAATAACAAAATCCATCTAATAAGTCGCAGTTTAGCTTCCTGTTTAGTTAAACGATACTTTAATGCTGCATGGTCAGTATGAACAATAAATTTAGAACCCACAAGAAAAGCTCTAAATTTGTCTAAAGCATAGACAACTGCAAGAAGCCCCTTTTTCGTAGTAGCATAGTTGATCTGCACATCATGAAGAGTCTTACTTGCATAATAAATAGCATGCAACACCTTATCTTTTCTTTGCCCCAACACAGCTCCAACTGCATAGTCACTGGCATCACACATAATCTCAAAAGGTAGACTCCAATCCGGAGATCGGATTATAGGAGCTGAGATAAGAGCTTGTTTAATCATGTTAAAAGACTTAACACACTCATCAGTAAACAAAAAAGGTGTATCTTTATGAAGCAGTTGGGTTAGAGGTTGAGCAATTTTTGAAATATCCTTAATAAAACGGCTATAGAACCTTGCATGACCAAGAAAATTACGCACACTATTAACATTAACCGGGTACGGGAGTTGCTCAATTACCTCAACCTTAGCTTTATCCACTTGGATACCTTTAACTGACACCAAATGACCAAGTACCACCCCTTCAGTAACCATGAAGTGGCATTTCTCCCAGTTGAGCACAAGATGGCTCTCCTCACAGCGCCTCAAAACCTTAGTCAAGTTTCTCAAACAAACATCATAGTCAGTACCATAAACACTGAAATCATCCATAAAGACTTCCATAATAGACTCTATGTAATCAGAAAATATGGCCATCATACAACGCTGAAAGGTAGCTGGGCATTACATAAACCAAAAGGCATTCTCCTATAAGCAAATACACCATATGGACATGTGAAAGTAGTCTTTTCTTGATCGTCAGGATGAATGGGTATCTGAAAGAAACCGGGGTAGCCATCTAGGTAACAGAAATAACTATGACATGCTAGTCTTTCTAACATCTGATCAATATAAGGAAGTGGGAAGTGGTCTTTCTTAGTAGTTGTGTTCAACTTCCTATAATCGATACACATCCTTCAACCTGTAACAAGTCTAGTAGCTATTAACTCATTTTTATCATTCTTCACTACTGTAGTACCTCCCTTCTTAGGTACAACTTGGACATGACTGACCCACTTAGAATCAGATATAGAGTAAATAATGCGAGCATCAAGTAATTTCTGTACCTGTTTCCTTACCACCTCCTGCATTGGAGGATTTAGTCGTCTCTGACCCTGTGCACTAGGCTTGTGGCCTTCTTCCAAGTGAATACGATGCATACAAAAGTCAGGACTAATACCTTATAAATCATCAATGTTATACGCAGTGGCCTTTTTATGAGTTTTCAAAATGGACAACAAAGCTGAAAGTTGGCCTTTAGTTAGGCTAGCATTGACAATTACTGGGTTCATTTCACATTCATCCAAAATTCATACTTAAGATGAGAGGGAAGGGGTTTAAGTTCAGGTTTCTTTACCTCGGTAACCTTGGATGGACTACCTAAGTTGTATACCTTTTGTTTTGGGCATTCCTCTCCAGTTAGCAACTTTTCAATCTCATCAACTTCTTAACTCCATGAACCCGTCTCAGCAGCTGAATCAGGAACAAGGGAAATCTCTAAAGAATCCCTGTTTAAACACATAGCAAGACACTCATCAATAGTAAAATCAACAACATCAATACTATGCCAAGTTTCTTCTATCATGGGATGTTTCAAAGATTTTTCTAAGTTGAAAACAATTGTATCATCCCCCACAGCTAAAGTCAGTCTCAATCTCCTAACATCTATAACCGCCCCCGCTGTGTGAAGGAATGGTTTACCCAAGATAATAGGAATTTGGTTGTCCTCAACCATATCTAAGACAACAAAATCCACAGGAATGAAAACTCCCTGGGTCCTTAAGCTTAGGTGGTGAATTATCTTGCAACATGGCGCTGCACTTTTGAGTGAAAGCCACTGTCTCCACTTCATCAAAGGACATCTTTCTTGTTAATATTTCCTTCATAAACTTCGCATAAGCCGGTACTTGAGTGATCAACTCAGTAAAAGGAACACTTTCTTGCAAGTTCTTTACTACCTCCATGAACCTTCCAAACTGCTTGTCCAGCTTAGATTTTTGTTGACGATGCGGAAAAGGTAGTGCAATAGTAATCGGCTCGGCTTCCTTCACTTTAGAATTAATTTTTGAAACACCGTTATCGACCAGAGGGGTGCCTCGATCGAGCCTGGGTATCACTGGATCGAGCACTGAAGTTCCTCGATCGAGCCTGTGGCTACTCGATCGAGGATCCTTGGCAGATCCATCTTTTTTTATTTTCTCGCTTTTATTCTCATCTCGTATTTCAGTTTCGTCAACATCTTTTTCATCGTCACTTGGCTCCAAATTACCCAATCCTTTAGGATGCATATAGGGTACCTCATCTTCACTAATGGGCAATTCTTCTTCATTACTTGGTAATTCCGGATTTTGATATGTGGTGCCGCTCCTCAATTGAATGACATTAGCTTGCTCCTGAGCTTGCTTACCTTGAGGAAGAAGATTTCCGGGCTGTTTTGAAGGATTATGAACCTCCATCTGAGCCACTTTGGTATCAAACATCTTATTATGGCAATCAGCTCAGAAATTTGAGCCGTCTACTTTTGTTGCATTGACAAAGTTTGCTGCAAGAGAGCTCTCAACTCCGCCATCTTATTATTGGGAGCTTGTTAAGGAGTTTGTTGAGGAGGTTGTTGATATTGATTATTAAACTGCTGACCTCCTTGATTTTGCCTTTGATATCCTCCTTGTGCTTGATTACCATGGTTTTGAGGAATAGTATATGGATTTTTCTGTGGTTGTTACGGCTGTGGATTTTGCACATTCTGACTAGACCATTGAAGGAAAGGATGCTCCTTCATTCTTTCATTGTATAAATTAGAGAAAGGTGTACCTTGCCTAAAAGACTGATAGGCATTAACTTGCTCTAATGTGCTCAAACACTCACCTGCACTATGACCATCCATACCACACCGCGCACAAGACACCTCCTATTGACTCATAGCATGAACTACCTCTTTATTACCCAAAGATTGAGTAGTCTTCATCTCAGCAATTTGTTATATATTTCTGTATCAGTTATTCTATTGTAGTGTCTTGGTTATTGTAAAGCATGTTAGCTGTTATTTTATTCAGCTAAACAAGTTTTCCTATTTTTCAGACTTTTGTTATATTATTATTTTATTTTATTTTTATTTCAATATATTAGTGTGGTTATTGTATTATAATGAAGTTGTTATTGTATTTTTCATTTTTGGGATGTATTATTTTAAATTTTATAGCGGTTATTGTATTGTATAATGTTAGTTATTGTAATGCAGAATAGTTGTTATTGTATTGAGTTAACCAAGTTTTGCAATTGTGATACTTCATTTCTCTTATAGTGTTAATATTTTTCATAGTCTTCTTTGTTTAAGCTTATCAAAGCTACTGTTTAACTATATAATTTGTTTCAATGTGGCAGGGAGGATTTGGTCGTATTTTCATTTCACAATATGTTAACTCAAGATGACATTATTTCATTGTCTGCTAAGACTATGATCACATCGAACGTGATTGGTTGCTAGTCATTTTTACTTAATGACATGCTGGTCAAGGCTGGGAAAGGGTTATCCCCCTCAAGAAGTTTTTTCTGTACAAGTCATTCGGTATGTGCAATTTGTTATATATTTCTGTATCAGTTATTCTATTGTAGTGTCTTGGTTATATTGTAAAGCATGTTAGCTGTTATTTTATTCAGCTAAACAAGTTTTCCTATTTTTCATACTTTTGTTATATTATTATTTTATTTTTGTTATCTTATATATATATATATAAAACTGGGTTGAAACGCTGTGGATTCGACATTTGTCATCATTTAATTGGTTATATTGAATGAAATAACATGCATAAAATTCATGTATTTATGATTAATTATGTATTTGATTGATTTGATGATCTTGGTTAAGAGTTCAAAATGAATTGACCAAGTAGAATGAATAACTATTCGGTAAATATTAGCAATTAATAAGTGCAAGTACCGAATAGTGCAACATATGACTAAATAATTCATTGTACTTTGCATTGGTTCACTGGTTCACATTTACATGTAATAGGTGCAGTGAACAAAATTGCATATAAGTACTCACAACTCTTTGTTCGTTTATTCCAAGTCGATGTATCATGTAAAGAGAATATTAGTCCTCACAACTCTTTTTTCGTTTATTTTTATTTTATTTTGTGTAGATGAAGATGAAAACTAAACCATTTGCGATGTGCATATAGAAGTGTTTCATCAAGACTACGAAGGTAAAAATTAACTCCCTGAATTTATATTATTAACATTTTTTTTACATCAAAAAAATACTAAAGCTTAATCCATATATTATTCAATGGCAGGTGGCAATTAAAGTATCAAACGACTTCATAACAATATTAAAATGACTCGGTATTGAAGACAGAGAACACATGAGCTAAATCAAATGAGTTAACAAAAATGTTATTTTACAATTATCAAGTGTTCTCAATCATCGTAAAATAGAGTGGATGAATATTTTGTTATTTGCTTATAAATTCTATTGTCTTCATTTTTCTCAATTCTCATAGTTTCGGTTGAAAAATTGCACCAAAAGCTAACGCACATTCATCTTCAATCTTGAAATTCAGAAGAGTAAATTTTGAAGATTAATGAATACTAATGTTCTTAACTAAGGTTCATATAAAAAAAGGTGAAACACACTATTTATCACAATTTATATTGATATACATAGAGCAAAATGAGTATTTGTTCAATATAACAGTAATACTTTCATTATATAAAATAAATTGACAAAGTTTAGAAGAGATAACTACCTGAAGCATAAGTGAATTATACATCTGATTTAGATAGATTTAGTACATCAGAAGGTATAGTTTTTGAGCATTAAGATAAAAAATTTAAGTTTTAATTTAAAATTTTTGAGTTTTATTATAAAGTTTTTGAGTTCATTTACTTAAACATTAATCTCAAAAAATTACATTATAACTCAAAAAAGTTACATATAAACTCACAAAAATTTGATTTTTTACGTCATAAAACTAAAATATAATTTATAAACAATATAAAACTCATAACCGGATACGTATAAGCTCACAATTTCGTTATATAGATCGCAATAACAAATTACGGAGTATTAAAAATTGAGCACTTCTTCCCTCAAAAAAAATTGACCACTTCATGCTCATAGTAATGTTATGGAATTTAGAAAACGACTCATCTTACCATACAAATGTCATAAATTCTCAATTAATATGGTTTTAAGTCAAGAAACACTCATAACCGGATACAGTTTTAAGTCAAGAAACACTCATAACCGGATACATATGATGATCCCAACATACAAGGAGTATCTATCTTAATTCATAATTCATGGATCATGGAAATGATAGATATAAGACGTTCTCGAAATTAGAGAAACTACCATTGATTACAATAAAAATGCAATGCACAACTTTGTTCAATAGTAAAATCACATCATTTAACTTTAAACATAAGTGAAATACAACTCCGTTTTTCTTCTAAAATTTACCAAAAATTCTTATTATATAGATATTATTATACAACTTAGAGCACATAAAAAATACTAATTTCAACTTGATATATATTCAATTAATTATACATCTAAATAAAAGTGCACATATGATTCATCGATAACAAACTAAATAAAAATATGATAAAATATATGAGGTGTTCAATGCGTATAATAGATTTTATAACAATGATAAAATTATTAGAAATACTTACACATTTTAATATATAGTATAAAATTATAAAGTTGTAAAAAAGTCCATATGAATATTCATTGCAAAAATAATGATATTAAAAACATTTACGTAATAAAAGACGTGAAAAAAATAGAATACACAATTTATTTTGTAAATATTGTCAAATAAATATTGTATACCTCATTTATAAAACAACGATCATGGATAACTAGCAATCAATTATTACTTATAATTAAAACTCGGTTGAAATCCTCTCCATTTCTTGCAAAGAAACGAATTGACCTCCATTTCTTCCGAACGATCCAGGTTAAATCTTGGGACAATGTAATGGTTGTAATTATTTCATAAAAGTAATGTTTTAATAATGAAGAGAGAAAATATATTAAAATAAGAGTGTATCGGAGAGGAAATGGAAATAAATAAAGGAATTAAATCCAAATTGATTAAAACTGTATGCATTAATTTGAAAATACTTTGAAATTAAGTCTAAAAAACAACATTTCAAAAAGGGTAATCTATATTATTTATAAGTAAAATTAAATCTTAAATTTTATATATCAATTATATTATTTTTCTTAAAATATACTAATAAAATATACAAACAGGTCGCGCGAAGCGCGAGATACTACCTAGTTTCAATATATTAGTATGGTTATTGTATTATAATGAAGTTGTTATTGTGTTTTTCATTTTTGTGATGTATTATTTTTAATTTTATAGAGGTTATTGTATTGCATAATGTTAGTTATTGTAATGCAGAATAGTTGTTATTGTATTCAGTTAATCAAGTTTTGCAATTGTGATACTTTATTTCTCTTATACTGTGGTAATATTTTTATAGGCTTCTTTGTTTAAGCTTATGAAAGCTGCTGATGAGGAGAAAGCTTTATACATAAAGGAAATTTTTAATGCTTGGGACACCATCATTGAGAACAGCCAAGGTTCCGTTGACATTGGGGCCGATTTGGTAATTTTCCAATCTTTTCTCTTTTTTCTCTTCTGTTGATCAACTTTATCGTTGAGAACAGCCAAGGTTCCTAGGCTTCTTTTTAAAATTTAGTATGAACGCCTGTTTTATCACGTCATGTTTTTATTCCTATTCCTTTTGGAGATCATTTTTTCTGTGTTGTTGTTAATTTTGTGGGGAAGACTGTGGACTATCTTGACAATCGTGTATATGATTATTTTGAAGATAGTATTTGGGTGTCGGCTACCAACTATATTGTACATGCCTTATTCTAAGTTTTTTTTCTTCATCTACTTCTTTTAAATATGTTTTTTGTTCATGAAGGATGAATTTTGATTTAAAAATTTAACCAGGTTGACATATTTGGTAATTTTCTTGTCGAGAAAGGGTTTGAAAGAGGCAGAGAGGTCTGCAATTTCAAACTTGTAGATGTGGCTTTCGGGTGGAAATCGGAAGGTGCTCAGAACTTGGATTGTGGTGTTTTTGTCATGATTCATATGACGTTTTATGTTGGGAAGTCTTTCACATCGGAGTTGCATCATCCATTGAAAAGGATCATTTATAGAGCTGAGATCGCTGCCATCTTGGTTTTAGCCGATATCAACCAAGAGAGGAAGAAGTTGCTTACCTTAGTTGATGCATTTACAAAGGTAAAGGCATCTTTGATGCCTGTTTTGGTTGAGAAGCGTAAGCTAGCTGAGTTGGAAGCTATGAGGTCTAAAGTAGAGGCTTTGGAGGCTGCTAGGGTTATGGTAGAGAAACTGGGTGATTGTGTAAGTACTATGGTGCCTGGAAAAAAGATGATGCCCGATACACCTATGAGCACTGGGATGATTAGATCAGCCGAGGTAGTTTTACGAGACCGAACTCTGATGGTCTTGGCTGCTCAATAAACTGTGGCAAGGCAGATACAACTCTTGTTATCGTGTCCAAAGTTATGAGGGCTAACAGCAGATATACACGTGCTATGCCAAGCAAGAAGAAACAAGTTGTTGATTATTGTTTCTTGGATGATTACAATCTTGCAAATGAATATGTTCTTTTTTCCAAACTCAATGAGAAACAATTTGTTGATTATTTTAATACTGTATTACAGTTATTGTATTACACAAATTCAATTATTCTATTTTTTTTACAAATCCAGTTGCTGTAACATTACAACTCGATTATTGTATTACATTACTCTAGTTATTGTATTATGAAAACTCAGTTATTGTATCTAGTAGTGACTTATTTTATATTTTTTTACAAATGAAAACTCAGTTTTTTTTTAATATTAATAAGCTTTTTTTACTCCTTGCAGTGAACTTTTGTTTTCTACAGGAAATGCTGTCTTGGATAGGTCTGATATTCTTTCTACAAAGCTTGAAAATTACACTGAGTTGCGCATAATAGTCTCCTGGTCAGTTGTCTTGAATTTCATGGAGGTTAAAGAGAAAGAAGCGCCAATGATGATGTTCCTTGGGACACAACATATGGTATTATCTGTTTTTCATTGTGAAGTTATTATATATTATTTTATCATTCCTCTTCAATTTTCTTCACTTTGATGGTATTTATAGGGAATCTTCGAAGACATGCTAGACCAAGGAGGGGATATTGATGTCCCATCTGAGAGCCAGAAAGACAAGGTTGTGCGGTTTTGGAACTATTTTTTAGGTGAAAACATTGTAAACTCTGAGATCGATGTGGACCTTTTCTTGATCCCGTTGTCCTTAGATAAGCACTAGTTTTGTGTTTGTGTGAACTCTATGAACAAGACGGTTGATGTGCTGGACCATAAGTTGCATGAAGATTGGGAAAAATTTGATTTTTACAGACTTCAAAGATTGTTGTACGTTTTTCTAAATCTCTATATACAATTGATCAGTTATTCTAATGTCAAAACAGAATTATTGTATTGTTGTAACACAGTTATTGTATTGTTTTAAAATAGTTATTATATACTCGTTTATTCTAATCCCTTTTTTGTTTGTACATGCTGTAGGTTGATTGTTTTTCTGACTTTTTGGATACAAGGAAAACAGCAAAAGAAGGGGTTCTCATTAACACATTTACATTCGTTAATGTTGATTTTGAATGGAAAATGAATGTCAAGACTAATAAGGAATCGAGATTTTTTGTAATACTACGGATTTTATTAAGTTGCATACTCGACCGAGTAGAGCCTACTCGGCCGAGTAGTGTTAATTGTAGGGTCTGTTTTGATTCTGCCGATGAATACTCGGCCGAGTATGGGAATACTCGACCGAGTAGAGGATACTCGGCCGAGTATAGCTTTACTCGACCGAGTATCCGGTCTGGCGAGTGTTGTTTTAGCGGTTTGATGCGGGAGTGTTCAGGGTTATTTTATATTTACCGTCAGTTTCTAAAACATCATTTTAACCCTAATCATTTTACGATTACCTTAATTACTCTCTAATCACTCCCTAATCATTCTCTAATCTCGTGTGTGTGCAATCGTTGTGACCTTTACGTGCAATCTCGCATTCTCCTGTTGGTAAGTTCATTCCCTATGTCATTTATGTTTTATTGGGACTACTGTATGTTTGGAATTAGGGAATAAAAGGGGGATGGTCCATTATGTAATTGTGTTATGTGATTATTGTATAGGAGAAGACTTCGTAGAGGAGCCTTTCTGACTGTCTGATCTTCATTCTACTGTTGATTGCTAAGGTAGGGTTTCCTACTCAGTTTTACTGTTAATTGTTATGGCATGATTGTTTTGTGATTATTGATAACTGTTGATCATCGGAGTATGGGCGTTGTTGTGACGGTGTTGGTGTGGAGAGGTTGTGACAGCTGTGATGCTGTGTGTTGTGATTGTGGTGGAGTCACTTGCGGAAGTGGCTTCACACCCTAGTTCGCCCTCCGTGGAACCCGCCACGGGAGGGGATGTGCACATTAAGGAACAGGGGTTTGTTTTAGTCGCTCGTTGATGAGCTGGACTTGGTGGGATCGGCTGCAGTCACCCACTGGCGGCGTGGATTACCTGTTGCGATGGGTAATCTGGCAGGGCTACACACTTCGGTGTATAGTCGGTTACTGTGTGAGATCGGGAGACCGGGGAATGTGGATGATCAGCTGGTTACCGTGTTGTTTGCCTTACATTGATTAAGTAATACTGACCCCGTGTTGTTGTTTGTAAAACCTCCGGTGATCCATTTGGGGATGGTGAGCAGACTTGACAGGTATTGCTATTGGTGAGCTTGGGACGGTCATGGGGGAATTGTCATCATCAGTCGTAGCATCACTGTTCGAGTCGTAGTTATGATTTCCAGTTGTTAGACATTTATTTATAATTCGTTGGATCAGTTTGAGATTTGGTTTTGATGTAAACATTATTTTATTGGTACTTTAATAAATGTGCTCAGTTCAGACGCTTTTGATATTTACTAACCTCGGATAACCGAGATGGTAACACACTTTCATGGTAGGGTGGTCCTGGTAAGGCACCCTGGTATGAGGGGGTGTTACAAAGTGGTATCAGAGCCGAAGATTCCGGCACCTAAACAAATGAACTCAATGAACTTAGGGAGTCTAAATAAAATGAACCCGGGGAGAGTTGTTTGGAGCTACCGCAAAGACTCGGGAGACGTCCCGGAGTCGCAATTTGGCCCTTATTAACTCGAGCCGGTCATATGGGGAAGTGTGTTGAGTGTTGTGTCTTGTATGTGCATGTATATGACGATTCATGTTGATAATAAGTGATGATTTGAAGTTTACATGTGGAATTCGTAAGTTTGGTGATTTGGAAAAGTAGTGGGAAGAACGAGTATGTGAATTTTGGGTGTATTGGATTCACCTGTGAATGAATGGTATGGCTATGTGTTTATAACGTGGCGTTTTAATTCCTGTTGTTATGTGTTTGATGAGGGAATAGAAAGCATGATAGGGGACTTTATACTGTTTTAACCCGACTTTGGCATGGCTCGGCCGAGCAGGGCAGGAACTCGACCGAGTAGGGAGTACTCGGCCGAGTAACCAAGCACTCGACCGAGTGTTGTTTAGCAGTGCGTAGCAGTAGCTACTGGTTGTGTTTACTCGACCGAGTAAATAAGAGTACTCGACCGAGTATTGTCTACTCGACCGAGTATGAATTCTGGGTAATTTAGATTGGCTACTGGAGTCGGCAACTCGACCGAGTACCTGGGGTACTCGACCGAGTGTTGTTTGATACTCGGCCGAGTGTTCTTTTGGCGGGGTGAAGCTGCTCGAGAAGTGGCACCGTGAGATTGAAGCTCTCATGGAAATGGTTAAGTGCCCCGAAGACATGATCGTTGAGCAGGTAGTGTACTACCTGAGAGGTGAAGCTGCTGTTTGGTGGCAAAATGTCAAGGATGATGCTAGAGCTTATTACCAGGCCGAAGGTTTGGGAGCTATTCCGTGGTCTGGGCTGAAGAGTGCTATGAGAGAGCAGTTTGTGCCAGAGCATATTCGACACAAGATGAGATCTGAGTTTGATTCCTTCACCATGACTGAGGAGATGTATGTCACTGACTACTATCATCGGTTTATGGAGCTATCTCGTTATGTTGACGACATGCAGCTAGGACCGAGGGGTTTAGCTCTCCGCTTTGAGAGGGGTTTATCTGCCAAGATCATGAATCGTATGGCCGCGGGGTTTCTACTGACCTTAAGGAAGTGTATCTAAGGGCGGGCCAAGCCGAGAGGATGGTGGATCTCTCAAAGGAGATCAACGAGAGGACTTCACGAAAAGAGGAAGGCCGACGATGGGAAGTAACATCGGTCGAGCAACAAGAAGGGTAACTACAACCACTCCAAAGCTTTTTCTGGTGGGGGTAATGGCTCCGGAGGTTTTCGAAGCTGGGGCAAGAATGGAGGTCGGAGTGTGAGTGATAACTCCAACATAACATGTTACGGATGTGGTGGTGTCGGCTACAGAAGACGGGAATGCACCAGTTTCAGGCCTGGCACCGGATCAGGAAATCAGCATGGGAATTTCTCCCAAGGGCCAACTCAGAGTTTTGCTAGTAACCGACCGGGAGGTTCATGGGGCAACCGAGGTGGACAGGGCAACCAGGGCAGCTACAATCGCAGCGGTGGTGGATCATATCAGCGGTAGAACAACACCACCACCCAAGATTCAACAGCTAAGCCGAGTACCTCCAATGCTTCGGTTCAGGGTGGAGGAGGACAAAAAAAACAAAGGAAAGCTTTTCATGATGGACAAACAGGAAGCGCAAGATGATGCTCATGTAGTTACCGGTACCTTTCTTGTTCATAATGTACCATCTTTTGTTTTGTTTGATTCGGGGGCTACACACTCTTTTGTGTCTAAGGGTCATGTCATGTCTATGGGTTTGGGTAAGTTTGAGGTTGTAAAAGATGATGTGTTCATACCTTCAGGGGAGTCGGTGTCATGTCTCAAGTTGTATAAAGGTGTGTCTATGGTGGTTAGAGGGGTAGATTTACCGATAGATCTGTTAGAGTTTCCTATGGATGGGTTTGAGGTGATTGTCGGGATGGATTGGTTGGGTAGGTACGATGCCAGAATAGATTGTCAGCAGAAGAAAGTATCTTTAAAGAGGCCTAAGGGTGATAGGGTGTCTTATAGAGGGTTTGTGGTGAAACCTAAGTGTAAGTTCATAGCTGTGATGACTTTAAAGTCATGTTTGAGGAAGAAGTGTCCCTTAATTCTCTGTCATGTGAGGGATGACCGAGTAGAGCTGCCGACAGCTTCTGCGATACCTGTGGTGAGAGAGTTCGAAGATGTCTTTCCTGAGGAGATACCGAGTTTGCCTCCTAACAGGGATGTTGATTTCAACGTGGAGCTTAAACCGGGAACAGGTCCGATATCCAAAGCACCTTACCTTATGGCACCTAAGGAGTTAGCAGAGTTTAAGAAACAGATACATGAGTTGCTAGGCAAGGGTTATATCAGGCCTAGTGTGTCACCGTGGGGAGCTTCAGTTCTTTTGTAAAGAAGAAATATGGGAGTATGAGGCTATGCATCGACTACAGAGAGCTCAAATGAGTCACAGTGAAGAATAAGTACCCTTTGCCCAGGATCGATGACTTGTTTGATCAGTTAAGTGGAGCAGGTGTATTCTCCAAGATTGACCTGAGGTCAGGTTATCACCAGCTGAGGATAACAGATGACGATATTCCTAAGACAGCGTTCCGATCTCGATATGGTCATTATGAGTACGTGGTGATGCCTTTTGGGTTGACCAATGCACCAGCAGCTTTCATGGACTTGATGAATCGGATCTTTGCACCGTTCTTAGACAGGTTCGTGGTTGTGTTCATCGATGACATCTTAGTCTATTCTAAGACTAAGGAGGAACATGAGGAGCACTTGAGGATAGTCTTACAGACTCTGAGGGAGAATCAACTTTACGCCAAGCTATCTAAGTGCGAGTTCTGGTTAGAGGAGGTGGCTTTTCTGGGGCATGTGATATCTAAGAAGGGGGTATCTGTGGATCCTAGTAAGATTGAGGCCATGACCAAGTGGGAATCACCGAAGAATGTTGCTGAGATTCGGAGTTTCTTAGGCCTTGCTGGGTATTACAGGAGATTCGTGAAAGATTTCTCTACCATAGCACGGCCCATGACGTCTTTGATGAGAAAAGAGACCAGATTTGTTTGGGACGAGAGTTGTGAGACGGCGTTTCAGACCTTAAAGGAACGCCTGACCATAGCTCCTATCCTAGCTTTGCGAGAGGGATGTGAGAACTTTGAGGTATATACCGATGTTTCAAAGAATGGTCTTGGTTGTGTTTTGATGCAGGCAGGTGATACCCGTCGTTGTGAGTACCAAAAATAAGATTTATAATTTCCTATTAAAACTAACCTAGGCTAGTGGTAACAGGGTCGAACCACAAGGAGGCGAATGTAATTAATAGCTGTCTAATTCTAGTCTAAGGTAACGATTGTGGGGGTTGAATTGTTTTGGTCTATAGCTAAGAGTAAATAAAGACAATAAACTAAATACGTGAATAAAACAGATAAAAGAAGGGTACTAGGATGGTTGGTTCACTATAGTTTCGGCGGCAGCAAACTAAGTCGGTCTAAATCAAACACATGAGGCGGGAAAACAAGAGGTCCTCTCGGTCCACTCTCAACAGATAGCATCTTTCGATCTCGCTATAAGTCCCTAATATCACTAATACTGACTCTCGTCCTGAAAAGTGACTGATAATCTAAACTGTACAATTCTTTCGATCTCAGCATAGTTTAGTCATTTTAATTGGTGGTCAATCAACTGTCTCTATCTCTCGATCTAATGGGTCAGTCACATCCTAAACATTCAACAAGTCGCGTGCACTCAATTCGTCGAATAAAGAATTAGAACAATTAAAACGAAGGTAAAACCTCACGTGGTCAGTCGATCGACCACGCATGGCAGTCGATCGACTGACACGCGATTCAGGCCGTGTTCATTATATTGCCGCCTACACTATAATTCCCCTACATCTTAGCACGAATAAATTAGCTACTCATACTAAGAATGATAATGACAATAAAATTAATGAAATTAACTAATGAATTCATGATTAATACGGAAGGATAAATAAATAACATAAAACGATAAAATTGGCTTGGAATCTAACTAGCAATTTCTATACTATTGAAGCAATAAAGATGAACTGAAAATAGAACAGAAGGAATACCGAAATTGCAGAGGAATGATTAGAAGTACGAATGAAAATCCGATGCAAACCAATATTCCGAACCCTAATTACTGATATTCTCCAACTGATAAAACTGAATGAAAACTAAGCTAATAATTCGATGCCTATTCTGATGTTCTCGGTTACGTTATATAGCAACTAACGTAACTTTTATTTCCAAAACCTAAATACAATGGGCTTGCTTTTCCTCGATCTTTTAATTCTCGTCTGAAGTAGCGGTTTGGTCGATCGACTAAGCATGGCAGTCGATCGACTGCTCTGAGCTGAACAGTAGTCTCTGGAACCCGCAAGTTGGTCGATCGACTAAGGGTACTGGTCGATCGACTGCTCTAGCTGATACTTGACTTCTATAATCTCGTGGATTTGTCTTTTGGGCCTTAAAATGCGCACCAAGCTCGTTCCTTAAGTAAATACTTCACGCCAAATGCAATGCAGGATACTCGGGGACGGATTTAGCTCAATTTCCGCTGAATTCTTCACATTTCTGCAATAATGTACAAAAATACGGAAGTAGACGGAAATAGGGAGGAATGTAGCATAAACTA
Source organism: Silene latifolia (assembly GCF_048544455.1). Taxonomy (NCBI): domain Eukaryota; kingdom Viridiplantae; phylum Streptophyta; class Magnoliopsida; order Caryophyllales; family Caryophyllaceae; genus Silene; species Silene latifolia. The sequence continues at coordinate 142,438,584 of NC_133536.1, forward strand.
CACAAATGAGCTCTGAAATGCGTGGAAAATAGGATGTAAAACATCATATAAAAGACACGCATCAAACTTCCCCAAACCAAACCCTTGATTGTCCCCAAGCAAGAACTAGACTCGATCTAATGACCTATTGGAACGAGTTCAATCTCAGAGCGAATTGCAACATGTAAAGCCTAAACCAATTTAATGCAACAACCAACAATCAATTAGTAATGTGAATCATGCAAACGAGTTATAAGGTCGTTAGAGAACTGCTGAACCGTCAACTATAGAGACTTATCAAATTGGACTCTCACGGGTCGCTCATATCACACATAAGCACAGGTGAATATATAAGAGGATAGAAAGAATTCATTTTGTAGAGACTCTCACCTAACTACGACCTATGAGAACATGCCTGCAATCTAATATGAAAACAATGTCTACAACCGTACATATGCATTCCAACCATCAAAAGACCATGACACATGCCGAGGTAAATATGGGATATGTGAGGTAATGGGAAAGAAGAGGCAAAACATTTATGGAAAAGTGGAGGTACAGGTGATCAAGCTAGTACCAAAACGGAACCATATGACAACATCCAACTTCTTGCTCATAATCAAATGAAACGGTGCTATAGCAAGCACAAAACTCACAATCTCCAATATAAAAGTAATCAACCAACTCCCCATAAGATATAAATGAAACATGGGAGCAAAAATAGCCAAATAATAAAGACTGAATCATGCGAATTGATTTCTTTTCGGACCCAGTCGATCGACCAGAATTGGCAGTCGATCGACTGCTTTGAACAATACAGAACTCTTTTTTTTTTCAAATCATTTTTTTTTCTTTGTATTCTTTTTTTTCATTTCTTTCTTTCTTCCCCTATTCCATCTCTTCCATCAACATCTCAATCAGAGAGCAAATGCCACCAAAAACATAGTAACAATCCCAAAACTTAGACTACTAGCTTGACAAAGGCTGGCTAAATGTAGGATGTAGTTAACGGGACAAAAAGGCTGTTTTTGGCAGTGTGGAGCTTATGGGTAAAATGAGAAAAGGGAAACCTCTACCACATGTGTCAACAAACCACAAACCGAATGCACATAGGTATTAAGAAGATCAAGTTCATATTTATGCAAATTGATATGACATGTCTCATAAGGAGTACTACTCACATTCCTAAATAAACCGGTCATAAATGTCACCAGTTATAGGCTCTAAATCTCAGAAATATGATATAGTTTGCCAAATATCAAAGTCAAGTCTAAGGTTCAGCAAATAATTTAACGAAAACTCGTAGACTATGCAAATGATTCTACTAATAACATGTTAATGAGCACGGCTTAGGCATAAACAGCTGCAAATGCAATGTCATCATTGAAATACTACCGTTCCGACTCGACCTATATGCTAAAATAAACGTGCAAATATTTTTGAAATTTTCGAAATTTTTCAATTTTTTTGGTATTTTGTATATATGAGAGAAATGAAATAAACAAATGCAAGATAAAATTAAACGTGAAACAGAAATGCAATAAAACTTATGCAAATGCGACGCAAAACCCTCCCCAAACCAAATCACACAATATCCCCATTGTGCAAAATCATCTAATGAAGAAAAGAGAAACGGGAATTTGCGAGAAAACAAATGAAAGTGACATGAAGTGAAAACTTAGAAACTCACAAGACTTTAAGCGCAGCGAAAGGAAACCTCCCCAAACCAGCGTGAGCTAGGAGGTTTCAGTAGCCAGCAGTGCTACCAATAAGTACCTGAAAAGATAAACAAAGTACCACGCATAAAATCGAGAAAGCAATGAAGAAGCGGTAATTATGTGCAAAGTTACGAAAATGGAAGAAATCAGAAATGAGTCGGGAAATAAAATAGAGTAGAAAACTCCCTTAATCCCGCAAAACGACCCAACACAGCAGGTGAAAGGTCGTGAACAGTAGTCAGAAGGCGATGGTCGATCGACCATAGATGGCAGTCGATCGACCAAAGTGAACAGGAACAGAAACTCCTGAGATGCGCAACTCAGTCGATCGACCATACAGGTCAGTCGATCGACTGAAGATACTGCTGTGACTTCTGATTTCTTCGTATTTGCTCAATAACTTGAGCTAATGAGGCCTAAAAATCTGCAAGTGCACAATAAGACGCGCCCAAAATTGCGCAAAACCCAAAGTAAAGTCTAAATCGTATAAAATCCTAAGCAATAAAGATAAATGCGAAGTCTCGCGCACACAAAATACGGTAAATAGTCTTAAAAGCAATAAAGTAAATGTTCGATAAAGCATTCGATCAACTAATAGTTGATCATGAATGGCCATGGTATGGCCCACTTCGTCGGCTTCTGGCTACTAGAGGTAGCCTCAATGGTGCTCATCTTCTCAGCTGCACCCTTCTTAGCTTCAACATCCGCCGAACTCAACAGATCAACAGCTTCTATATCTCCCCAGTCAATGATCTCTTTGGACTCGTCAGAATCTAAATCGGACTCTCTCACTTTGACCGGCTCGTCATCAACTTCCTCATCAGTGCCATAGCTAAGGCAACCAAGACCTCCTCTTTGAATGATCGGCTCCTTCACAGCTGGAGTAACTTGCAGCTCTTCCTTCCCCAAACCAGCTCCTGCAATATCAGAAATAGACGAATCTCCCTCCAATTCGCTCCCAATCTGGGGCGGAGGTGTCACAACAGGAGTAGAAATAGAGGCAGGCATATCAGGAAGTATAAAATAAGATTTCTTTTCAAAAACCGTATTACAAGTTACAGGCCACATGGGGTCTTTCTTCTTAGCAGGTTGGGCAAAAACAATGGAATGCTTCCCTACTTTAAAGGTCAAGGTTCCCGAACCAACATCAATAACTGCACCAGCAGTGTGCAGAAAGGGTCTACCCAATATGATAGGAATATGGGCGTCCTCAGGCATATCAAGTACAACGAAGTCTATAGGGAAGAAGAACTTTCCTATTTGCACGGGAATGTCTTCTAAGACTCCTATAGGCTGGACCGCAGATCGGTCAGCCATCTGTACTGTCATGTCGGTCACTGCGAACCTAGTTAATTTGAGCTTTCTAGCAAGACTTAAGGGCATTACACTTATACTGGCTCCTAAGTCACATAATGCCTTCTCGATAGAAAAGGTACCAATGCTACAAGGAACGGAGAAGCTACCTGGGTCTTCTAGTTTGTGGGGTGCAGTGTGGGTTAGATAAGAACATGACTCTTTAGTAAGTGCGACAGTATGCACAGTTTTAAGTGACCGCTTTTTGGATAAAAGTTGTTTCATGAATTTAGTATAAGCGGGCACTTGGTTCACTAACTCGATAAAAGGAACTTGTACATTCAAGCTACGAATAACTTTTTCAAATTTGTTAAAAGATACCTGTTCCTTAGTCGGCACTAATCGCTCCGGATATGGGGCCGTAAGAAGTAACTTAGCCCTTTCCTCCAAATCACGCATGCCGGCATCCGTGGACTTAGGCTGAAAGTCCACCACCTTCTCCTTATTGAAGCTTGAACCCTCCTCAGACCGTCTCAAATGTGAGCCATTGACCGACATTGGGTCGAACTTCGGAACCGGGACTGACCCATCAGCACTCGGGTCTTGCCCTAATATTTTCGGGACTGTCGAACCCCGAAACAAATGATCCCTCAAGTTGTCGGGCATTGGAGGACGAAAAGGTTCAAGATCAGCAGCGGTTCCAGTCGATCGACCAGGTTGGTCAGTCGATCGACTGGATTCTTTAGTTCCAGAAGCTCCTGTAACCCGCACTTCAGTCGATTGACTGGGTATGTCAGTCGATCGACTGATATACCTGGTAAACGCCTTTTTCTTTCCTTTGTTCGTTCCAGCTTTGTTTTGATTCGGTTCCGGCTGATCTTTTTCAGGGGCATCCTCGACCATAGCAGGCCCCTCCAGGGTGGACCCACTCCTCAAAGTGATGGCATTTAGGGTCTCTTTCTGGTCAGTTTGAGTCGGTAAGTGTCCTGGAGCTCGAGTGGTACTCTTGCTAGCCAATTGAGCAATTTGGCTATCTAAAAGTTTCATCCCGGCTTCTCTAGCTTGGGGCTCCTTTTGCAACATATTCTTCAATTCAGCAAAGTCGGAATTTTGGGATTGTTGCTGCTGCGGCACATAGGGAGGTTTCTGATATGGTTGTTTGTGAGGGGGCACATAAGCTTGCTGCTGCTGCTGCTGTGGAGGTTGAGTCGGGTTCAGGACATTCTGACTACTCCACCTCGGGTTGGGATGAACATTAAGCTCATAGTAGGTGTTTGTCTGCCTATAATGTTGAAAGGCAGCACAAGACTCAAAGGGACTAGGACAGTTCTCTGACACGTGTCCCTCGGCTCCAAATCTTTGCGAGACGAAAGGACCGTCGACACAAAGATTTACATGGTAAATCCCTCCTTTTGAAGCTCCTCCCAACTCGTACTTGTCAAACCTTACGGTGAGAGCTTCTAGTGCGGCTACGAAAGAAGATTCAAAGCAGCTCTCTCCTCTGATTGCCTCTCGAATTCCCATATTCAGCTTTATGGGTGGCTAAGTCATCAATGATCTTCCACCCCTTAGTCTCTCCTATATTCTCAGCAAATCGGCCATTGGCTGCAGCATCCAAGATAGCCCTCTGATCGTCGTACAGCCCGTTATAGAATCTATTGCACAAGCTCCATTTTTCGAACCCATGGTGTGGAATGGTTCGCACCAGCTTCTTAAAACGGACCCATGCTTCATGAAAGTTCTCATCTGGCCCTTGTTTAAAGCTCGTGATCTGAGCTCTACTGGCATTCGTCTTTGAGGCAGAGAAGTATTTCTTGTAGAATGCCAATGCCAAAGAATTCCAGTCGGTGATCCCATGGGCAGTTCGATCCAGATCTCTGTACCACTCCCTTGCAGCATCGCGGAGTGAGAATATAAACATAGTCTCCTTTATCTGGTCCTGGGTCACACCGGTCGGCGGGGGTATAGAGCAGCAATAATCGATAAATATCTCCATATGCTTAGTTGCATCTTCAGTTGCAACTCCCCCGAATTGGTTTTTCTCAACCAAACTGATATAAGAAGGCTTCGGTTCGAATTTCCTATCAGCTCCAGGTAATTCGAACCCCTTGTATAAATTTGCAGCTGTCGGCTCAGAATGACTTGCTATAGTTGCTTCTTAAGCCATGACTGGAATTTCTGGAGAAGTGACTGTCTCAGCTGAAGAGGTAGAAGCAGGAGATGTAGGTGGGTCTTCTTCGAACAGAGCGTTCTCGTAGTAACTTGACAGAGTACTCAGCTCTTCCTCTGTCGGTAATACCCTTTGTGATCGTCTCAACTCACGCAAGGATTTCTCAATCTCAGGATTGAACGGTACTAGTTCACCCCCCTGTGACCTGCACATAAGAAGAAACTACAAAAAGAATATAAGAAAAGTCTAAGGAACGGATGTCCCTTAAACTAAGAAAAACTAAAATTAAAACAAGTAAAAATTAAAAAAATTGCCTCCCCGGTAACGGCGCCAAAATTTGATACCCGTCGTTGTGCGTACCAAAAATAAGATTTATAATTTCCTATTAAAACTAACCTAGGCTAGTGGTAACAGGGTCGAACCACAAGGAGGCGAATGTAATTAATAGCTGTCTAATTCTAGTCTAAGGTAACGATTGTGGGGGTTGAATTGTTTTGGTCTATAGCTAAGAGTAAATAAAGACAATAAACTAAATACGTGAATAAAACAGATAAAAGAAGGGTACTAGGATGGTTGGTTCACTATAGTTTCGGCGGCAGCAAACTAAGTCGGTCTAAATCAAACACATGAGGCGGGAAAACAAGAGGTCCTCTCGGTCCACTCTCAACAGATAGCATCTTTCGATCTCGCTATAAGTCCCTAATATCACTAATACTGACTCTCGTCCTGAACAGTGACTGATAATCTAAACTGTACCATTCTTTCGATCTCAGCATAGTTTAGTCATTTTAATTGGTGGTCAATCAACTTTCTCTATCTCTCGATCTAATGGGTCAGTCACATCCTAAACATTCAACTAGTCGCGTGCACTCGATTCGTCGAATAAAGAATTAGAACAATTAAAACGAAGGCAAAACCTCACGTGGTCAGTCGATCGACCACGCATGGCAGTCGATCGACTGACACGCGATTCAGGCCGTGTTCATTATATTGCCGCCTACACTATAATTCCCCTACATCTTAGCACGAATAAATTAGCTACTCATACTAAGAATGATAATGACAATAAAATTAATGAAATTAACTAATGAATTCATGATTAATACGGAAGGATAAATAAATAACATAAAACGATAAAATTGGCTTGGAATCTAACTAGCAATTTCTATACTATTGAAGCAATAAAGATGAACTGAAAATAGAACAGAAGGAATACCGAAATTGCAGAGGAATGATTAGAAGTACGAATGAAAATCCGATGCAAACCAATATTCCGAACCCTAATTACTAATATTCTCCAACTGATAAACTGAATGAAAACTAAGCTAATAATTCGATGCCTATTCTGATGTTCTCGGTTACGCTATATAGCAACTAACGTAACTTTTATTTCCAAAACCTAAATACAATGGGCTTGCTTTTCCTCGATCTTTTAATTCTCGTCTGAAGTAGCGGTTTGGTCGATCGACAAAGCATGGCAGTCGATCGACTGCTCTGAGCTGAACAGTAGTCTCTGGAACCCGCAAGTTGGTCGATCGACTAAGGGTACTGGTCGATCGACTGCTCTAGCTGATACTTGACTTCTATAATCTCGTGGATTTGTCTTTTGGGCCTTGAAATACGCACCAAGCTCGTTCCTTAAGTAAATACTTCACGCCAAATGCAATGCATGATACTCGGGGACGGATTTAGCTCAATTTCCACTGAATTCTTCACATTTCTGCAATAATGTACAAAAATACGGAAGTAGACGGAAATAGGGAGGAATGTAGCATAAACTACACAAATGAGCTCTGAAATGCGTGGAAAATAGGATGTAAAACATCATATAAAAGACACGCATCAGCAGGGAAAGTCATCGCTTATGCTTCAAGGCAGCTGAAGCCATATGAAGAGAACTATCCTACTCATGATCTGGAGCTAGGTGTAGTTGTTTTCGCTCTTAAGATTTGGAGGCATTATCTTTATGGAGCAACTTTCAAGGTGTTTTCTGATCATAAGAGCCTAAAATATATCTACACTCAGAAGGAGCTTAACATCCGACAGAGACGGTGGATGGAGCTGATCGGGGATTACGATATGGAGATCATCTATCACGAGGGTAAGGCTAATGTTGTTGCAGATGCTTTGAGTAGGAAGAGCGTTCATTCGCTATGTACGGCTATGTCCTTGTTAAAGCTGAGAGATGAGATGTCTAGGATGGGGATCTTTATGTTAAGGAAGGGAGATACCATCGGGGATTTGACGATCGAGCCAGAGTTATATGAGAACATCAAGAGGAAGCAGGAGCTTGATCCTAAGATTCAAGAGTGGAAGTCAAGAGTAGAGAGTGGGACAGTTTCCAGGTTTTCTATCCATACAGATCGGAGTGTTCGTTTTGATGGGAGATGGTGTGTTCCTGAGGATGCAGAGTTGAGGAGAGTGATCTTGACGGAGGCTCATTGCACTCCTTATTCAGTTCATCCGGGTGGTGACAAGCTTTACAAAGACCTTAAGAAGACTTTCTGGTGGCCAAACATGAAGAAAGATGTAGCTGAGTTCGTTGCCAGGTGTTTGACCTATCAGAGAGTCAAAGGTGAATAAAGGAGACCACAAGGTAAGATAAAATCCTTGGAAGTACCTGAGTGGAAATGGGAGTCAATCTCTATGGACATCATTGTGGGATTGCCTAGGTCACAGCAAGGTAACAACATGATCTGGGTGATTGTTGATCGGTTAACTAAGTCAGCTCACTTCGTTCCAGTGAAAGATACTTGGTCTAAGATGCAGCTGGCACTGGGTTACATGAGGCATGTGGTTAGGTTACATGGTATACCTAAAGATATCGTTTCTGATCGTGATGCGAGGTTCATATCCAAGTTTTGGCAAGAACTGCAGGAGTTGATGGGTACAACCTTGAAGATGAGTACAGCTTCCCATCCAGCAACTGATGGTCAGACGGAACGAACCATCAAGACCTTAGAGGACATGTTGAGGGCATGTGTTATGGAGTTTGGGGGCAGCTGGGAAGACAGGCTTGATCTGATCGAGATTTCATACAACAACAGTTATCATACGAGCATCGGGATGGCACCTTTCGAGGCTTTGTATGGCCGAAAGTGCCGAAGTCCAGTTTGTTGGGATGATAGTTCTGAGACAGTGGTTTTAGGGCCACAGCTGGTACAGGATATGGTTGAGCAAGTCCGGGTAATTCGGCAAAAGATGAGAGCAGCTCAAGATCGTCAGAAGAGCTATGCCGATTTACACCGCAGGGACATTGAGTTCGCAGTAGGTGACAAGGTCCTTTTGAAAGTGTCACCTATGCGAGGTGTGATGAGGTTTGGTAAGAGAAGTAAGCTGAGTCAGAAGTTTATAGGTCCTTATGAGATTTTGGACCGTATAGGCGAAGTAGCTTACAAATTGGCTTTACCACCAGCTTTGGATAGAGTCCACAATGTTTTCCATGTTTCTCGGCTTCGGAAGTATGTGAGTGATCCATCGCATATCCTTGAGATGGAGAACATCGAGCTTGATGAATCCTTGTCCTACGCCGAGATTCCTAAAGAGATTCTTGATCGCAAGGTTCGTAAGACAAGAAATGGTGAGACGGTCTTACTCAAGGTCCTTTGGTCCAATCACAATGTGGAAGAGGCCACATGGGAACCCGAGGAAGCCATGCGCGAACGTTTTCCTAGTCTTTTTGATCAGGTATGTTTGGTTACGGGGACGTAACCGTTGTCTTTTTAGGGGGGTAGGAGATGGTCGCGGTTGCGTTTTGTCTTAGTTTGAGTCGGGTTAGTGAGTTTTGTGGTGTCTTGTGTGGTTCTTTTGCGTTGTGTAGTGTCTTGTTTTGGGATGGAGTGTGAACTTCGGGACGAAGTTATTTTTAAGGGGGGAAGACTGTAATACTACGGATTTTATTAAGTTGCATACTCGACCGAGTAGAGCCTACTCGGCCGAGTAGTGTTAATTGTAGGGTCTGTTTTGATTCTGCCGATGAATACTCGGCCGAGTATGGGAATACTCGACCGAGTAGAGGATACTTGGCCGAGTATAGCTTTACTCGACCGAGTATCCGGTCTGGCGAGTGTTGTTTTAGCGGTTTGATGCGGGAGTGTTTAGGGTTATTTTATATTTACCGTCAATTTCTAAAACAACATTTTAACCCTAATCATTTTACGATTACCTTAATTACTCTCTAATCACTCCCTAATCATCCTCTAATCTCGTGTGTGTGCAATCGTTGTGACCTTTACGTGCAATCTCGCATTCTACTGTTGGTAAGTTCATTCCCTATGTCATTTATGTTTTATTGGGACTACTGTATGTTTGGAATTAGGGAATAAAAGGGGGGTGGTTCATTATGTAATTATGTTATGTGATTATTGTATAGGAGAAGACTTCGTAGAGGAGCCTTTCTGACTGTCTGATCTTCATTCTACTATTGATTGCTAAGGTATGGTTTCCTACTCAGTTTTACTGTTAATTGTTATGGCATGATTGTTTCGTGATTATTGATAACTGCTGATCATCGGAGTATGGGCGTTGTTGTGACGGTGTTGGTGTGGAGAGGTTGTGACAGCTGTGATGCTGTGTGTTGTGATTGTGGTGGAGTCACTTGCGGGAGTGGCTTCACACCCTAGTTCGCCATCCGTGGAACCCGCCACGGGAAGGGATGTGCACATTAAGGGACACGGGTTTGTTTTAGTCGCTCGTTGATGAGCTGGACTTGGTGGGATCGGCTGCGGTCACCCACTGGCGGCGTGGATTACCTGTTGCGATGGGTAATCTGGCAGGGCTACATACTTCGGTGTGTAGTCGATTACTGTGTGAGATCGGGAGACCGGGGAGTGTGGATGATCAGCTGGTTACCGTGTTGTTTGCCTTACATTGATTTGAGTATTACTGACCCCGTGTTGTTGTTTGTAAAACTGCGGTGATCCATTCGGGGATGGTGAGCAGACTTGACAGGTATTGCTATTGGTGAGCTTGGGACAGTCATGGGGGAATTGTCATCATCAGTCGTAGCATCACTGTTCGAGTCGTAGTTATGATTTCCAGTTGTTAGACATTTATTTATAATTCGTTGGATCAGTTTGAGATTTGGTTTTGATGTAAACATTATTTTATTGGTACTTTGATAAATGTGCTCAGTTCAGACGCTTTTGATATTTACTAACCTCGGATAACCGAGATGGTAACACACTTTCATGGTAGGGTGGTCCTGGTAAGGCACCCTGGTATGAGGGGGTGTTACATTTTTTACCATGTTTCACATGCTCACATAAGAAGGGAAGCACGAGAAGGGATTGTATTCAGTTAAGAAGAAAGTTGGGATGATTCCTCTATGGATTGAGATAGTGGCTATTTTATTGATGTCGGATGTCAACGAGTCAAGAGCGTCTCTTTTGGAACAAGTGCAAATTTTGAGGGAGAGCATATTGGAAGTAGAGAAAGATCTTTTAAAAGATAGAAGAGCGAGCACGAAAAGGTATAAAACAACAGTCGTTAAAGGTTCTTCTCGGCGAAAAGCATAAAAGAGCAACAATTATAGATGGATTTTGTCGGATAATGTAATGTTAGATAGCTGTTATTGATTGATTGAACAATTTTTCAGATAACTGTTTTTGTAATGTCTATCAGCTGTTATTGTAATAGTTCCAGACAGTTATTCAAATTATCAAATTATCAAAATGCAATTATTTTAAAGCTCTCACGCAGTTATTCAAATTATCAAAATAATTTTTCTTTTTTTGGTCAAGAGAAGCGAAGTATCAGAGCTTTGATTATTGTAAAGCTCTCACGTATTTATTCAAATCATCACGCAGTTATTCAAATTATTTTAAAGCTCTCGCGCATTGATTATTGTAAAGCTATCACGCAATTATTCAAATTATTTTAAGTTAGTTAACTCAAATAACAAAAGTTTAAGACAAGGCACACGTTTATCGCCAAACTTTTCAGATATTTATCCACTTATAATTGTAAAGCATAACATTGATTATTGTAAAGCTCTCATGCAATTATTGTAAATTATAGTTTTTGTAAAGCGTAACCTTCATTATTTTAAAGCATAAACTTGACTATTGTAAGCTCTTACGCAATTATTTTTAAAATTGTGGTTATTGTAAAGCATAACCTTGATTATTGTAAAGTTTCACGTGATTATTGTAATTGTGCAAGGTATTAAATGAACAAAATCACAACAATTGCAAAATAGATTCAAAATGAATTATTGTAAAGTATAACCTTGGTTTGTAAAACTCTAACACAATTATTGTAATTATGCGGTTATTGTAAAGTATAACCTTGACTATTGTAAAGCTTTTCACACAACTATTATAATATTGCAAGGTATTCCATGAACAAAATCACAACTAAGAAACATTGATTACAAATTTATCAGAGAATTATAGTAAAGTAATTTTCCTATCATCAATTAGTGTGATGTATCATATTCATATTCCATTTTCATCTTCTTCTTCATCTTTATCCTCCATTTCATCTTCCTCTTCATCTTATTCCTCCAAAGCATGCTCAACAAATGGATTTGGACAGTTTCTCTTGTCATGGTTTCTCATTTGTTTGCAGTTATTACATAGCCTCTTCAGTTTGCTTGCCTTATCAATTGCCTTATCCTTGTTTGATTTCATTCTCTTGCCACTTCCTTTGTTTTTTGCAATCTTTGGCGGAAGAACAGTAATATTTGATTTTGCTGAACAACCTAAGAACATTTCCAGTTCTTGTTCCTTTGTCAAGCTCTCTTTTGTTGGATTTATTTTCTCTCAGAATTGTAAAAGCATCAAATTTAGTTCCTTGATCTGGTTTTGAGGCATCGAATTAAGAACACTTATTGTTGCATAAAACTCAGACCATACTCTTGATAACTCCAACTTTCTCAAATCAGTGGGATCGTAGTCTTGCAATAACTTTCCATCCACTCCATACAAAGGCTTTCTATATGATTTCTTCGTCCATCTGTTTTCGTTGTGCTGCTCCGGTATGGTATGCTATGCAATCCTTTTCCTGATATAATCCATATAATATGTTTACAAAGGATTCTTTTCCTCTCAAACATCTTGCACGTACATGTTGTTTCCTTTGATTCGTTATTGTGAGCAACCTGTATTACAATGTAGTTATTACAAAAAGAAAACATAGTTATTATATAGTTCAACATGGTTTATTTTATTCAAAATAGCAATAAACACCATGTAGGGTAATATCCGTATAAAACCCTTTCTTTATAGGATTATAACGCAAATTTTATATGCAATTTATTGTCATAAACGAAATTAACAATGAAACGATAAAGATTAAGGAATAACCTTCGGTCCTAGTGCAATTCGGCAATGAGAGATCAAAGTAGACCTCCTCCTAATTGTTGCACCCAAGATCATCCGAGAAATGCCCTTGTGCTAGAATGAATCCTCTAATAGCCTTGCAATATAGAGAGGATTGTTTTGTGAGTTTTGGTTGGATGTGAGATCCGAATTTTGAGAGGCAATTTTTCTCAAAACCCTAGTTTTCATACAAATGAAATGCTTAGGTTAACAAAAGAGGAGATGGCTCCTTTTGTCTATGTTTGGCTCGGCCAAACCGAGTGAGAGGGAGCCTCATGGGCTTTTTCATTTCCTCTTCATATAAACTCGTGGTCCGAATCCAAATTACTAAATGTATATGACACGGTCTAATTATAAATCGTCATCGGTTATCGGTTATTAAAGCATCAACTAATAAGACGGGTTAGTTGAATTATTAATACATGTCCGACAAAGACAATATCGTATAATTAATTTATTCAATATACATTAATCAAATATAAATCGTTTATATTCAATTTTAGGAATTAATCGTTTAATTCGTCTTAGCCATTTTTATTTAATCTGTATTAAATAAAATATCTCAACATCACATTTTTGACTAATTACTAGTCAAATAACTCGGACTAACTGGTTAGTCAAATTTGGCATCTACATGATCTGTATTTTCATCTTGTCACATCTCTCAAACGTATCCTATAGGTGTGACTTTTAGGGACCAGTTGATCACCGCCATCTGTATGACAATAACGTCAAACTTATCTAGCAAGCCAACCGTTATTGATAAACGTGGACCAACTGATTATGATACAAAAGTATACCCTTTGATCCTTTTAGACATTTATAAGTCCTTGCACTAATCAGAAGGACACCAGCCCCAACAAGCTCCCACTTGTCCGTACAAGTGCATGTGCAATGACGTTATCCGCACTAACTGGAGGACACAGCCTCAACAAACTCCCACTTGTCCGTACAAGTGTATGTGCGATAACCGATTCTCATATTCATTTAAAATTTCTCCCACTCAATGTAAAACAATTTGCAGATCCGGATCCGCAAAGGTCGTATTTTACAATCGATCCGTATCTAGAGTGGTTTCCCCGACTAGAGAGTAACTTAACCGATAAAACGAATTCGTATTCGAGCATGGCCATGCATTTCGATTCTGACTCCTCGAGTGGCCCTGAGAAATATCGAGTACCCGATAAAGGCTGAATATTTCCTTCAACTCGAACTCCTTCCGATCTAAGCACGATGAAATGACCCGAAAACAATCTACTTGGCCCCCTGTTACGGATGACCGTGAGAAAGAAACCAAAGTCACCCAAAATCCGCCTTAGTCTCAAGAGACAATCGATAGTCAAAAGAATCGACTCTTAGGATCACCATGGAGGTCCTATCCACGACCGGGCACCGAATGTTGTAAAACATTTAGGACTCCACGTTGATGTCACAATTGTGTCCTACGAGATATCCGTATAAATCGCCTCTGTGATTGGTCATTCAACCTGTTGACTTATGGCTCGTTGAACCCACCATCAACCAACGTCACAAAATAATTACCTTGAGTTATCAACTCACGTGGGTAATTAAGGACCAAAAATATAATGCTTGTTCGTTCACTTTGTGGTGTTCAAAATTTGTCGTACAAATCCACATGAAAAACAAAATATATATAAAGTATCAAAACGATGATGTCGTATAGAGTACAAAAGAGGATGAATCTAATCCATAAAAGAGTACTACAACTTAGGAACACGTTTAATTCCCATGGAATTAACGTGCCCTTCATGCTTATCTTGTCGTAATGGTTTAGTGAGAGGATCTGCTATGTTATCATCTGTAGCAATCCTTTCTATCACTACTTCCTTTTGCTCCACGTAATCTCCGATTAGATGAGCTTTCCGTTGTACATGTCTAGACTTGTTGCTAGACTTTGGCTCCTTAGCTTGGAAGATGGCACCTCTATTGTCGCAATAGATGGTGATCGGGTCATTCGAACTAGGCACTATCGATAGTCCATGTAAGAATTGACGCATCCATATCGCTTCCTTTGTAGCTTCAGACGCGGCATAGTACTCGGACTCGGTCGTAGAATCTGCTTTAATAACGATTTGTTTGGAACTCTTCCACTGATCAGCGCCATTAAGAGTAAAAACGAATCCAGATTGAGATTTAGAGTCATCCCGATCCGTTTGGAAGCTAGCATCTGCAGAATCGTTGCGCATAGCTTTTGTTCGCCTCCATAAGTCAATGCCCAATCTTTAGTCCTCCGTAGGTACTTAAGAATGTTCTTGACACCATCCAATGTGATTCACCTGGATGTTGTTGGAATCGACTTGTCATACTCAATGCATATGCCACGCCTGGACGTGTGCATATCATGGCATACATGATTGATCCTATAGCCGAGGCATAAGAAATCCGTGTCATGCGCTCTTTCTCTTCCGGTGTCTCGGTGACCGAGACTTGCTCAAATGCACCCCCGAGCCATAGGAAGAAATCCCTTCTTGGAGTTAGTCATGCTGAATCTCTCTAGGACTTTGTCTATGTAAGACTCTGATCGAGAGATAACATCCGTCGTGATCTATCTCGATAGATACGGATGCCTAGAATTCTTTGCGCCTCACCCAGATCTTTCATCTGGAAATGGTTTTTCAACCATACTTTCACCGAAGTTAAGAGAGGTATGTCATTCCCAATCAGGAGTATGTCATCGACATACAATATTAGGAAGACAATCTTGCTCCCACTCGACTTGATATAAAGACATGATTCCTCGACTGATCGAGTAAATCCATTCTCTTTAACCACTTGGTCGAAGCGATGATTCCAACTCCGAGATGCTTGCTTAAGTCCATAAATGGAACGCTTAAGCTTGCACACTTTCTTAGGATGTTGTGGATCGATGAAACCTTCGGGTTGTACCATGTACAACTCTTCCTCCAAAAAACCGTTTAAGAAGGCGGTTTTCACATCCATTTGCCAAATTTCATAGTCATGAAAAGCGGCAATCGCTAAGATAATACGAATGGAACGCAACATGACTACGGGTGCAAAAATTTCATCGTAGTGCAAACCTGGCACTTGGGTGAAACCTTTAGCAACTAGTCGTGCTTTATAGATATCTTGTTGACCTTCCACAGAATGCTTTATCTTGTAAAGCCATTTGCATTGAAGGGGACGAACCTTAGCAGGTAAGTCAACAAGATCCCATACGTTGTTCTCATACATAGAGTCCATCTCGGATTGCATGGCCTCAAGCCATAGCTTTGAGTCGGAACTAGTCATGGCACCTTTATAGGTTGCGGGTTCACTACTCGTTAGGAGTAGAACGTCATCTATGTCATGTTCCTCGACCATACCAATGTATCTGTCTGGAGGAATAGAGACTCTTCCCGACCTCCTAGGTTCCTCAGGAATATTCACCGCAGCCGGGATTGAAGGAACTGGTTCCTCCAATGGTTGCTCGGTATTTGGTTCCGGAATCTCCGACAGGTCGAAGGTTCTATCACTCTTTGCATTCTCGAGAAATTCCTTCTCTAAGAATGTCGCACTAGCCGCAACAAAAACACGTTGTTCGGTTGGCGAATAGAAGTAATGACCAAGTGTTCCTTTAGGATAACCTATAAAGTATGTCTTGACCGATCGCGGGCCGAGCTTATCCTCGTGTCTCCACTTGACATAAGCCTCGCAGCCCCAAACCCGTATAAAGGACAAGTTAGGAACCGTTCCCTTCCATAGTTCATATGGAGTCTTGTCAACAGACTTTAGACGGACTTCGGTTAAGTATTAGAGCAAATGACGAGAAGAGCATAACCCCACAATGAGTCAGGCAACATGGTGTGACTCATCATGGATCGAACCATATCAAGTAGTGTTCGATTTCTCCGTTCGGACACACCATTCAAATTGAGGTGTTCCAGAGGAGTTAATCGTAGGGCAATCCCACGATCCTTTAGGTGTTGATCAAACTCGTGAGAAAGGTACTCGCCACCACGATCCGAACGCAGTGTTTTAATCTTTCTACCCAATAGGTTCTGCCCTATTCTCGGTATTCCTTGAATTTCTCAAAGGATTCACTTTTGTGCTTCATTAAATAGACATAGCCATATCTACTTAAATCGTCCGTGAAAGTGATGAAATACCTATAGCCTTCTCGTGCGGTGATTGACATAGGACCACATACATCCGTGTGTATGAGTCCTAATAGGTCAGCAGCGCGCATTCCAACACCTTTGAAGGAAATCCGAGTCATCTTACCGATGAGACATGATTCACACGTGCCAAATGATTGAAAATCAAAGGCCGAGATAGCTCCATTTTTAATGAGTTGTTTTTTCGCGTTTCTCATTAATGTGTCCCATACGGCAGTGCCATAGATACGTTTGATCTTTGTCACCAACCTTTAACTTTTTATTCATTACGTGTAATATTTCGGTGGTCTGATCTAAAACATAAATTCCGTTCATGGAGACTGCCTTGCCATATATCATATTGTGTAAAGAGAAAAAGCAACTATTATTCTCTATTACAAATGAAAAACCAAGTTTGTCAAGTGCAGAAACTAAAATAATGTTTTTCGAAAGACTAGGTACATAATAGCAGTCATATAATGACAACTCAAATCCGCTAGGAAGCTGGATCACATATGTCCCCTTTGAGATGGCAGCCACTCTTGCTCCATTCCCAACACGCAGGTCCACCTCACCCTTTACGAGGGGTTCGATGTTTCGGAGCCCCTGCACATGATTACACAGATGAGAACCACAACCAGTATCAAGTACCCAAGTTCCGTAACTTGCGTGGTTAATCTCAATCATATGAATAAAAGTAGAAGAAGAAGACATACCAACAGGTTTAACACGACCCGCTTTTATGTCCTCATGATAAACAGGACATGTACGCCTCCAATGCCCGATCTTGTGGCGGTGATGGCATTCCATGTTTTCGGTCTTGCTCTTTGTCGCGCCCGATGAGGTGCTCGACTCACCAGGCCCACTCTTACCCGAACCCGACTTGAACTTGAACTTGGGTTTACCTCTCGCTAGGTTTGCCCGAGCTTTGCCCTTACCTTTCCCCTTGTTTGTCACAACGAGAACATCCTGTTTCAAGCTCCCACTGAACTTCATGTCCCTTCTCGGCCCAGTACGAGAAGGGAGTGCAATTCATGGGGACTTTTCTTCAAATCATTCATATAGTAATTCGCTCTAAATTGCGAAAAACCATCGTGGAGTGAGTGAAGCATGCGGTCGATCACAATGTTCTCGCCGATCTTACAATCAAAGGTCTCCAACTTCTCGACATTCTCAATCATGCTGAGAATGTGTGGGCTAACTGGTTGGCCCTTCTCGAGTCTCGCATCAAAGAAGCGAGTGGTATGCTCATAGGTCACGATTCTCGGTGCTTTCGAGAATTCCTTGGTGAGCGTGGTGAAAATCTTGTTCGCACCATGGGCTATGAAGCGTTTCCGCAAATTGGGTTCCATTGCAAAAATGAGTACGTTTTTAATCGCACCCGCTTCCATACGTAAATCATTAAACTTGGTGATTTCAAAGACTCTAGCCGTGGGACCTGGGTTTGCCGGGATGGGCTCCAATAGATATTTGAGCTTCCCGTCGGCGGGCGCAAGCATTCTCTAATGCCGCCTCCCGTCCGCGAAGTTTGATCCATCATTGTTCGGTCGAGTAGACCGATTCATCCGATTCATGAAGATCCGGCCGGACTCACGGTCCAATGTGGCACTTGGCATTGGGTTATCGGTAGAACCACCATTTGTTATTAGCAATTTAAAAGTTCGTGATCTACACTGAAAAAGAAAGGAAAACAAAAACGAAATAAGCAACTCATCGAGGTGATTTAAGTCTATTTAAAATTCATTTTAATCGTGTAGACTCATTGCACTTGTATAATTGATCTCCCTCAAGAATAATACAAGCGATCCCAAGACTCAATTTCTGTAAATTGATAAGCCAACTGTTTAGCTAGTTCTTCCGTAAAAACTCTTGGTCGATAGATTTCCGTAAATCCTATCTATAGTCCACCATAATCACAGGATCGTACGAGTGACCATAGTGTTGAGATAAAATAAGTCAATCGGTTCCAACTTACCCGACGTAGAAGGGGTCATATTATGCCTACCGACGAAGAAGGGACTCATTGGAGTTTGACCTATAAAGACTATTCTCAATTTTTGTTTATACGAGGAAGATCCCATCAACTTAATTATAATTCATATTAAGTGAACGAATAACTAGTACTGCGTGAATGAATTAATTTAGGTGATGGCTTAAAATCATGTGACATAAGAATATCAAAGAAAACTAACTCGTGACCTCTATATGTGTCAGTTTTCATGCAATAATTAGGTGGTTTGGTTTTTAGGCGGAAAATGATGCATACTATCGTTGCGATAAAATAAATAAATGAATGCAATACGTAAATAAAAATTCCTAGTGTGGCCTATCCTAGTAAAAAGAACATAATACAACTTTGGAATCCACCGTTGGACCCGAAAAGCTTGTCTTGATGTTCCATCTTTGTCCATGTAGCGGGAGTGAGCATCCGGTCTCCTTCTTTAATCTTCTCAAAATTACAATTAAAATTTACAAAATATAACCTATTTACATTCTAAATAAAAACTGTAATTAAAAGAAATAAAAGGAGATACGAGATCTCAAAATACAACCAAGACCGTGTTCCATCATTACGGTAACACGTTCTACTAAGGCCACACTAAGTTACAACCGTTTGCAAAATAAATAAATACGTAATTAAAAGCATTCAAATTAAACAAGAACGATAAATAAAATGCATCAACTAAAATTTAAATTTATTCGTGACATAATTCCGTAATTATGTTAAATTTATCCAAACCACCAAAGATAATTAAAATTATATGACAAAACCGCTTTAGTCAAGTTAATTTTAATCCGAGATAAGCCGTTACTATAAATTGTTTTAAAGTAACTTAATTTTACGTGGGTGAACCGTTTCACTATCAAGCGAGAGCATAAATCCGTTTTATGCAAAATTGGCCCGAAAAAAAAAAAAAAACAAACAAATTTTTTTTTTTTTCTTCTGTACTGCTGTACGTGAACAGTACCAGAAAGGGAAAAAAAATTATTTTTTTTTTTATAAGGCAAAAAGCCGAGAGCCTTAAAAGGCCAAAAAAAAATAATCGGCTTTAAAACGAGAGCAACAAGAGATCAAAACAAAACGGTTTGATAAAACACAATTGCAATTTTAATCTAATCCGTATAGAAATCAAACTACAATTGTTACATCTTCAACATATTGCAATAATTATCGGTTAAAATTACAACATGTGAAGAACGATTGAAAACAAGAGATCAAACGATCTAACAAAATGTGTGGCACGCAAATCAATGCAAAAACAGAAAACAGGCCGTGACTTGAGGCCACACGGTTTTCAAGAATTTTTCGAGACAAAAATTTGTGCCACACGAAATTTTATGCAATCATTTTGATAGATCTTTAACATATTGCGATGAATATCGATTACAAAACAATATGCAAAGATCAAAATGAAAACAAAACAATAGACAACCATCACCGTGTATACAAGACACGGATCCCAAGGCACAAAACAAAAAAAAAAACGCAGCAAAAAAAATAATTGCCGACAAAAAAAAATTTGTGCCGAGAGGGTTTTAAACAAAAAAAATACCGATTCAAAATCCGTTTGATGAAAATCACATATAAAAATTTACGTGGCCTCGCTCTGATACCACTTGTAGGGTAATATCCGTATAAAACCCTTTCTTTATAGGATTATAACGCAAATTTTATATGCAATTTATTGTCATAAACGAAATTAACAATGAAACGATAAAGATTAAGGAATAACCTTCGGTCCTAGTGCAATTCGGCAATGAGAGATCAAAGTAGACCTCCTCCTAATTGTTGCACCCAAGATCGTCCGAGAAATGCCCTTGTGCTAGAATGAATCCTCTAATAGCCTTGCAATATAGAGAGGATTGTTTTGTGAGTTTTGGTTGGATGTGAGATCCGAATTTTGAGAGGCAATTTTTCTCAAAACCCTAGTTTTCATACAAATGAAATGCTTAGGTTAACAAAAGAGGAGATGGCTCCTTTTGTCTATGTTTGGCTCGGTCAAACCGAGTGAGAGGGAGCCTCATGGGCTTTTTCATTTCCTCTTCATATAAACTCGTGGTCCGAATCCAAATTACTAAATGTATATGACACGGTCTAATTATAAATCGTCATCGGTTATCGGTTATTAAAGCATCAACTAATAAGACGGGTTAGTTGAATTATTAATACATGTCCGACAAAGACAATAT
This sequence comes from Silene latifolia, assembly GCF_048544455.1. Taxonomy (NCBI): domain Eukaryota; kingdom Viridiplantae; phylum Streptophyta; class Magnoliopsida; order Caryophyllales; family Caryophyllaceae; genus Silene; species Silene latifolia. Next base: position 142,459,372 of record NC_133536.1, read on the forward strand.
CGTATAATTAATTTATTCAATATACATTAATCAAATATAAATCGTTTATATTCAATTTTACGAATTAATCGTTTAATTCGTCTTAGCCATTTTTATTTAATCCGTATTAAATAAAATATCTCAACATCACATTTTTGACTAATTACTAGTCAAATAACTCGGACTAACTGGTTAGTCAAATTTGGCATCTACATGACTGTATTTTCATACTGTCACATCTCTCAAACGTATCCTATAGGTGTGACTTTTAGGGACCAGTTGATCACCGCCATCTGTATGATAATAACGTCAAACTTATCTAGCAAGCCAACCGTTATTGATAAACGTGGACCAACTGATTATGATACAAAAGTATACCCTTTGATCCTTTTAGAGATTTATAAGTCCTTGCACTAACTGTAAAGGACACCAGCCCCAACAAGCTCCCACTTGTCCGTACAAGTGTATGTGCAATGACGTTATCCGCACTAACTGGAGGACACAGCTCCAACACACCAAAGTAGAAGTCCATCAGTTTTTTTAATGTCAAAACACATTTATTGTATTCTTTTATCACAATTATTGTATTTTAAAGTCAAAAGACAATTATGTTTATAAAATGGAATAACCTGAAATATTCTACGTTTCTTGTAGGCATCTTCAACACCTATAATGTCCATGTTTCCTTGCTCAGAAAATCTCCTAACGACACAAGAACAGGGAGCCGCTTGCACTTGCTCTTGGAACTCATAGAAAACAGTATGTGTGTAGATTTTAGAGGCATATTTCTCAATCATTGTCTTAGAGGAAACCTGTGGCAACGTGCTGTCACTTGCAGCATCAAGAAATCTCTGATTATAGCGTTGTTGTTCCATTGCACTCTGAAAACGCAACCAAAATTCAACAAGTGTGCCATCTATGCTTTCAAATATTTTGAAATAACTGTTTTGACTCTCTGATCTTTGTGTTGTTTTCAAAAGACAGCCTAAAGGCAAATCCTTAAAGTAAGCAGGTATCCATTTGTGCCTTTTGCCATACATGTATGTCAACCAAGTATTATCATTCAACTCAAATTCACTAATCAGTTGAGACCATTTTTCTTCAAACTCAACGGGTTCCAAGTTAGTATCCCAAACAACTGTACATATTCGCTCAACAACGTCAGTCGCCTTACAAATCTGTGTCTCAACTTTATCGGTAAGTTTTTTCATTATATGCCACATGCAGTAGCGATGTCTTGCTTTCTTGAATACCGAACGCACCCCGAGTTTAATTGCTAGATCTTGATCAGTAAGAATGCACTGAGGTTCCTTGTTGCCCATACAATCAAGGAACTTCTTAAACACCCAAATGAATGACCCATCGTTCTCATGATCGACAAGTGCAGCAGCAAAAGTCACCGACTTTTTGTGGTTGTCAACACCAGTGAATGGGGTGAAGGCCATGTGGTATTTGTTAGTACCATAAGTAGGGTCAAAGGTGATGGTGTCCCCAAACATGGAATAATTCATCCTTGCCTATGCATGTGACCAAAAGATTCTAGCCAAATAGTTATCCTCATCAACTTCATAAGTAAAGTAAAAGTCATCTTGTGACTCAGAGAGCCCCTTCAAATAATCGAGAAACATGTCCGCATCCTTGTCACCTATGTAACATTTAATATTTCTTTTGAAGTTCTTGAATTCCGTGAGAGATGCACCGATGTTTGCACACCCATTTGATTGTTCCGCCAGAATTCTAAATGTCTTGGTAGCACCGATGTTGAGTTTACAATTGTTAACAATTGTCTGCTTAATGTAAACGTTAAGTGTTCTTAAATTTTTCTGGAATTCCCTTTCTTGGAGTGAGCAGAGTCTGTGATTTTGACCTTCATAAAACGTATCAATGGCATACCCTATTAGCTCCTTAAGGTCATTGAATATAGCACAAAACCGTATTTTTACCTTGCAACCAAATCTTGTTATTTTTGTTTTCTTTGGCTCTACAGATCTTTTCCTCTTCTTTTCCTCTTCTGTGTTTTCAAATTCAACAGCAGGTTTGAGCTTTTTGCGATCCTCTTTGAATCCATGTCTGTTGCAGACAATTGATTTTTTGTCTATCAGACCATCATGGAATCTTGTTTGTGTGTACTTTCTTGGTATGAAACCACAAGCCACAACATATAAATTGTAAAACTCTATTGCCTCCTCTAACTTTACAAACATTAACCCAGTGCAGGCTTGAAACCATTTTCTACCATCCTACTCCACTCCTCACTACCACCTGGAGTATATCTCAATCCAAGATTATGGATAGTATTTTCTCCTGTTTCGGATGCAACTGTAGGTGTAGACAAAGTTGTTGCATTGGTATTATTAATTTCAATGCCTGGAAACATTAAAACATTGAACTGTTATGGTATTATTAATTTCAATATCTTATATTCTATACAAAACAAAACAATACAATCTCTGCAGTAGCAGTTATTTTAATGTTATAATGCAGTTATTGTATTATACAAATCCAATTATTCTATAAGAGAGGGGAGCTTTTTACTGAAATTGGTAGCCTAATCCACCACAACGCCCACACAGTTATTTTAATGTAATAGTAAAGTTGTTTCATTATTAAATAGTAGTTATTGTAAGGATATTTTTCTTCAGATCCTATAAAACAGTCTTTCTTATGAAAAAAAAATAATCTCTGCTACATCAGTTATTTTAATGTTATAATGCAAATATTGTATTATACAAATCCAATTATTCTATCAGAAAGGGAAGCGTTTTTACTGAAATTGGTAACCTAGTTCACCACAATGCACTCATAGTTATTTTAATGTAATAGTATAGTTATTTCATTATTAACTAGTAGTTTATTGTAAGTATATATGCAAGATCCTATAAAATAGTCATTATGATGGAAAAAAAACAATCTCTGCTGCTGCAGTTATTTTAAAACAGTAATGCAGTTATTGTATTATACGAATCCAGTTATTCTAAAAGAAAAAGAAGGTTTTTACTGAAATTGGTAGTCAAGTCCAGCATAATGCACCACAGTTATTTTAATGTAATAGTAAAGTTATTTTGATACTGTAATTCAGTTATTGTATTATACTAATCCAGTTATTCAAATACTAGATATTGAATGATATCATGAATGAAATCTACATGCAATTATTGTGATATTATGTAATAGTTATTATAACGACTTTCTAAACAACAAAATGAGTAACAGTATGAAAATAATCAATATAATGAGCAAAAGTTTCACAAAACTTATCAACCTAATAACAACAGTTATTATATCAGCATTGTTAACTAATTTATACCTGAATTCATCGATGTTTTATTATCAGCAAAATTATCAAGCAGAGTAAGAGTTTGATCGTCTGAATTCATCATCGTTGAAGCTGAAAATTACGGAAAAAACACCTAAATCATGTCAGAATTTGTTATTTGATTCAAATACTGAAGTTATTCGATTATTAAATAAGAAATCAGAAGAAATATTAATACCTTCGTTTGGATTTGAAGAATTAGGGTTTTCGGAGAGAAAATTTGATGAACAAATTGATAGTTTCAATTGAATTAATCAAAATAGTGAATGAATTTTCTGTAAAATTGTGGATCTACAAAAAAAAAAGTGAAGAATCGATGAATTATTGATCAAAATTGAGACGTTTTTTGCGCAATTTGATGATCAAAAAAAAGTGAAGAACAGAGTGTTTTTTTGATCAACAGAGAGAGAGAAAGGGGGAGAAAGAGAAGGAACGGTGTGTTTGTTGCAAATAATTGATCATTGGGTTTTGTTAGGTCATTTGCTTATATACGAGGGGGAAACTCACGAAAAGTGGGAAACTCAAGGGTCTTGCCTATATATATATATATATATATATATATATATATATATATATATATATATATATATATATATATATATATATATATATATATATATATATAGGATCCTGTATTTAACTAAGAGTTCAGTGCGAACTTACGAACTGACTAAAAAGGCTAAACCATACAATAATCACGCGCGTTGAGAACTCAACATCATAAGCTACCACTTTTCTTTCACTAATGCTTCCTTACCCTTTAACTTTCTCAATCTCAAATAATGTCACCTCACCCCAACCCAACTGACATCGACACCCTCCGACCTCCGGCCACCCATTCGCAGGGCTTACTCAGACCACCCACATGCCGGCGACGGTAACCTGATTGTCACCACATCACCTTCCCTATCCATCTGTCTCGTCGACCGGAGAGCTACACCTCGATCTATCGCCTATGGCTTTCCGATGATCCAACTGTCGACTATGACTTTTTTGACTCGAAATCTGTCAACTAGGTTAGCAATGTGATTGTATCTTCAACATTTTACTTCTTTTTTTTGTAGATCTGTGTTTTAAATCAATTAATTTGTCATTTTTTTAGTTCTAAGATTTTACGTCTGCGGTAATGTCGTATAGCTGAGTGATGATTTCGAAAAACTAATGGTATTTATGGTTTATTCGGGAGATTTCTAGTCATAAATTTCCTTGTTGACCAAATATATCATAGTTTGTGTTAGAGGCGGTGGTCAGCGGCTATGACAGCGGTTTCGTGTGGTGGATGTGGTGGCTGATGGTGACGTCTGGTAGGAATGGTGGATGTTGATTTTGCCGGCAATTTCTGGGGTGGCCGGTGATTTAGTCGGTGCTGTATGTGGTGGCTGGTGATGTCGCCGGTGTTGTCTATGGGACGGTGGTGCTAGTGGTGTGGTGTTAGTTAGGATCGGTTTGATAATGGTGACGACGGTGGCGGTGGCGGTGGTGATGGTTGTGGCGGCGGCGGCGGTGGTGGGGACATTGTATACACAAAATACCACCCTAGATACATTTCATATAACTACTAGATACACTTCGTATAACTATTAGATACACATGCATCCAGTAGTAATACCGTATGTATCCATTAGGAATACCATGTATATCTGGGGTAGTTCGTACGGTTCGCACCGTACATCAGTTCGCACCTGACCCCGACCATATATATATATATATATATATATATAGGATCACATGAGTCCACCCTATCTTTTTGAGTCCCGTGAGTCCACTTTTGTATCACACGCTCTACACAAAAATATCACAATTTTTTTTTATACAAAAGAAAATTATGAATTTTTTTTTTTAAGTCCAAGCTGTGATATTGTTTAGTATAACCTGTGATATTGTTTCTGGGTATGGGAATCCAGTAAAAGAGTATCACGAGTTATACAAAACAATATCACACCTTACAATAAACAATACCAGTGGTTGTACTAAACAATATCACACCACTGAACCTAAAATATGCCAAACTACGTCTCGTCTCTAAAGCTTGCACGTTATATCATTTTACAGCGGTACAATGGAAATTTGTGAGCATCTTAAATGATTTTGATAAATTTTACAGTAGTTTTTCAGCATAAAACATCATTTGAGATCTAAATAACCACCATAATAAGTGACAATGTTCGGTTAAGCAATCAATTGAAACTAACAAAGGTTGTGTAAAGCTTCCCTTCTGATCATTCAAGATACTGTAGGCATGAGCTGAGTCACCTAACCACACAAAACTTGGGGGGGTTGCCACGAGAGGTCGGAATGGTGCACACCAGTAGAGTTGAGTCACCTAACCTCACAAAATTTGAAAACCAGGGAGTCATGTTTTTTTGGACACAAATGTAAAACATTAAGTAAAGCTAACATATTGCTTCCCTGAAAGAGCGGCAGAGTGATTGTTGTTCTCGTACCCTCGTGCTGTATAGGCACACATGTGTAATGATGTTAGTCATATTTAGTATGAGAAATTGTGTGCTTGTTCCCCAATTTCCTAGATGAAATCAATATGATGGGTTCATTCAGCTTTAGGAAAGAAAAGCATGCAGTCAGTCAACATCAGCTTTCCAACAATAGCCTTTTCATCTCTTCAAATTTGTGTTAATTTCTTGTGGATATCTGAAATTTTTGTGTGAACCGTTTGTTGACAGGGGTATATCATGGTGTGATGATTCTCTTGCTCTAGTGTATGAATCTTGGTATAAAACAACGTGTGATATATAAGTGGACTCATGGGACACAAATTTTGGTATACCACCTCTCCGGCGACGACGGCCTGCTGATGTGGTATGTGGGGTATGGCCATATGGGACTTGCGTGAGGTAAAGGAATCTTAAGGTGGGGGTTGACTTGTGAGATCAACTTTTGATCTAACGGTTCTTATATTAGTGTAAGTTCGTGATATTCTTATGTACAACGTGTGATACATAAGTGGACTCATGGGACTCAAAAATATAGATCGACTCACCGGATCTTGACTCTATATATATATATGTATATATATATATATATATATATATATATATATATATATATATATATATATATATATATATATATATATATATATATATATACATATATGTATATATATATATATATATATATATGTAGAAGAAGAATCAAGTGAGTCCACTCTTTTTCATTGAGTCCATAAGTCTCATTTAGAGCCCTTAAAAAGATGGGATGGAGGGTTGAGATTGAAGAGGAAAAACAAGGGATTAAGGCTAAAATGAAGGGATTGATGCTAATTAATTAGTTTCCCTCACTACCATCACTAATCAACCCCCTAATTTCACTATATAACCTTTCTTTTTCCACTCACTTCTCTCTCCTATCACACAAATATCATCCCTCAATCTCTCTAAAAACCAAAAAAATCCAAAAATCCAAAAAATTCAAAAACCAAAAAAACAAAAAAATTTCCTCCTCTTTTGCCTCACCCCACCTACCCGGACTTCCATCCATCCTCCTGCCCGCCACCACCACCCCACCCCCGACCTCCCTCACCACCGCAGTCCACGACCCACCACACACCACCCTCACCCTCTCCTCCGTCGGCTACCACAACCCCCGACACCCATTTCTCGTCGCCTCCTCCAACAACCAAAACCACCACCATTTCCCGCACCTCCTATCCCCTTCTCCAACACCACAACCACCACCACCGCACATCACCACCACCTTCCTTCTTTCTCCTTTCCCGTCACCCAAACGGCCTCCACTCGGCTGCCACCACTCGAGCCGGTGAGCCACAACCACCGCACGACCTCCACAACCACACAACCACAAACTTTTCCACCACACAACCACCACAAACACCACTATCAACCTGACACCTACAACTCGACTAAAAAAAAAAAACAGATCTAGCGCCCCCTCACCTACCTCCGTCCAGATCTGGCGCCTCCCTTCTCTTTCCGTCACCCACAACCGTCCCATTCCCCTCTCTCTCTGCCGCGGCTGCCATCACCACCACCACCTTCTCCTTATTTCTTTTGTTATGTCGTTTTTGTTTTGTTTTTGTTGATGTGTGTAGTGTGTAGTGTTGATATGTGTGTCGTATTTGTTTTTTTTTTTATTTTATTTTAAGTTTGGTGGTAGTTAGATTGTTTTGTTTTGTTTTGTTTTATAATGGTTCACGGTTTTTGTGTTAATTTTTTTTTTTTTATTTGATAATTTTCTTTATCCTAGATATCGTCTTGTTTTAGATCTAATAAATATATTTATTATACTCATATTTTTTTACATTTACAATCGTACTTCTTCACATTTACACTCGTAAATCATTACATTTACACTCGTATTTACTCACATTTACACTTGTATTTCCTCACATTTACACTTATATTTCTTTAAATTTACACTTGTATGTTTTTTTTTTTTTTTATTTATGGTCTTGTTTTATATTTTTTAAATCTCGTCTTTTAAAAACTCGTCTTTTTTTATATTGTGAAATACAAAAAGCTTTTTTAAAATTTTTAGATCTACTTTTATTCTTAGATCTATAAAATAGATACTTAGTCTTTTTAAGATCTGTTTTTTTTTCTAAGTTTCATAATAAAGTTAGTTGTTAATATCGTTGGTGTTGGTGTTATTGTTATTGTTCCACATTTATACTCGTATTTTTTTTACATTTACACTCGTATTTCTTGACATTTACACTCATATTTCTTTACTTTTACACAATTTTCAGATTTATACTCATATTTCTTTACATTTACACTCATATTTGTTTACATTTACACGCATTTTTCAGGTTTACATTTGTACTTCTTCACATTTACACTTGTAAATCATTACATTTACACTCATAATTACTCACATTTAGACTCATAATTACTCACATTTACACTCATATTTCTTTAAATTTACACTTGTATTTCCTCACATTTACACTCATCTTTAAATTTCCACTTGTATTTCCTCACATTTACACTTTTTACATTTACACTCGTTAATATATAAATTTGCATTCATATTTTTTGTGGATATGAATTGGTGGTGGAGGACGACGTTGGTGGTGTTTGTTGGTAGTCGGACTAAAGTTTTACTCATAAAGGACCAAAGTTACACTTGTAAAGGACCAAAGTTACACTAAAAGGACCAAAGTTACACTCTTAAGCCTTCAAATTTACACTCGCAGACCTTCAAATTTACACTTAAAATACTACATTTACACTCGTAAAACATCACATTTACACTTGGTAACATGTTAAGATTATATAAATTCAAATTTTCCGTCACAAAAAATCAAATTTACACTCTTAAAATGTTACATTTACACTCGTAAAACATCACATTTACACTTGTGAAATGTTAAAATTATATAAATTCAAAATTTCCGTCAAAAAATAAATTTTACACTCTTAAAATGTTACATTTACACTCGTAAAACATCACATTTACACTTGTAGAATGTTAAAATTATATAAATTCAAAATTTCCGCCACAAAAAATCAAATTTACACTCTTAAAATGTTACATTTACACTCGTAAAACATCACATTTACACTTGTAAAATGATAAAATTATATAAATTCAAAATTTCCGTCACAAAAAATAAATTTTACACTCTTAAAATGTTACATTTACACTCGTAAAACATCACATTTACACTTGTAAAATGTTAAAATTATATAAATTCAAAATTTCCGTCACAAAAAATAAATTTTACACTCTTAAAATGTTACATTTACACTCGTAAAACATCACATTTACACTTGTAAAATGTTAAAATTATATAAATTCAAAATTTCCGTCACAAAAAATAAATTTTACACTCTTAAAATGTTGCATTTATACTCGTAAAACATCACATTTACACTTGTAAAATGTTAAAATTATATAAATTCAAAATTTCCGTCACAAAAAATAAATTTTACACTCTTAAAATGTTACATTTACACTCGTAAAACATCACATTTACACTTGTAAAACTCATACAACATTACATTTACACTTCTGAAATCTGAAACTCAAAACTGATTAATTAGGGGCTAGAGAGAGAAAGAAAAATTAATTAGTGTATAGAAATTTGATTAGTGGTAATTTTTTTTGGTAATTTTCAATCTCAACCACCCATCTCAATCCAACCATCCACATTTTTTTTCTTTTCTTTTTAATGGCCTTTAATCAAATTCATCTCAACCATCCATTGAGTCCATCCAATGGCCCTTAGAGGGACTTATGGACTCAATGGCACATGTTGGACTCATTAGAACTCCTCTCTATATATGTATATGTATATATATATATATATATATATATATATATATGTATATATATACATATATATATATATATACATAGAAATAGGATCCTGTGCGAACCTAAAGTTCGGTGCGAACTGTGCGAACTAAAAATCCCAACCCCTTACTCAATCAGATTTAGACACTCCCGTCATTTTCCTTTCTCCAACTAAAACTCACTCTCACTCTCTCTCATAACTAACGAGGACGGCGACGGATCTTCGTCTGCTCTGCGACGGTGACGGCATATCTTTCTTCGATCCTTACTGTATGTTTCCCCCTTTTGCAACCCTAATTTTTCCCGATTTTCATTGTTCAACTGCAGTTGTGATTATTTTTCCCTTTTTCATTATTATAATAATGTTAAATTTTCATTTTCACAAGCTATTAGTTGGTACAACTGTTCAATCCTTTATTGCTGTGCATTTGTTGATACAATTTTAGTTCCGATTATTTTTCAAAATCGATTATGCTGAACCTAGGTAGTGAAAGCCTGAGTTTATCTTATCAAGCTACATAGAATCCTTTATGTTGTCGTATACACTCATTCGTTATGCTAGATACACCCTATTAACTTGTATATTTACTCGTTTCATCTCATTCTCTGTATTTTTGTCTTGGGGTACGTAGATACAGTTTGAAATGCTTTTAGAAACACACCTTTAGCTGGCTATATACACTTTACTTTGTCATTGTTAGACATTGTTTACAATGTTGATTTTTGCCTTACTTTTCTTTTTCATTTGTTTTTGTATTCTGTCTGTTGTGAGAAAATATTGGCCACCATGGACAATGTAATTTACCTTTGACTCAATGAACCAAAACCAAAAGCGTCGTCTATATACAAACCCCGCAATTTATTTGCTCACCCTAGATACAATCCTTCACATAGGTATATACACTCAATTCTCAAGCTAGATACACCCCTGTTAACTTTTGTTTGGGTTGCTAGATACAGTTTGAAATGCTTCTAGAAACACACATTTAGGTGGCTATATACACTTTTTAGTCCATTTTTTATATTCGTCGCTTACACACATTTTCGTAATTTTTTGTGTCACTAATAGTTCTATTTTCAGTTGTTTCATATCCAAGTATGGCAACTTGGTGCAATGGTTGTGTTGTCAATCTTCTTGATGAGGATCAATAGTCGTTTCGTGCCCTTTATGTCAGTGAGAAACAATCAACTATGGGTTTCTGTTTTTCTCCGTTAAAGGACGTTATAGTGACTGGCCGTCACTATCAAGCATATGATTCTGTGTTTAATAATCAAGATCTTATGCATAAAATCTTCTCTAAAATTGATCTTCATGAAGATAAAGCACATATGGCGCTCGTATGTCAAAATTGGGCTCAATCAAGCTTCGATACACCCAAGTGCACCTGGTGTTAGCATGGCTTATTGGCTTATCAGTAGACATAAATGATGTGAATGGTGTTCGCATTATTCGTAGGGGTCCTAGAATAGTCTTCCAAACATGCAAATGTTTCTTAACGGAGGATATGATTGCCAAATTCTTAGTGCATTTTCAGCAAGCAAAAAATCCATCTCAGAGTACTCATCTTATTGTTCTTGATGATGTTGCACGCGCCAAAGTGAATGAGTCGTTGCATGCTTTAGCTGCTTCTAGTGAGGAACGAGATAGAGCCATTGGCATTGTTGCGGACTTACTAGTCACTTGTGACAACATATCCTTTCTTGATTTACCTTTGATGTTGTATATATAGCTCATGTGTTCCCACTTTTTGTAATTAGGGTTTTGCATGTTCAGGTTTTAATGTGGCCCTTTAGGTAGCTCAGTCTACTTGTTTATTAATTATAATCGATGTCTCATCAACCTTCTTAGTTTAACATTTTGGATAATATTAAATTTAATGTAATCCCTGTACTTTATTTTCAATATGGAATGGTTCACTTTTTCTATGAACTTGTTATGTATTTCCAAATGCAATGTTCTTTACTTATGAGTTTCATTGACTTTTACATCTCATACTTCTTCCTTTTGTTATAATTTTATTTTGTTACATTTTTTAGGATACCCTGCCCCCTACTTTTCTTTTTGTATTCTGCCGCTCTTAACTAGATACATTTTGTTGATGTTGCTAGACACACACCTTCACCTAGCTAGATACACTTTCTCCCCTCTCTATTACTAACGAGTTCCGCTTTAGTTAATAACTAGGTACACATCTTAAATCACCGCATACACTGTTTTTAGATCCGCGAGATACACACCCATAAGATAAAGTTGGCTAGATAACCTTTCTCTATTGATTTGTTTTAAGATACATACACTTTGTGAAGTCACTAGTTACACATCTTCTGGCTGCTACATACACTGTTTTGCCAGCTAGATAGACTTACCTTAGTTCTGAGATACATGACTTTTGGCAGTTACATACACTTTTGTAAACTTCTAGACACACATATTTAATTAGCTACATACACTGTTTGAATGTGCTAGCTACACACCCACAAGATAACGCAATATAATCTGGAGATAGATGATAAACTTGGCTAGATAGCCTTTACTCTTTTATTTTTTTCAAGATATATATACTTGTTTTTTTGAGTTTAGTTACACGACTTTGGGCATTTACATACACTATTTTTGATCTGATAGATATAGACCTTCAAGACAAAGTTGGCTAGATATCCTTTACCCTGTTGATCTGTTTTAAGATACATACACTTTGTCGAGTCACTAGTTACACATCTTCAGCCTGCTACATACACTGTTCTTAGTTCTAAGATACACGACTTTTGGCGATTACATACACTTATCTAAACTGCTAGACACACATATTTGATCAGCTACATACATTGTCTTAATGTGCTAGATATACAACTACAAGATAAAGCAATATAATATGGAGATAGAAGATAAACTTGGCTATTTATCTTTTACCTTGTTTTATCTGTTTGGAGGTATATACATTGTTTTGAGCTGCTAGTTACACATCTTAGGGAAGCTACATATAAGGTAAAGAAAGTAGTTGTCGGGTTCACGACTTTGGGCATTCCCATACACTTTCCTACAACACTAATCTCTTGTTTTACATATACAGAAATGATGGATTTAACGATCAGCAATCATGGTGCGAGTACAAGCAAAGAACAAGCTATTACTGAGGCAAAACTATGTAAGAGAACCAGTAAAAGGAAGAGAAATGATGATGATGGTGGTGGACATTGTTTTCTACGTACTCGTATGTCTCCTAAAATGCTGATGTCATTTATCAACAGTGGTTTAAGTGAGAAACAAGTATCTGATATTAAAGACATGGGATTTGGTGGCCTTCTCACTCTCAAGACAGATATGGTGCCGGGTGCTCTTGGTCATTGGCTTGTTACCCGTTTTAATTCTGCATCTTGCTCTTATATGAAAGGTCAGTTTCATATAACAGATGAAGATATTCATTTGACAACCGGTATTCCAATCAGTGGAAATGAAGTCCAAATAGCTTCCTTAAATGATAAAGATAAGGATTTTCTTGAGTTGAAGAGTAGTTGGATGAAACAATTTGATAAAGAAGCGGGCACAGTGGAGACTAAGGACATCCTTAGTCTGCTTATCACGCAAAAGGAGGGCGGGGAGCAGTTTAAAAGGAACTTCATTGTATTTGTTGTTTCTACTTTTCTTATGGGTGTAAAGGGGACCCTTGCAAGTCTTCGAGTCCTGAAATGTCTTAAGGATGTTTCATCTGTTCAAATGTTAAACTGGAGTGGGTTTACCGAAAAACTTTATTGAAAGTGTTGACTCGTGGAGAAGTTCTAAGAATGATTGGTTTGGAGGTCCCATCATGGTTTTTGTCTTTTGTTATTTAGATAGGGTGTCCTACAAGTTTTTCTCAGTTCCTCGTGTCTTCCCCACGCTAGCAAATTGGACAAAAGTTAAAATTTCAGAGAGGCTTAAGATTGAGATGCAAGATGGGTTTGGAACAGGAGCTGTTCTTCCTCGGATTGTCAAGGGTGTAGTTAAGGAGATAAGTTTCATTGTTCCATCAGCAGTGCCTGAGTATTCTAATCAGCAAAAACAGAGTCCGTGATGAACTCAAGGCTTCCTCAAAGGTCTGGTCGACCGATACTAAGCGATATAAATGCTATTAAGGTTAAGGAAGAATCGCAACTATTCTTGCAGATTCTTATGCAATGTTCACAAATTCTTTGGAAGCAGCCAAAGTTGTTCACCCCGACTCTAAACTTTTACAACATCTAGCTTTAATGGATGAAGCTCTTGGTGCATCTTGTCCTTCATCACAACCAACAGAATGACACCGAAAAAGATAAAGAAAAGGAAGCGAGTTTCTAATGAAGATGAACATGACAATCAAAATCTAATCCATGGTCTAAGCTAAATGGCAAGTCATTTGAATCAAAGATGAGTTGTGGGCAGCTGTTGTAAAATTAGAAACTGCCTTAGGAAAACGACCGGTTAATGTTCAAAGTAATGTTAACAAGAAAGCGAAATCTACTATCGGTTTCTGCCAGTCACAAGAGGAGTTGTGTGAACCGTTGAATATTGATAAAACAAACTAAAGCTTCAACTTTGTTCCGTCGATCACCAAGGTTTACACACCCCCCCCTTCGTGTAAACTTCAAAGTTCAGAACCACATCAAGTTGTTGAGAAAAAGTTACACGAGGATGGTTTACTTATTGCGAGACGAACATATGGAGAGTAATGTTCAAGAAATCAAAATCGCTTAACCTTTTCGATTCCAAGACTCTAGCTCCAGACTTGCCAAAGTCAACTTCTCCTATCCTTCCGGACTCTCAGTCACAAAAGGACTTGTTTGAACCGCTGAATTTTGAGAAAAGAGCAGAAGCTTCAACCTCAATCCGTCGATCACCAAGGTTTACACACCACTCCCCATCAGCTTTTACACCACCTTCATTCAAACTACTAAGCTCAGAATCAGAAGAAGATGTTAAAAATATGTGTGATGGTTTACACGTTGTAGATGAAAACGTTGTAAAGAAAGCAAAATCTGCTAACCTTGTGGATTCCATCATGGTGCGTCCGAAGAAAGCGAGAACTGCTCCATCCGAAAAATTGTCTAAGTCAACTTCTCCTATCCTTGTGGAATCGAGTCACAAAAGGAGGAGTCTCAACCGTTGAATGTTGAGAAAACAAAGACAAGCGGGAACCTCATTTCGTCGATCGCCAAGGCTTATACACGACTCCCCACCAGTGTTTACTCCTCCTGTGTGTCCATCACCTGATCCCTTGACCCCAACTGAATTCCCACTAGTTATTAGCTCAGAATCACAAGAAGATGTTTTGCAAAAGATCGTTGATGATGCTTTAAATATAAATGTAAATGTGGAGCCACTTGAAGTTGTACCACTTTTTCTTTGCCCCCGATGAACCAACAAGGGCTAAGAGGGTTAGAGTTCGACAGAGCTTTTCGATCTCCTTTTCTTCAAAGAAGTATCGACTTGACTTGTGCAAGGTGAATAAAAATGAGAGAGAAGCACTGGACTATGTATTTTCAGAATTTTCTGATGGCAGGTTTGTACGGTACTTCAAATTTATTGCTAGATACATTCCAAACAATTCTTCATTTCATATTTATAGTTAGGTAGATACAGTCATTACTTTTCTTAATTTATTTTCTCATTTCATTTTGATTGAACAATTATGTATGCAGTGAGATCCTGTTCAAAATTGGTACAGACATTTCAGTTACTCGAGCAAATTTGAAGATACTAGTATCAGGTGATATAGTGCCAAAACAAGTGATACATGCCTGGTGTTGCGTTTTGAATAAATGTGAAACAATTAGAGCGCATACTTCACCTTCTAGGTTGTATCTCCCACTGTCTAGTGAAGTAAGTTCTCAAATTGATGACAATTTTACAGGGGCATCTTTGGTAAGTATTTACATTTTCTAACCTTCTTGTATGGTTTTCTGATATAGACATTTTTTAAGAACAAATATTATACATTTGCAGATCTTTGTACCTATAGTTTCTGAGAAGCCATTTGCAATGTGTTTCAACTTCCTAACAAAGAAGTTGGAAATCTTACATTTGATGAGGCCAGAGATGGTAAATTTTGCACCAAGTATTGAGCCTACGGTATCCACATTTCAGCCTACTTGTTTTGTTGATGCTATCATACGATATTAATATTATTTGCATTTTTGAGAAATGTTTGAATTTATATGTCCTATGCAGAAAGACTTTGTTATTAAATGCTTGCTCAAGAAAATGCCGTCTATAGTGGTCATGTCCGTGACATGAAGCCAGAGGAGATTATTCTGAGGTCAAATCTTGGTAATGGAAGTGATTCATGAATTTACCTCATGCGGTTGTTGGAGAAATACAAAGGAGAAAGAAGGACTTGTGTGTTGGGACTCCAAGATGTAAGTCGCTTTTACAATGTTTTTCCCTATTTATTTACTTGTATGTATATGAGTAGTATAAATCAATGTTCCTTGTTTTGTAGAACAACCAAGTTAAGGTTTTTGGTACAAGGGCATGCTATGAGTTGTTGTCTTTTCTTTGGTAATCAAGACTTCCAAAATCTAAGAAAGAATCCCAGGTGCCACCAAGGATACCCGTCAATGTCGGTTGTTAGACACGAAATATTGGCTCGGGTAATCAATGCCTGCAAGGATGACAAGTAATTTCTAAACTTTTATTACATATTTGTTTGATTTTTGTTTTAGAAGTTGTGCTAATTGTATTGGTTTGTAGGTATTTGGATGAAATTATCGTGGCCACTTTGAATGGATGAATGTCTGTAAAAGCAATGAAAAGTTTGCAAAATCGTCAATAGATAAGGGATACGGTTAGTATATAAACATTTTTCATTTAATCGACCAGATAGGTGATCAAAATTTTGTAACAATATTTACATTTGTAGGTGATTGACATGTTTGGTGTGATGTGTACATATAATCGACCGGATATTCTCGTACTTGCCTTCAACGGTGAGGGTATGTATCTAAGTAGTACATTTTGAATTTACTTTTTACTTTTCCCTTTTTTACTTCATTTTTGTGAGGAATAATATGTCATCTCAACTATGTTCCAAAAGAAAAAACAGATGTCATATATTTGTTAGTATAGTTTATTAACTTATTTTTTTAATTTGTCAGTATGCTAAGCCACAATTAAAGGTTAACGAGGTAAACTTTGTTTGGTGCCCTCATCTTAACATGCACTACACGCCAAAAGATGGAGCTACTATTGAGAAGGTAAAGTTACTAATGTCCAAACTGTGATAATATATGCATAAAATACTAATTACCATGCATATCCTAGTTACTTACCTATGTAAATCATTTTGCTTTTATGTAGGTTTTTTTCACAATCGGCAAAGATGGTAACCATTGGTTAGCTTGTGTGTCTGATCTCAAGGAGGAGAAGAACTACATTTTGGACTCTCTCGGAAATATAAGAAAAATGATAAGAAAGTCAGGAGGAATATAATACTTATGTGGAGGATATTGTATGGTCGCCATTTTTTATTTTAATTCAGTCTAGAAGTCACAATCTAAGATATTCATACAAGTATTTTTGTTGATTGTTTGTTGTTCACAGATAGTCAATGTTGCAAATCGATATCGAGCACCAATGGTTACAAGCGCGTCAAGGCCATCGGTTTGTTTCCTCTCAAGTGAAGGATGTCCTCAAAGAACCAAACATGTTAGTTTGTTATATATTTTTGTGTTATTTTTTGCTTAATGTTAATTATTTTAATATCATTTTCAATATCATATGTTGCTTGAATAGTTTTGACTCGGAGTATATGTCATGAAGTTTCGGAAGGTGCAATGTTCAATCTGATTTGTGGACGGACAAGAAACATTACAAAGTGAGTTTAATGGACTTGATAATTCATATATGTTTTATCTTAAATTTTCTGCCATTTTATCTTAAAACTCTGTCATTTCTGTCCCATGTTTTAAGAGATTCGACCAGCTTTACATTACCTGTTGTAGACGGACTGTAATGATACCCTAAATGCACCCATGCTAAACCGTTATGTGGGAAATGCACCCTGTCTTTAAGAAAAGCACATTAGCGTTAATACACTCAGGGAAGAATTATGGGAACAACTTGAATATCCCTAGTCCAGTCAACAGAATCACTAACAATGAAGACTGCTTGGACCCTGGTGGAGGATATGTACTTCTTTCGGGCGGCCATTTTATCTTAATTTTCTCCTTTTTTTTTTTGTTTTGCAGACTTGATTGCTTATCGTCGACAAATTATGTTGCAAATGATAAAATGGGAGAAAAACACTTCTCAGGTATCCTTTTTCTGTATTTTTATATGTTTGATTTGTCATCATAGGAGTCGTTCAGGTTGGTACAGTTTTTTTAATTTCTAGATACACGCCTTTAGGTTGCTACATACACTTTTTTAAATGGCAGATACACTTTTTAAACTAAAAAAAAAAATCAAAAACTTGAACAAGGGGTAGTTTAGTCATATTAGGTGCGATGAGCGAATTAGGATTTCGTAGTCAATATTTTTTCATTGTTCGTAGAGATGATCTCCCATGATAGTCTCTCATTTCGCGTTATCTTTGCTTGTAAGTTATAAGTCTTAATTCCGTTAGTCTACTTTTGAAAGACGTATCACGTTTGAATTATTGTGTCGGAATGTCTTTGTAATTAATTTAATGGTCAACCGAAAGGAAGAAACAAAGGAAGGAAAAGACTAAAACTTCAATCATGAGGTGATGAGAAAAAGAGGGTAGAGTGTGAACCTTGCGGTTTTCTCGAGATGCCTACTTTCACCCGAAAATTGCGATTACGTTTTTTGAGTTGTAATCTTTATGAATTAAATATGAAGTTCCGTTAGTCTACTGAAAGACGTATCACTTTTTTCAGGTTGGCTACATTATGTTTTTTGAACCGCTAGATACACTCGTTAATATGGCTGCATACACTATAGTCTGTCACTACATACACCTTACACTTCCATATGTTGCTTTAAAATAATTCAACCTCATGTCATTCTTTTTTTAATCTCCAAGCGATTTTTCACAATGGTTGATGATGAAGATTATTGGATTATTTCTTTTAATCAAGCCTCATTTCAAAGGATTCGGCATCAGTTCAAATTTTTATTTTTATTGCAAGAGTGGTTGTACTTTGAAGAGGTTGATTAAGTCGGGGTGACTTTTGTCTAGTATTTCACATTTTTTAGTTTCCTTGTGCTGTTTGTATCTTTTCAAAGGAAATAACTTGGAACATCTGTGGTCAACTAGATACACTTCTTTAGACTGCTAGCTACACTTGTTCGTACTGCTAGATACACTCCTTCATTATTTTTAGAAAAGGATGTTCGATACAAACGCCATCTTTGTAGGATAATTCAGAACTTTTTGTCCATTTTTCCATCTAAGAATATGAAAAATTTAAGACTAAATTTATATAAAAGAGATGATGTGTTTTCCTAGTTTATATAAACAAGTATACAATGACGCATTGTGACCATACATTTTTTCGGACTGGTAGTTACATTCCACGAGTCTATAATAAAGAAAAAAAATGATTTGGTTGCAGTAATTTGATGTTCAAGAGTTCATTGTGACCATACACTTTTCCGGCTAATTGAAATTCTATTATTAGTATTAAATTATCATACTTGACACTTTTGATCAAGTTGTCTATAAAATCGAGTAATGAAATGAGGAAAACTTACTATAATGCTTGACACTTAATAACAAATAAACAACACAAAAATTGAAGAAATTTGAAATGTAGTACTCCGTAATAGTTTTGCATAACATGCGACAAA
This sequence comes from Silene latifolia, assembly GCF_048544455.1. Classification (NCBI taxonomy): domain Eukaryota; kingdom Viridiplantae; phylum Streptophyta; class Magnoliopsida; order Caryophyllales; family Caryophyllaceae; genus Silene; species Silene latifolia. The sequence continues at coordinate 142,478,712 of NC_133536.1, forward strand.
CAAAGGATAATTACTAATTACAGATCAAAATGTGGATTGTAGCCCATATTTGAAGTTATAAAATATAACCAACATTATAAAAAGTGCAGTACAAATTAATAATCCGGAAAGTAATTGCGGATTTCAAAACGAATATCACTTAAAACATCATTATCACCTTCAACCCAATCCACCGGGTCGTTTTCCCATGCAAGCGGAACTGTCCCGAACTCAAACGAAGGCCCCTGAGCATACAAATATGCCATCAGTCCCAAATCATCTCTATTAGCAACCCATAAATATGGTCCTGACGGAGGTTTAACGTTTTCAAACCACCACCTCGAAGCTTCATTATTAGTAAAAGCGCGCTCCAGTTTGCGTGCTTGACGGAAGCATTCGCGCTCATCTCCCGCTCCAAACTCAATCATTGCATGTCCCTTGAACGACCCATTTGAAGAAATAGCCGGGTGGATAGCTTGAACTAAATTTAATCCAAAGACTCGAATAACTTCTACTAATCACAAGATCATATGAGAGAGTTTCCTTTCCAAACCCATCTCTTGTGCTTGGCAAATTATAAAGAATACACATCACAGGTTTGACGTACGATATTTCGGAATGGCGTCCGAAACTTTCTATTTTATCATAGGATGCATCATATTCATAGGATGCATCGATTCATAGGATGCATCGATTCATAGGATGCATCGGACTCATAGGATGCATCGGACATAATTAGGGAATGATTGAGTATGCGATTATGGAAAGATATTTGGTGTAGTTTCAGTATAAGATTAAGTTTGAAGTTTTTTGAAACAAACACATGAAAACCTATTTATATAGAAAAATTAAAGCGATGCAATGCATCCGATGAATCGATGCATAGAAACGTTTGGTGCATTCTATGAATCGATGCACGAAATAATCGATTCATAGGATGAATGTTTGGTGTGAACGAATTAAGTTTGAATTTTTTTGAACGAATGAATGTTTTTTTGAACGAATGAATGTTCTTTTATAAAGGTCAACCAAAAAGAATCCAAAAAGAATTGACACAAATTCTTACTTAAGACGGGCACTATCCGTCTTAAGTTGTAGATGGATACCATTTTGTGAGACAAAATGCGCAAATAGAGGATAGTGGGAGGCACATGGGGCCATGGGGGTGCCCCCACTTGTCCCCCATATTCGTTTTGTGAGTGTAACTACCTGCCTTAAGATTCGACCCGTCTTAAGCAAGACCTACTCATTTTTAAAATAAAGAACTTAATCTTCAATTTGTATTTTATATTTTATTTTTAATTATGTGTGTCACACCTCGACTTTTGAGGGTACACAATAAAAGTTTGTATAATAATAGAGAAGCAAAGTGTTTGAACAGTAAACGTGAGACATTAGACAACGAAATAACACTTCGTAACTTGGGCAATTTCTAATATCATGATGCGTTAATTAAACATACTTCTTAGAAGTCTTTACTTAAATTTTGGCTTTTTCAATTTTTCGGAATCCTATTTTTTTTAACTGCTAGTTTCACTTGTTCAGTTGGCTACATACACTTTGTTTGCCTCCTAGTTACACTCCTTCCGCACTACAAACACTCTAGTCGTGCCACCACCCCTATTTGAATACAATGTATACACTAACCCCCTCTATACTCCGTCAATCCATAGTCGATAAAAACAAAAAAAAAAACAACAGCGTAAAAACGTACATAAAAAAAAAAGTTGGAAGTTAATACAAAACCATTTTTTCCAAAAACTACATAAACCAAAAACCCATTGAAATCGGTTTTTTAAGTGAGTACATAACATTACAAAACATAACAGACTTTTTTGAGTGACATCTACAAATGCCACATATACCACAAACCCACTGAATTCAGTTTCAAGGGAGTCGACTCGGGCAATTTCTACTATCATGGTTACTCATTTCACCGCAAGCACGGCATTTTCTCAGAGGCTTTGCATTTTCCAAGACTGCCTTTTCCTTGTTTGATGTTATCCTCTTTCCCGATCCCTTATTCTTGCACTTCTCTGGTGGTAAAACAGTAACTTCAGTTGGAATTTTTGACCCAAGAAGCATCTCAATCTCAGCTTTCTTATCTTTTGACTTTCCCGACTTAATTGAAATAATCAACTTTTCATTGAAACTCCGGAGCAATTGAAATAGCGCATCAGAATGTTCCTCACTATCCTCAACAAGTGAGACTGCACTAAATACCTCCGACCATAATTCACTTATATTGTTCTGGCGATTTTCGATTGACACACAATCAGCTAGTACAGTTTTTCCAACAACAGTAGAAAGAGGGTGGGAAGTTGCAGATTTGCTCCATCTCAGTGCTAAATACTCTTTAGGTATATGATCAAACCCCCTATCTTTCAACAACCATAAAATGTGCCTACAGAGTATCCCAATTCTTTCAAACATCTTACAAGAACAAGAGAACTTATTATCACTTAAATCAACTTTGTATTCCTTGTCTTTCTCACGATCAATTATTGAAATATTATCATTCGCACCACTTGCATTTGGTGATGGTAAATGGCCACAAGTATAACATGCTGCTTGGACTTCTACTTGGAAAATATAAAATATAGTGTGTGTGTGTAAAACTCAGAAGCTTGCTTTTCTAAAAGGAGAGGGGTTGTCAATTTTGGATAACAATTCTTATCATCAGCCATTACCTTAGAATATTTCCATCTCTGAGCATCCATTGCTGTTTGGAAACGCATCCAAAACTCGACAAGTGTGACATGTGGGTTGGTGAAGTTTCCAAAGAAGCTATTTTCGAGACTGATCTTGATGTTGTGCGCAAAATCCCACCCAAATATGTGTCTCTAATGTAAGCATGAATCCAAAGAGCACGGTGCTTAAACATTTTCTTCAACCACTTGTTATCACAAAGCTCATATGAGGAAATTATCGAATTCCATTTCGATTCAAAATCTTCTGGAGTGATTTCTACATCCCAAACAACTGAGTTAATTTCCTTCAAAAAAGTTGTGTCTTGGGAAATCGATGGACCAACCTTGTCAGGCAACTTCTTCATTATATGCCACATACACAATCGGTGGCGTGTTTTGTCACCAAACACACCCTTAACAGCTTTTTTGATGCCTCTACATTGATCAGTTATTATAGTAATAGGATAGCGATCACCCATAGCCGTTACAAAATTTTGAAACAACCACGAAAATGATTCTGCATTTTCGTTTCGTATCAAACCCGCTGCAAAAGTAATGCAACCCTTATGGTTATCAACACCCGTGAAAGGGACAAACACCATTTTATATTAGTTGAAGTTATAAGTGGCATCAACAGAAACAGCATCACCAAAAAGGGCATAATTTTTAATTGATATTGGATCTGCCCAGAAAAGCTTAGTTATTCTGCTTTGATCGTCCACATCAAAGTCAAAATAGAAAGATGGAGACATAGCTTTTTTCTGCATGAAGTTCTCTATTAACATCTGGGCATCATATTATTTGATGTATTTCTTTACATCCCTTGAAAAAATTTTTGAAATCTTGTAAAGAAGCACCCACATTTTTGTATCCCTTCACATACTGTTTGAACATCCTAAATGTTTGCACAGTACCATGGTTTACATGAGCATTATCCATTATCATTTTTTTGTGAACCAAGTTTAAATCCCTACATGGTTTCAAATGTATCATAGTTGTTGGCGTATTTATAGCATGTGAGTGAACCTCAACAAATCATAAATCTCGTATTCACCCGTTTGAATTCTTCTAAAACTAACCTTAGCCTGACAACCAATTCGCGTAAGGGTCCTCTTTCTTTTTGTACCCTTGTGATTACTTTTGCCTTGTTTATTACACACGCACCACTTGTGTGTAACTATCCCGTCAACTAATTTTGTTGAGTCTAATCTAGTAAGGAACCCATAAACCTTGGCATATTCCTCATAAAAATGTATGCCTTCTTCCAAAGTTGCAAATTTCATCCACAATGCTGGTTTTAATTCTGCTGAGCATCTTGGCAATCCCACTATTTGATTATCGAAATCAACTTCTGGGGTGGCTACAACATCAAAAAAAAAAAACAAAAGGAAATGATTTTAATTTTATCTCATTACCACCTACACAAGCTTCTTAGACAATACATTACTTAATTAGAAGCTACAATTTAATACCTGGTACATTAGTGACAAGCAATTGATTTTCTTTTGAATTACTTGAAGACGCTTGCACATTAGTAACTTCTACAATGTCTCACGTAAAATCAAAGAAAACAACTCAATTCGAATCAAACATAATCCCAAAATCCTAGGTAGTGGAACACGTAATTTTAATTTGTCAAGTTACATACAATCGTCTACGTAGTTATATACACTCATTTGTGAAGCTATATACACTTTGCTACCTTTTGTTTATTGCACTATTTTCATCCCATTCCCTCTATGCTATCTAAGGGTAGCTAGATACAGTTTTAAGTCCTTCTACAAACATACCTTCAGTGGTCAGTATACACATTTTAGACCATAATTGATAGTCGTTGCTTACAAACAGAAACCCAGGTACCTGAAATCAACTACGACATTTTATCCAAACAGAATCTCTAAATCCAAACAGGGCCTTAATATCTAAGTCGATCAAAGTAATACTCCCTGCAAATTTACAATCATACATTTTTTAATATTGACAAAACACATCCTCAACTACCTAGATACACACAAACAATGAAAGCAACTTATTTTTGGGTCACAATTAGCAAAAATAATAAAATAATGTATCACGATAATTCCCTTCTTCAAATTATATGTAAACAACAAGATTTGAAGACACATTCATACATCTACATACATACACATCTTTAACTTGTTGGATACAAAGAACATGCAACAAAAGAGTTACCTATGACTTCGCCATTACCGAATCTTCTTCTTCAATTATTACCATCCAAATAAAAATTCGTTCTTGTTAGATTATTACCCAAATTAGATGGTTTTATCATCAAAGAAACTCTAATTTTTCGATCACAATAATTTTAATCAACTAATGAACCAACAAATCTAGAATCAAAACCACAAAATACCATCTTAAACCAAAAAACTAATCAAGTTAAATTTTTAAGCAAACCCTAAGTTTTTAAATTGGATTTGTTTCAAAATCTTAATTAAAACGTACCTTGAATTTGTATTCCGAGGTGCAATAATGGAGTTTGATTGATGCGCAGCAATGGTGTCGGAAAGAGAAACGAAGAAATCAAGATGAGAATTTGTTATCGCATTAATGGAGTTTGAAAGAGGAACGAAGAACTGAGAATTTCGTCTGTTATATAGGGGGGTCGGTTAAATGCAGTTCGCACCGAACTTTAGTTCGTACGACCCGACCCTATATACATATATACATATATATACATATATATATATATATACATATATATATATATATATATATATATATATATATATATATATATATATATATATATATATATATATATATATATATGAATGAGATCATGTGAGGATACACTATCTTTTTGAGGATTGAGGATTTCGTTAAAATATCACAGGTTGTTCAATACAATATCACAGGTTATTCGATAAAATATCACAAAAAAAACACCTGTGCAAAAAAAAAAAAAAAAATTATAATTTTTTTTTTTCAAAAAAAAAAAAAATTTGGCAAAGGTCAAATTTTTCGTGATATTGTATTGAAGAACATGTGATGTTGTATTCACTAATCCTCAATCCTCAAATATTTAGGAGTTCTCATCGGATCTTGACTCTATATAAAGCCGGGATCCGGTGAGAACTCCTAAATATTTGAGGATTGAGGATTTGTGAATACAATATCACAAGTTCTTCAATAAAATATCACAAAAAATCAGACCTTTCTCTTTTAAAAAAAAAAAATTTTTGCACAGGTGTTTTTTTGTGTGATATTTTATCGAATAACCTGTGATATTGTATTGAAGAACCTCTAATATTGTAACGCAGTCCTCAATCCTCAAAAAGATAGTGTATCCTCACATGATCCCATTCCTATATATATATATATATATATATATATATATATATATATATATATATATATATAATTAGGTTGAAGCGTTGTGGATGCGACACATATCAACTCAGCCTTAAATACAAGTATTAATTACATCTGAATATTAAATATAAACATAATAAATAATACATAAATCTCAGCATAGTATTAATTACATTTTAATAAATGTATTATAAAATTACATATATCAATTACGGTGATTTGATTTTAAATTCAGAGAAAAAAAAATTTGATAAAAAATTTAAAATGTAAATCAATACCTTTATTGCGAAAAATGCTTTAAATCTAGTATACTTTCCATTATATTTATTGAAATATTTTGATATGTTTAGATGATTAGAGTGAGTGTTTCACAATGCGTTACATTTATTTAAAGAAAAACATTTTGTGAAAGGTATAATACTTAGACCATTAAATCCATCAAGAAAAATATATTTGGAAGAGTCATTGTATTGATTAAAAACAATACTTAAATATAACTACTAAGAGATAAGTTCTGATGTGATAATGAAATTATATTGGACAAATTAAATACATTTGAGATTTAAGAGCTTTTAAATAATGTGATAACGAGTGGAGATTTGTAATTGAATGATGGCTTTTTGGACATTTTCGAGTAGGTTAAGACATGGTTTTTAGGCGACTTGATACCCATCGTAGAAAAAAGTTATTATTTTGGTATTGATTATTAATTATTGATTATGTTGGTACTGATTTATCAATTAACCCTATTTTATATATATGTAGTTGCTTAAAAAAAAAACAAAAGATGCAAATTTCTTATAAATATGTTGTTTGACACATAGCATATGCAAGACATACACATCAAAACATTTGAATAAGTTAAGTGATACCGTCGTTTAGTACCAAATAAATACCTAAAACTACTAACAGAAGCTAGTGGAAATAGGGTCGATATCCACAGGGAGGCGGTCACTATCTACTCGTTAATTCAGTCCATCTGAGGTTACAAGATGGGGATTTGAAGATTTGTTCTAAATTACGGAGATTAAAAGAGAAATAAAGTAAAGGAGAATAAAGCAGAAATTTGACGAGTTTACTAAGTAGAGAGAAACAGCTAAGACAGTCGGTTCACCATGATTCTTAAGAAATCTAGTCTAGGGTCTTAGGTCAATGCAAATTCGATCTACAGGGTAGTGAAAAGGTCCTTCCGGTCCGCTATTCGCCCTAAAACATTACTAACTTAGCTTCCGCCTTCATTAGAATGCTCTAATGTTCACTGCAGGTCGCAGGTCTTACCCATTCCAATCTTCCGATCCAGGTCAGGGTGTACCAAAGTTAATTATCTAATCGCGTCGACTCAAGTAGACAAGAACAATTAATTGCAGTGATTAACAACATAGATCTAATTCGCACTAAACCCTAGTCATCTATTCATAATTCCCTTAAAATCATGGCTCCCCTATCTTCCAGCAAAGAGAATTAGCTACGCATAAATAGAAATAGAGCAAGAACAAGAGATGAAGAAGAAACAAACATAATAAAGGAACGAGCAAGAGAGAAATAGCATAAAAGAGAGAGAGAATTACAAGGAATAAAGTCCAGAAGGAAGAGCGAAAAATAACGTCTGACCAAGAAATATCTACTGATTATTAAGAGTAAAAAGTACAGAATAAAAGATGTCCCAAACCTAATTAACTCTCTCCTATTTATAGGAAAGATAATTATTAACCTAATACGATATTAAAACCCTGCGGCAGATAGAAAAGTACTCGATCGAGTACTTTAAAACTCCTCTATCGAGTAAATTCTAGCAAAACCTCTCAATCGAACACTATCAAAAAGAGGCCATTCGATCGAAGACAATAGGTGCTCGATCGAGTAATTTCCAGCGCACAATTCCTACTTCGCGCACTGAATTTCAAACGGCCGCCATTTCTTCGTTACTTGGGCAAACAGAGCGTTTCCAGTGGCGTTGGAAAGCTAAGAGGACAAGCTTTCATTTCCAATTGGAATCACTTGAAATCAATTGTATAACTCGAGCTATGGCTCTTTAAAGTAGGCACTAGTAATTAAAAATTCTTTCTTTGCTCGCCTAGCTATCTTACTTCTTTGCGCATCTCAAAATAGTAGTCTTCAAGTTCCGAATCAACTCATCTCATAAATGAATGCATAGCGACACGTTTTAAGCTTGATTACGCTTCTCTTTGGTTTATTCCTGTAAATAAGACAAGAGAAACCAAAGTAGACAATTCGGGGGACATTTGTAGCTAAACACTACACAAATGCATAGAGATGTGTGCAAATATGGTACAATACGTCTATATAAAATGCACGCATCAAACTTTATCAAACCAAAAATTTGCTTGTCCCCAAGCAAACTATATGCAAAACTAATGGAACAGAAAAGAAAACTCAGAGCTAGCTACAAATTGTCCACTTAAACCAATTTAATGCAGCAAACTAACACTTATAGCAAAAACTGTCAAATGCAAACGAGTTGTAAGATGTTTATAATAAAGCTGAACCGTCGACCTTGCAAGACCTTTAATGATGGACTCTCACGGGTTACTCTTCTCTGATGAAGCAAAGGGTGATCATATAAATTGTAAGAGAAGAAGAAAAATAGTCGCTCACCTAAACTACGACCTACATAAATATGCATGCAGCTAAAATGATAGACAATTCTAATCACCATACACACATTCCAACCAATCAAAGTCCATCACAGCTGAGGGCTTACAAAAATTATGGGAAAGTGAGGCAATGGGTAAGAAAAGGCAAAATAATTATGGGATTGTGAGGTAATAGTTAAGCTAGCTACCCTACAAAACCAAGTGAACCAAATCCGATTCTTACTCAAATGGAAATAAGCACAAGTGCCCTTCATTTGGCACACAAACTCACTATCCAAACCAAACATACTCCTCATAAAATATTGGTCAGACTATCGTTTTCGGTTACTTCTCGTTAGGATCACCTAGACCAAAACAGTATTTATAGCTTCACAAACTACTCTACTATTAGTAAAGGGGTAAGTAAAGGTCGGATCCCAAGGGACGGGTATTGATGTAGGATTTTCGATTGCAAGTAGTGGTGTCTAAGGGTGTCACAATTTGGATTGAGATAAGAAGATCACTAAACTAAATAACAATGTAAACAAACAAGCAAGATGATTAAAATGAGATGTAAACAATTGATTAAAAGCACTAGGGTGTCATGGGTTCATAGGGGATTCATGGGAATTGATCATACAAATATATTCTCAAATTATAAGTAAGCAATTATTGTTGTGATAGGATCGAGTTGGTTTATATCTTACAATCCTAGGAAGATTTGGGTCCCGGAGCCGAATCGATTAGATTGTCACCTACAAGTCGACTTAATCCTCCCTACTCAACTATATGCATGGTCTAATGAGACTCGAGTTGGTTTATGTCTTACAAGTCTCATTGAAAAGGTAAGTGATGGGTAAAAAATGCAAGGATTCATAGGCTCGCATTTCATCAAACATAACATGTGCATAAGTTGAGATCACAACAAGCAAGCAAATAAATTATGTGAACATATTAGATTAAGCATGAATCATCCCCCATGTTGGTTTCCCCTAATTCCCCATTAACCCTAGCTAAGGAAACTACTCACTCATTATCAAGTTTAACATGCTAACAACGTTGTCAAACATATTAACAAAGCAAAACATGATGAATGAATGGAAAATGATTAACAATAATTAAAACAAGGGTTACGATGATGATTCCAAAATAATAGGCAAAGAATAATAGAAGTACTTGATGATTGATGGAAGGTTGTCAATCTCCCAATAATACCCAAATAATCTTCAATTACCCAAAATAAATGATGAACAATAGAGAAATTAAGGAAATGAGATTTGTATTAATGCTTAATTAAAAGTTGATTACAAGATTAAAATGAGATTAGGAAGAACATAAATAATATTAAGGATTGATGATAATCTAATTAGTACAATCGGGTATTTATAGTGAGGATTAGGTACATAAATTAGGGTTACTAAGGGCTTAAATGACGATTAAGACCCTTAAGAAAAGTTGAGGAAATGCTCCTCTCGAAGGAAGATGCTAGTCTCCTTTTTGCTAGTCTTTCAGAAATATGCGCATCCCGAGTAGAACAAGGAAGAGACTTGTTGTACTGGGTAGGAATCCGAGCGGCCAAGGGGTCGGGACGAGCGGATTGTGGTGGTGCATGACGAGCGGGCAAGGTGGTGGGACGCTCGGATTGTGGAGGTCTTGGACGAGCGTCCCGAAGCTGCGACGGGCGGATTGTAGTCCAGCAAGGTTCTTCCTCTTTTCTTCTTTTCTTCTTCCAACAATCCTCAAGGATCTTGTCGGAGATGCAAGGATATTCTTCATCATTGCCCATCTACTACATTATTTACATAGGCCTTCTAGTCTTGTCACCTCAAAGAATATGCAAAACAAAGGACTAAAGATAGTAAATGACCCAATTATGCACTAAAAAACATAGGAACGAGGCTAATTCAGGGACTAAATATGCTCAAATATTGGTCACGTCAAATACCCTAAACCGAAACTTTGCTCGTCCCGAGTAAAGAGGTGACAAAACTAGGACCCTTATTTAAACTAACCTACTAATATAGCCGATATGAGACAATTAGCAGGTCTCACTCCGCCCCTTTAACTCACAACAAGACAACCATGAGGTAGGATGCCTTTTTGCAAGGCAAGGTAGGGCTTGCCAAATAGGCGACACATCCAAGAATTAAAGCACACAAAATCAAGTAATGGATGCATCTACAAAAGAATAGCCACTTTCCTCATCTAAGTGGCGGAAATTATCCAAAGGGGAAGCAATTTAAGGATACACACTCCTTTATAGATATGATTTCTTCAAACTACTAAGCCTAGAAGGATACCAATAAATCACCTCCAAGTTGTGTCAAGCTATGGTACCTTTGTCCTCAATCGTTAAATGCTTTCGTCAAGAGTAGACTCCATGTAGTGTTAGAAACACAGAGGCTCGCGGAATTCCCCTTCTTGCCTAGACAAGAAGAAGGTTCGTCCCCTCTCTACCATGCACAAAAGTGGATACGATGGAAAAAGGGATCAATATAACTTGAGTTTCATTTGGGAGTTTGCTTTTGTTGTTGTTTTTCCCCCCCAATTTCTTGTGGCATTTGACATTTGAGAACGCTTTCTTTTTGCCATTTCTTTTGATGTTTGGCATTTCAATACTTGACAATTTTAACTTTTCTTTGGATTTGTTTTTGAACATTTTCAAAGTCACCCCATTTGTAGTGAGGGTGCTTATATTTGAAGCATTAGAAGTCTATTTTTGCTCCTCTTTTCATTTGATACAATTGCAAACTTTTTCTTTTCTTTTCATTTCTTGAACTCAAATTTTGAACAATTTTTGTGCCCATTCCCTTTGATGACAAAATGTGGTAGAACATGGATAAAGGATGCATTGTTTCAAGGGTCACCTTGGAATAAACGGTAGCCAAGGAGTTATCACACCACAAGGTACTCTTGACTAGGCCTTAATCCATGGGTCAAAAGATACTAGCATGACATATCCTAGGGTGTTTTACAAGTATTCTAACAAGCAAAGTCTTAAGAAGAAAAAGTATCTATAAGGGCCTTATATACACTTGTCAAGCTTCCCAAATAGACGGTTTCACAAAATTTTTCTAACATGCAAACTACATGCCATGATGCAACTAACATTTATACATCCTAATGCATATGGTTCTACCAACTAATATGCCAAATAATCTAAATGTAATCCTAAATTCACATTGTTTTTACCGCATCAATCAAAAACCATCCATGGCTCCGACAAAAAATCTAAAATTTTTTTCTCTCTCTATAACAAACTCTTTCTTTTTTTCCTTCTTTCATGAAAACCGTTTTTTCCAAAACCCTGTTTTTTTCCTGCATCTGATTCCTTTCATGGCGCGCACGCGAGCTCGACAAGTTCAATCAAAGCCATCCATGGCTTCCGTGGATACTCAGAAATCGATCGGTACCAATTTTGTGGAAAATGATGCTTAATTGGACGTAATTTTACATACCCAGCCTCCGCGTAAGAATACTGTGAATGCTCTTATTCAATCCGCCATTGTTGGTAAAGGTTCTACTCCCTCTCTAGTTAAGAAATCTTTGACTACTCATGCTCCTTCTCGTATTGCGAATCTTGGATTTACTTCTGGAAATGTGGTTTCTTCTCGTCTTTCTCCCACAATTAACCTTTTTGATTGTAATCATACTGTTGTTTCTGATTCGATTGTAAATTCTGCAACTGCTATTCCCATAGTTCCTTCTGTTAATGTCGAATTAGGCCCTGAAACTGTTCTTGTGCCTGCTTCTGTGGATACTCATACTGGTATAGATACGAATAAAGTGTTAGTGGAAGATAACCCTACAGTTTCTGAAGTACATAATGTGGGAAAATCTGACCCAAAAGCTACAGTAGTTGGTGGTAACTGGTGTAAATCTCTCAATACTCCTGCCAAATTAGGCATGAATCTCTTTTTTTGTGAAACTAGTGCCAATTCTTCTGAGGTTGATATTGATGCATCTGATTATGCTGAGGAATTAAAATTGTGGTCTAATACTCTAATGGGTAATGTTCTTGGTGGACGACCAACCCTGAAAACTGTACAGGAGTTTGTTAATAAGAGTTTGGCCAACATTGCCTCTCCCACAGTTCAGTATTTTAAACAGGGATGGTTCACTTTTAGATTTGATTATGATGCTGCAATAAACAATGTTCTGAAACAAGAAGCTTGGAAGGGGGGTCATAACACTTTGATTCTGAAACAATGGAGTCCATCCTTTTCTTTGGACATGGACAGGGTTGCAAAGGTTCCCATTTGGATCCTTTTCCCAGGTCTTGACCCTTTCTTATGGACTGATAAAGTACTGAGTAAGATGGCTAGCAAAGTTGGTAAGCCACTTTTTGCAGATCCAGCCACTACTTCAAAGGAGAAGCTGTCTTTTGCTAGGGTACTAGTTGAAGCAGATGTATCCCAGGAGCTTCCTTCTCATGTGATTATTAACACCCTTCACATGGGTCAGTATTCTCAAAAAGTTGTTTATGAGTGGTTGCCCTACTACTGCAACCTGCAAGTGTTGTGGCAAGTTGGGACATACCTCTGTGAACTGTAAGGGAAATAAGCATGTTCTTGAGGTTACTCCTTCTGGGTCTGATCCCTCCTCTAAGGGACCAGTTTCTCAGTCAAAGCCTGCTCAGTCTCCTCATGAAAATGTGGCAACTGAGCTTGTTCCTTCTGATCCTGTGGCTACTGATATCTTAATTTCTCCTAATTCTTTCCAGATTTTAGGTGAGAGCTCTGAGCCTGGACAAGTTGAGCTAGGTGATACCTCAGATGCTTCTGTGGTTGTAGTGGGTTCAGCAGAGAGGAATGTAGACTCAGAATGCTTAAAGCTAGGTCAGAGATCCTCTCATGCTGATTCCATTCCTCCTCGGAAAGTTTCTGAAAAGCACTCAGGAAGCTCAGCTAAATCCAAGGGTAAAAAGCCATCTAAAAATAAGTCATTGGGTGTTCCTAAAACTGCTTTTGGACAGAAGGGCAAAACTGGACTAGGTGGTACCTCGGATTCCATTCAGTATGATGCGTTAGTTGAGGGGAGGAATGTAGGCTCACCAAGCTCACAGCTAGGCCAGAGATCCTCTCCCCACTTACCCCTCTCATCTGATTTGGTTTCTGAAATGCATCAAGAATGTCCAAGTGTATTTATTTCTTCCCCTGGTCTGATTGAGACACCTGCTCCTGGTGGTTTTGCTACTCCACTAGGGTTAGCTGCTTCTAGCCTTGTTAGAGAGCAGTCTCAAATGATTGTCCCTTCCACTGCTATAGTAGGTCAGTCTGTGATACATCAAGACAGTTCTCAAGCTGGTTTAGTGGATATTCATGCTTTTGTTCCTCCTCAGCCAAGTTCCAAATGAAGATAGCCTCTTAGAATGTGCGTGGCTTAAATTGTCCTATTAAACAGAATGAAGTCAGGGATTTCCTTAATCAAAATCACCTTGATGTAGTGGCTCTCTTGGAAACCAGAGTTAAAATTGGTAATGCTTCTCGTATTCTTAATACTAGTTTTCGACATTGGGATTCTATTTGCAATTATGGACATCATTACAATGGAAGGATATGGCTCCTCTATAATCCCATCAATGTTACTCTTAGTGTGAAATCTATTGGTGATCAATAGATCAGTTGTAGTGTGTTTCACAAAGTTACTTCTACCTCTCTCAATCTTACTGTGGTGTATGGAAGTAATGATGCAGCTGAAAGAAATGCTCTTTGGGCAGGACTTCAAGCTGCTAGTACCTCTAATCCTTGGTTGGTGATTGGGGATTTCAATGTTGTCAGATGCCCAGCTGAAAAGTTAGGCCCTCACCCTCCTATTTTGAAAGATATGATGGAGTTTAATTCTTGCTTGATCTCCTGCAATCTGGATGATATTGCTGGTACTAGAGCTGATATGACTTGGACAAATAAGCAAGATCCCTTGACTAGAGTTTGGTCTAAATTGGATCGAGCTCTTGTCAATTAGCAATGGATTTCCTCTTTCCCTACTTCTAATGCTTTCTTCATGGAGTCTGGTCTTTCTGACCACTCCCCTGTAGTGGTTCAGGTTCAGGAGACCATTAAAATAAATAAACGGTTTAGCTTTCTGAATAGTTGGATCCAGCATCCTAACTATGATACTATTGTTAGAGGAGCTTGGTCCTTTCCTGTTGCTGGTAATCCTATGTTCAGACTCTTTACTAAACTTAAGAAGGTTAAACATGCTCTTACCCTTTTCCATAGAGAGAATTTTAGTGACCTAATTGGTCGTGTTAAAGCTGCTAAATTGCAGCTTAAGGACTGCCAGGAGAAGCTCTTACAGGATCCTTTTTCTCCCCTTCTTATTGAAGCTGAAAGAGATTGTCTGGCTAGCTTTACTACTCTTAAGAAAGTTGAATTGGACATGCTTACTCAGCGAGCCAAGTTGACTCATATCTAATCTTCTGATACTAGTTCCAAATATTTTTTTTGCTAAGATTGCTGAAAGAAAGCACCAGCAGAATATTGTTAACATTGTTGATCACAATGGTCTGCTACATCAGGGGGTAGATAATGTTAGTCTTGCTTTTCAGAATTACTACACTCAGTTGTTGGGTCAGACTGCTCCTGTCCACAATCTTGATATCAATTTTATTGGTCAGGGACCTTATGTTTCTGAAGCTGATAAAGTCAAATTGGTTCAAGACATCTCTTCTTCTGAAATCAGAGCTGCTTTGTTTAGCATTGATTCCAACAGCAGTCCTAGGGTCGATGGTTTTTCCTCTGGGTTTTTCAAGTCTTCCTGGGATATTATCCAGGGAGATTTATGTGCTGCAGTTCACAGTTTTTTTAGATCTGGTCATATGGCCAAGCAAGCAAACTCCACTTTAATTTCTCTGATACCCAAAAAAGCTACTGCAACTTCTGTTCTTGACTATAGGCCCATTTCCTGCTGTACTGTTTTCTATAAAACAGTTAGCAAAATTCTTTCTAATAGGATCCAACCAATCTTGCCTTATCTTGTGGGAGAGGAGCAAGCTGCTTTTGTTAAAGGCAGAAATATTTTTGAGAACATAATGCTTTCCCAGTCTCTGATTAAAGGATATGCTAGAAAGGTACTTTCTCCAAGATGTCTTATTAAAGTGGATATTAAGAAGGCTTTTGATTCTATCCAATGGGAATTTTTGTCTCAAATGCTTGCTAGTTTGGGTTTTCCTTCTATTTTCTCTAAATGGATTATGGGTTGTATCACTAATACTTGGTACTCCTTCAAACTCAATGGAGGTATAGCTGGCTTCTTTCCTGGCAAGAGTGGAATAAGACAAGGGGACCCCTTGTCTCCATATCTTTTTGTCCTCAGTATGGAGATACTCTCCAGACATCTCAGAGTTCTTTGTACTAAAAGGAATGTCTCCTATCATCCCAAATGCAGCAAGCTTAATCTTAATCATTTAATTTTTGCTGATGACTTAATGATCTTTGTTAGAGGAGATGTCCCTTCAGTTGTTGCAGTTAAAGAAACTCTAGTTGATTTTGCTCTCCTTTCTGGGCTTCATGCTAATGTGGATAAAACCAACATTTATTTGGGGGGTGTCTCTCCTGAAATTGTTTCTGAAATCCTCCAAGAAACAGGCTTCTCCAAGGGTCATTTTCCTTTCAAATATTTGGGTATTCCCTTATCCACCTCTAGAATCTCTGTTATAATGTTTGATCCTCTAGTTACCAAAATTCAGAAAAATATTCTCCATTGGTCTTCTCATTCTTTGTCTTATGCTGGTAAACTTCAGTTGCTTAACTCTGTGGTTTTTGGGCTTGATAATTACTGGAGTGCTAGTATCCTTCTACCTGTTGCCATTATCAAGAAAATTGAGCATCTTTGCAGTCATTTCTTTTGGGGTATACCTGAAACTGGAAGGAAGATGGTCTTCAAAAGCTGGAAAAGTATTTGTTCTCCTTGGTCTGGAGGTGGGTTTAACATAAAGGATCTCCCTTCCTGGAATAAAGCCCTCTTTGTTAAATGGCTTGCTCTTCTTATTGCTCCTGCTTCTGGTCTTTGGGCAAAGTGGCAGCAGGCTTATGTGCTAAAAGGGACTGACATCTGGTGCCTGCAAGCTAAGGATTCTTTCTCTGCTAGTATGAAAGGGATTTTGGAAGTTCGTGACTCTCTTGTTGAATCAGCTGGTTCTATCCAAAGTGCTCAAGCTTTACTTCAAACCTGGGTTCATGGCTCTCACTTCCATCATCAAATAGCTTATGGTTTCTTTCGGGCTGCTCCTACCCAAGGAGACTGGACTAAGGGTCTTTCCTATTCGTCCATTATTCCCAGTCATCGTATTACTTGTTCTATGGCTGTTCAAAGTCAGCTTGCTACTCAGGATAACATTAAAAATAGGGGTTACCAGTTTGCTAACAGGTGCAGCTTTTGTGAAGCAAGTGAGGAAGATCATGGCCATTTGTTCTTCTCTTGTCCTTTCACTGCTAAGGTCTGGAGCTCCATTCTGAGCTGGATGAGCCTCCCTCAGATTTCATCTTCTTTACCTCGTCTTCTGGTTGCTTGTCCTTTTGGTAGCAGCAGAAAAAACTGGAAAACTCATTGGTATTATACTTCTCTTGCTGCTGCTGTTAATCAGCATTGGTGGGAACGAAATCAACGTATTTTTAGTCATAAGATTACTGATGCAGCTGGGCTTCTCTGCAAGATCAAACGTTTAGTTTTGGCTAGATTGTCTATCAGATTCCCCCAGTCCTTATTGAGCCCTATACTTGATCACTCGATCCCTTAGTTGCTTTCTTTTAGTTTGTCTAGTTTCATTAGTTGTTGAGGCATTCTAATGGATAGTTTTTGCAAATGTAGTTTCATTCCTTTTGAAATGAAATGAGAATTTTTTGCAAAAAAAAAAAAAAAAAAAAAAAATGAGGAAAAAGGAGATTGGAAAGATCATACCATGTGGTCTTCAATATCCTCATGTCTCGGATGTGGCATAGTCGATCAATGTGACAAAGGATGAACAAACACAATATATACAAACAATATATACAAGACTACACTACAAAGGAAATGAATATGTTTTTGGATTTTTCAATTTTTCAATTTTTTTGTATTTTGTTTTAATTGAAATTAAAGGACATATTTTTGTATTTTTCAAAAAATTTTAGTTTTTATCATTTTTGTTTTAAAAAGGTCAAGTTAGAATTTCCCATCGCCACACTAGTATATGCATTGTCCTCAATGGCCAATACGATACGAAATTATGCAATTTAAATGAATATGCATGATTTCTAAGCTAAACGCAAACTATACTAAACTACACTACATGATGCATGTGTTTTTGTTATGGTGGAGGGCATAATTTAGATTAGCTCCCAATGCATATTCATAAACTTCCCCAAACCAAAATAGACACTATTTATAATGTCAAAAAATTTGGGGGAGTTCATGCACATAAAATGCAATGCATGAAACTAAAATTTGTCATTTTGAATTTTGAAAGTTGGGAACAATAAAATGAACAACTCAATGAAGCCAAGGTGTTAGTCCTCTAATGTTGCTAGGACTCCACAAAATGATCAAGATAAAATAAAAACAAGAGAAGTAGACAAACCATAAAGGAGGTGTAAAAATGTAGGAGCCTCCAAAAGTTTGCTAGTTCTCACCCATCGTGTCATCATCATCATCTTCCTCACTTGAGGCATCATCAACCTCCATGGATGTGGAGTCATGTCCACTCTCATTTTCACTCTCTTGTTCTTCCTCACTTTCCTCTTCTTCTTGAACTTCTTCATCTTCACCTTCTTGGTTACCACTCTTATCAACAACCATCTCCTCTCCACCTGGTCCACCACCACTAGAAGTGCTAGGAAAGAATACCTCTTTATCCGCCCAACTAGGCAAGGGACAAGATGGATCGAGAAGTCCTTGCCTAGCAAGATGTAGAAGGGGCAGATATTGGGCCTTGTAAGCATCAAATTTATCATTGTAAGCTTGTTTATGCATTTCCTTCATTAGTAGAGTCAAGTAATCATTTCCCGCCTTGGCATTTTCGGGGTTGAACTCGTGGTATTCAAATGGATAAGGTGGGTTGATAATGGAGGAGGAGGGCTCGGCAACTTCTTCCCCTTGGTGTTGAATGATGTGTTCGGTCTCTTCGGAGAGTGGGAGAAGGTAATTCGGTCTATGAACATTCAAGCGGCAAATTTTGCTAGGCAGTGTGAAGGATTTAGCTTAATTCGTCAACCACCCAAATTTGTTATCAAGAGTATCATTCTTGACCCATTTGAACTTTAGAATCATGGTGGGCAAATCGATAAGATGGCCTCCTTTTACCGGTGTATAAGTGTTATTCTTGTTGAAATCCCGGTTAAAATGCTTAGCCAAATAGGTAACTAATCCTCCATTGGTAATAAAGGTCGTGCCTTCTTTGCCACAATCAACATTAAGCCATCGATCAATCAAAAGTCGTAAAGCATTGTATGGCTTGGTAAACTTTCTCCCAATGTTTAAAGCCGACTCAAGAAGAATAAAATCAAGTTTGGTAAGATGATTTGTGCCTTTCCTAGCTATCAAAGTATTCCTAATGACCTTATGCCATACTCTAATGCCCGGATGATGGACTAAGAGAGGACGACAATCATGATAAGATACGAATTTCTTTCCGTAAATGGCCATCCAAAGAGGAGCGGGATCATACTTGGTAGGATTCTTTGTAAAAGTCGCATTATCACTAAGGCCAAATATCTTACCCATTTCGTCATAAGATAAGCATCTATCAACATTTTCAAGAAGAAACTAAATAATGGTTCGGGTCTCCACCTTTGTGACTTTCAAAGAGCTTAAAAACTCTAAGGTGAGGGAGGAGTATGTCAATTCTTGCATTGTAAACAATTTACTCAACCCCATAGACTCGAAAAAGGTCTTAGTTTGCTCAAGAACACCCAATTTTGACAATGCATCTTCACAAATGAACTTAGTAGGCATGATGGTTTTCTTAGCAAAGAGAATAAATTTCTTCCTATGGGAGTCGGAAGTGAAAATTACCTCCGAATAATCGGCTAATTGTTCAATGACCGGAGTGGTAGAAGTAGTAGCTTCCATAGGAGGACCTTGTTCTTGAATCTCCAACCTTGCATTATGAACTACCAATGCCTTTGATGCTTGTTTGTCTTGAAGAGCATGTTGCCTCTTAGAAAGTGTTTTCTTTTGGGGTGCCATGCTTCCACCTTTTGTTCTTGCCATACTCCTTTTCTTAGTAACACCAATGAAAGCTTGAAATCTTCAATTTCTAGTAATGCCCAAATCGATTTAGGATAGATGAAGGTTGCCTTGTATTCTAAAAATCGACTCAAAACTTGAAGATTTTGGTGTTTGAATCACTTGTTGTTGCTAAAGGAGTGATTAATTTTTGTTTTGAGGAAGTTTGGATTTGATGTGGTTGATTTTGGTTAAGAAAATTGGTTTTTGTTGATGGAGAGGATGAGGGTTTTGGGGTTTTGGGTAGTGTTTGTGTTTTGAAATAATGAAAATTAATGGGAAAGGAGGGTTTAAAAGACCCGTTGGTTTTTGAATTGCAGAGGGAGACGAGCGGCTTCAGTATTGGGACGCTCGGATTCTTCAATTTCTGGGTTCAGAAAAAGACGCATGGGACGAGCGGATTGCAGGAAGGACGAGCGGATTCCTGAGCTGAGACGAGCGTCTTCCGCTTAGGACGCTCGGATTCCTTTCCAGTGAAAAATCCCAAATTTTAGCAGTAAAAAGACGATCGTCTTTCCTCTTGGACGACCGACCTGACTGAGACGAGCGGATTCCTTGCTGGGACGCTCGGATTCACAGTCAGACCCAAAAATATTTTCTGCAGCTTCATAAGACGAGCGTCTTATGCCTTGGACGCTCGGGTTCTTTCAAGACGAGCGGACTATCCATCGGGCCACTTGGATTCTTCCTCAACCACATGGATTCAGGTCCATCCGTGGGTGCTTCGTAACCCGTATCATTTCATTCTTCAATTCTTGTGTTCTTCATTATAGGGGCACTACAAAGGCATGAATAGCCTAGGCAACTGCTATCCCCACACTAAAGCAAAGCACTACACATCAATAAACTCATAAGTCCCTCCCTTACTTCTCTCAAAATGATGAAAATCTTGATCAAGGCATAAAAATGTAAATCCAAAAATGACAAAAATGCAATACAATAATTGAAATGCAAGTTAGGGTGTTAGAATATTTACAAATGGTGGTTTAGGGAGGACTCCACCAAACTCTCATCCAATGTGAGATGTCAAGGGGGCATGTTCAAGGTGTTGTTGATGTTACTCAACACCTTGAAGAAGTAGTCGAAATCTTGCTCATTATCATGATAAAGATCCTCAATAGACCTTTGCACTTGTTTTTCTCCATGATGGTCTTGGGTCATAGCATTACCAATATAGGGATTGAATATCCCTTCAAAATCATCATCCCAAAGGCCGCATACTTCGTCTACTTGATCACTAAAAATGTCTTGAGTTGATGAAGACAACTCTCCTTCTTTCTTGTCTTGGCCAATGAGGCCTTCTTCTTCACTTGTCATGGGTGAGCTTTTCAAGCTCTCAATATTGCAATTTCCTTGCTCTTTTGATGGAGCATCATCCACTTTCTTTTTCCATTGAAATTCCAACTTCTTCCTATCATCTTTTCGGCTATAGTGATCAACCATAAAACATGGCTCATGCAATCAGGGAGCTCTCATAGTCTTGTCAAGATTGAAAGTGATGGTTTCATCTCCCACTTCAAGGGTGAGTTCTCCATGCCTTACATCGATCACCGCTATCGCAGTGTGCAAGAAACGTCTTCCTAAAATAATAAGAATGTTGGAGTCTTCTTCCATGTCAACAATAACGAAATCCACTGGGATGAAGAATTTTCCAATTCTCACGGGAACATCTTCCCAGACCCCTAAAGGTGTCTTTGTTGATCTATCCGCCATTTGAAGCGTGATGTTGGTGCATTTGAGTTCTCTCATGCCTAGCCTCTTGCTTACCGAATATGGCATAACACTCACACTTGCCCCAAGGTCACATAGAGCTTTGTTGATCGTGGTGTCACCAATAGTGCATGGAATGGAGAAACTTCCCGGATCCTTGAGCTTTGGAGGTGAACTTCCTTGAAGAATAGCATTACTTACTTTAGTAAAAGCAATAGTCTCAAGCTTCCGGATTGATTTCTTCTTTATAAGGATATCTTTCATATACTTTTCATAGGCCGGAACATGATTGGTCAATTCCGTAAATGGAATTGAGACTTCTAAATTATTCACAATCTCCATGAATTTTCCAAGTTGGTCATCAAACTTAGGCTTAGCTTGACGACTCGGGAATGGAAGTCTAATCACAATAGGCTCCTTTTCTTTGGCCTTCTCTTCATCCTTCTTTGAAACTTCTTGAATGGTGGGTTCTTCTTCTTTAGAGTCTTTAACAACTCTTTCCTTGTCACTAGCATTCACAACATCTTCATCAACGGGCTTCTTCGGCCCTTCATACCTTATACCACTCCTCAAATGGATGGCACTCACTGATTCTTGTCTTGGGGGATTACCTTGAGGTGGTAATTTCCCCTTTTGTCTTTGTGAACTTGAAGATGCTAATTGAGACATTTGGGTCTCCAACATCTTTGTGTGAGCTAGTATGTTGTTAATGGTGATGTCTTTTGCTTGGCTATCCTTTTGTATTTGAGTGAAAAACTCTTGTTGGTTCTTTTTCATTTGGAGGACCGCTTTTTGAACATCAAAACCTTGGTCATTTGATTGAGTGTATGGAGTTTAATTTTGGAAACCTTGGTTTTGGTTGTAAAAGGGTCTTTGATTTTGGTTTCTCATTAGAGGTGGGGTGTATGTTGGTTGATGGTTTTGAACATTTTGGCTTTTGTATGAGAGATTTGGATAGAATTTGGTGTTTTTATTGTAACAGTTGGAATAAGGGGTACCACTCTTGTATGCTTGTAAAGCATTTACTTGCTCACTTGTTCCCCTACATTCACTTTTGTCATGTCCCAAAGTTCCACAATTCTCACATATTCCACTTGAAATTGATGAAGATGCCACCATGGCATTAACATGTTGCTTTGGTGATTTTGAGGCTTCGTCAAGTTTAGCCATGGCCTTCTCAAACTTTAAATTAATGGTATCAATATGAGCACTAAGTTGAGCACCCAATTGAGTAATAGAGTTCACTTCATGCTTTCCTCCTCTAGTAGCCTTCCGAGGTCTACTATATTGTGAGTTATGTACCGCCATTTCCTCAATCTTGTTTCATGTTTGATTATCGTCAACTTCGGTGAACATACCATTTGATCCCATGTTGAGAATATTTCGGGAGTCTTCATAAAGACCATTCCAAAATTGTTGTACCAAGAACCACTCGCTAAGTCCATGATGAGGACATGAGCTAAAAGTTCCTTTGAATCGCTCCCAAGCTTCATACAAAGATTCTTCGTCCTTTATTTAAACCCCGTGATTTGGGCTCTTAGCATGTTAGTCTTTTCCGGAGGGTAGAACTTTTTTTAGAAAGCAAGAGCCAATTTCTTCTAAGAGTCAATACCAAGAGTAGCCTTATCAAGGCTCTTTAACCATTGTTTCGCGGTACCAATCAAAGAAAAAGGAAATAAGACCCATCGAATTTGGTCTTGAGTCACTCCGGTTTGTGAAATCGCATCACAATAGTCACAAAAAGTCTCCATATGACAATGAGGGTCTTCACTAGGCATCCCCCCAAATTGGCTTCTTTCGACTAATTGGATAAATGCGGATTTTGCAATAAAATTACCGGTCAAGTGTTGTGGTGTGGGAGTACCATTGGGTAGGTTCTCCTCGGTTGGTACGGAATGTGATGAAAATTTAGGCATTGTGGGTTGATTTTGTTATGGATTTTGTGTTGGGTTCTCCTCTCCTTCTCTTGCAAAAGGGTTGATGAACTCAATATTGTTTGGTTGAATATCCACAATCTCACCAATACCTCTCAAAGTATTTATAGCAAGTCTTCTATTGATTATCAAAGTTCTTTCAATTTCGTGATCAATGGGTAATAAGTTACCTTGTGATGTTCTAGACATGCAAAATATAAAACAACTTGAAAACAATTAGAACAAACCTTGAGGAGTTTTACTTCCCCAAGGCAAAGAAAGACACAACTAAGAATCAAAGAAAATCAAATCAAGTTAACACCGTCCCCGGCAACGGCGCCATTTTTGGTCGGACAATCGTTTTCGGTTACTTGTCGTTAGGAGCACCTAGACCAAAACAATATTTATAGCTTCACAAACTACTCTACTATTAGTAAAGGGGTAAGTAAAGGTCGGATCCCAAGGGACGGGTATTGATGTAGGATTTTCGATTGCAAGTAGTGGTGTCTAAGGGTGTCACAATTTGGGTTGAGATAAGAAGATCACTAAACTAAATAACAATGTAAACAAACAAGCAAGATAATTAAAATGAGATGTAAACAATTGATTAAAAGCACTAGGGTGTCATGGGTTCATAGGGGATTCATGGGAATTGATCATACAAACATATTCTCAAATTATAAGCAAGCAATTATTGTTGTGATAGGATCGAGTTGGTTTATATCTTACAATCCTAGGAAGATATGGGTCCCGGAGCCGAATCGATTAGATTGTCACCTACAAGTCGACTTAATCCTCCCTACTCAACTATATGCATGGTCTAATGAGAATCGAGTTGGTTTATGTCTTACAAGTCTCATTGAAAAGGTAAGTGATGGGTAAAAAATGCAAGGATTCATAGGCTCGCATTTCATCAAACATAACATGTGCATAAGTTGAGATCACAACAACTAAGCAAATAAATTATGTGAACATATTATATTAAGCATGAATCATCCCCCATGTTGGTTTCCCCTAATTCCCCTTAACCCTAGCTAAGGAAACTACTCACTCATTATCAAGTTTAACATGCTAACAACGTTGTCAAATATATTAACAAAGCAAAATATGATGAATGAATGGAAAATTATTAACAATAATTAAAACAAGGGTTAAGATAATTATACCTAATGATGATTCAAAAATAATAGGCAAAGAATAATAGAAGTACTTGATGATTGATGGAAGGTTGTCAATCTCCCAATAATACCCAAATAATCTTCAATTACCCAAAATAAATGATGAACAATAGAGAAATTAAGGAAATGAGATTTGTATTAATGCTTAATTAAAAGTTGATTACAAGATTAAAATGAGATTAGGAAGAACATAAATAATATTAAGGATTGATGATAATCTAATTAGTGCAATCGGGTATTTATAGTGAGGATTAGGTACATAAATTAGGGTTACCAAGGGCTTAAATGACGATTAAGACCCTTAAGAAAAGTTGAGGAAATGCTCCTCTCGAAGGAAGATTCTAGTCTCCTTTTTGCTAGTCTTTAAGAAATATGCGCATCCCGAGTGGAACAAGGAAGAGACGTGTTGTACTAGGCAGGAATCCGAGCGGCCAAGGGGTCGAGACGAGCGGATTGTGGTGGTGCAGGACGAGCGGGCAGGGTGTGGGACACTCGGATTGTGGAGGTCTTGGACGAGCGTCCCCGAGGCTGCGACGGGCGGATTGTAGTCCAGCAAGCTTCTTCCTCTTTTCTTCTTTTCTTCTTCCAACAATCCTCAAGGATCTTGTCGGAGATGCAAGGATCTTCTTCATCATTGCCCATCTACTACATTATTTACATACGCCTTCTAGTCTTGTCTTCACTTTGATGCTTGGTCATTAGATTCGATCAATTTAGCTCCATTTTGCCATGAAAATGCAAGGTTTGCACTCCTCTCCTACCAAGGAAACAAAACCTCAAAGAATATGCAAAAGAAAGAACTAAATATAGTAAATGATCCAATTATGCACTAAAAAGCATAGGAACGAGGCTAATTCGGGGACTAAATATGCTCAAATATTGGTCACATCAGATATAAACAAAGCATAGGAGTGAAACCGTCTCATCAAACAAACTTCTTTTTTTTCTTTCTTCATTTTCCACGGTTTCTTGTTCTTTTTTTTCTCTCTTTTTTTTTTCTTCTTCACGTTTTTTTTTTCATTTTCTATTTTTTTTCATCCAACCTCCTTTTTCCTTTCATAAATTACCAACTCCAATCAATATATCCTGAACCAAACTCGACACAATGAAATATATACCGCAGTAACACACTAAACTAGCTTGACATGGCAGGCTGAATTTGGATGTAGTTAAGGGTCAGAAAGGCAAATTTGGCAAATAGTGGAGTTAAATGGGTAAAAATGAAAGAAAGGGAAAATGTAAGCACCTCTCTGCATGTGACACCAACCACTAACCCGAATGTATGCAGGCAATAAGCAATTGAATTTCATATTTATGCAAATTAATGATACATGTTATGCAAGGAGTAACTACTCACAATCGTACATGAACTGGTCACAAATGACACCAGTTATTAAGGCTCTAAAACTTAAAATATATGAGTAGGTTGCCAAGATTTCAGGTCAAGTCTATTTGTTCAGCTAAATTTCAACATTAACTCATAGATTATGCAAATGACTATACTAAAAGATATCAGTTTATGCAAGGCTTAAGCAAAATGACAAAATGCAGTGCAATTTCATCATCGAAATACACCGTTCCGACTCAACCTATATGCAAAAGTAAACGTGACAATTTTTGATTTTTGGTAAATTTTTTAATTTTTATGAGATTTTTGATTTTTGTAAAGATAAAGAACAATGAATATGAATATTAAACGTGATAACAGAAATGCAATAAAGACATAAATGCAGACACGAATATGGATGCAAAACCTCCCCAAACCAAACCGTACAATGCCCTCATTGTACCCAAAAATAGGGAAAGGAAATACAAACTGGAAAGAAGAGTGAAGATGCGGAAAACTTACAAGATAACGCGATGTAGGGACCTCCCCAAACCAGCCAGCAACATGGGAGGTCACTAACAGCTCCATAGTAAACCAATGGAAATGAATCCAAATGACTGAACTCGATCGAAAGAATTTTGTACTCGATCGAGTAAATATGGCCGCGAAAGTGCTCAATCGAGGGAATATAAATCACTCGATCGAGAGTAATAAGCGTTCGATCGAAGGGGTATCTGCAGACCACAAATGGCGACAAAAACCAAGTCTAAAATTGTTTACAGTCTATGGTTTGTAAGCCAATTATTAAGCACACAACAAAACTAAAATGTTCAAAAATCAACTAAAAAGAAATTTAAACTCCGGGTTGCCTCCCGGTAGCGCTGTTTCAGATAGGTCCCAGCTCGACCTTCTTCTTATCATCCACCTGCAGAAATGAATGGCCAAATACAAGGCTATTGACTGAAGGAGGTTCCCTCAGCGTCCATCAGCTTGACCTTAGGCCTCCATACCATCGCATGAACAGGATAACAGCAACTTATTGCAGCATAATGGCCTCCACCTTTGGCTCTCTCGCGCGCTTTCTTCTTGTACGGCCCAGCCTTGTCCAGTCCTCCGCCTGGGTCATCAATCCACACTGTTCCAGCCTCCAATGGTAACGTATGATACCCACCTTCTGGGTCCATCAACCTATCAGTACCTGCAGAAGAAGTAACAAAGGAACTAACCTTAATTGCATAATCATCGTCTGAAATAAATTTAGACGACCATTTATTATTATCAGCAAAAAAGTTACTCGATCTAGCACTTAAGTTGTGACACCCCCATACTCCAAGTGCCTTACCAGGACCACTTAAGGTATGAGAACGTCACCATCTCGGTTACCCGAGGAATTCATAATCAAATGACAATGAAGAAACATATTTAAATAGCAATATAGTTTAAAGTGATTACATGTTCAAAAGCCAAAACTGATAAAAGTGAAATACAATGTTCTCAAGTCCAAAAGTACTAAACAACTAGTCCAAAACAGCGGAAGACTCTAAGACTGCATGGTGGTGCCTCATCCCAGCTGACCCAAGCGTATCTCCTCATACCTGCTCAACAACTGCTCACCACCCCCGAATGGAAACCACATTTTTTAAAACAATTAACGGGGTCAAAACTAGTTACACGAAAACAATGCCACAATGAAACAAGTACACAAACAATTCAAACAGCTCAACACAACCCCAGTCTCCATCTCCAATCTCCACATAACTGACTACACACTAAAGTGTGTAGCCCTGCCAGAGTACCAATCATAACAGGTACTCCTCGCCGCCAGTGGGGGACCGCAGCCGTTCCCATCTAAGCCCCGCTCATCTCTATCGAGCGATAAACCCATGTTCATTAATGTGCACATCTCTTCTGTGGCGGGTTCCACAGAAGGCGAATCAAGGGCGTGAAGCCACTCCCGCAAGTGACTCCACTCACCAGGGACGCACCCCGAAGATCACAGACAGGTTATACAGTAATCACAATACTTCTATCAACAACCACCAAATTAGAATCCAATACGATAATTACTCAACAACAACAATACTAACAACATCCATATCAACCATGCCATGTAATTAATACCGAGTAGGGAAACCCTACCTGGAATGCAAACACCGATAAAAGATGATCAAGCAGCTAACTCAGAATATCTCCTCAACGAATCCTCCTCCTATACATGGATACATACATACAATCACATAAACCGCCAAAACCCCCAAATTACCCAATTAGGGTTTAATCAACTTAAACAAAACGATATAAAAATTATATGCAAAGCTTACCCTCGACACAAGGATCATAAAGATGTAAAGAACGACGAAAACCGACACACCTAGCTCCGGGATTTGCTAATAATGCGATGAGGATGAAGCAACCTAACTTGAATCTTCTCTTTTGTGATTTTAGGTTATAAATAGTGTTTAAGGAAAAAGGTGACGGAATATTATATATCAATCCGCATTATTAACAAACTCGTCGCAAATCACCCGTTAACCGACTTACTCGATCGAGTAAGTCACTTACTCGATCGAGTGACCCTTACTCGATCGAGTGCCAAGCTTACTCGATCGAGTACCCATCAGACAGACTATTGTTTTGCGTAAAACCATACTTACTCGACAGAGTAAGTCCCACTCGATGGAGTACCCTAAGACCCATAAAACCGTAGTATTACAGTCTGCCCTCCTTAAAAAGAACTTCGTCCCCGAAGTTCAAACCACAAACAAAACAAAACACACTAACATCACCCCGACACAACAACAACATCAAAACTCAAAACAAAACTCAAAAATAAAACTCCCAAAACAAAACTCAACCTGACTCAAAACAACTACTAACTGTACTAAAACCAACACAAAACATGCGAAAACTCTATGCGACCATCTCCTACCCTCCTAAAAGAAACAAGGTTACGTCCCCGTAACCACACATACCTGATCAAACAGAGACAGGTACCGCTCCCTCATAGCCTCTTCCGCCTCCCATGTAGCCTCCTCAGCCTCATGGTTAGACCAAAGAACCTGAAGCAACACTGTCTCACCATGTCTAGTTTTCCTAACCTTTCGATCAAGAATCTGTTTAGGCACCTTAAGATAAGACAAAAACTCA
Source organism: Silene latifolia (assembly GCF_048544455.1). Classification (NCBI taxonomy): domain Eukaryota; kingdom Viridiplantae; phylum Streptophyta; class Magnoliopsida; order Caryophyllales; family Caryophyllaceae; genus Silene; species Silene latifolia. The sequence goes on from NC_133536.1 coordinate 142,507,791, forward strand.
TCCAGCTTGATGTTCTCTACCTCTAACACATGTGAAGGATCACTAACATACTTCCGCAGCTGAGATACATGAAACACATTATGCACTCTATCCAAAGCAGACGGTAAAGCTAACCGATAAGCAACCTCACCCACACGATCCAAGATCTCATATGGTTCTATGAACTTCTGGCTCAGCTTACCTTTCTTACCAAATCTCATGACCCCACGCATAAGAGACACTTTCAAGAGAACCTTGTCCCCAACCTGAAACTCTATGTCCCGACGATGTAGATCTCCATAACTCTTTTGTCGATCCTGGGCCGCTTTCATCCTTTGCCTAATCAGCTTAACATGTTCAACCATCTCCTGTACCATCTGTGGTCCCAAAACAACTGCCTCAGCACTATCATCCCAGCAGATTGGACTCCTACATCTCCTCCCATACAATGCCTCAAATGGTGTCATGCCAATACTGGTGTGATAGCTGTTGTTGTAAGAAAACTCAATCAAATCCAACCTCTGCTCCCAGCTACCACCAAAATCCATAACACAAGCTCGCAACATGTCCTCTAAAGTCTTGATGGTCCTCTCTGTCTGGCCATCTGTCGTAGGATGAAATGTAGTACTCATCTTTAAGGTAGTCCCCATCATCTCCTGCAACTCTTTCCAAAACTATGATATGAACCTCGCATCTCAATCAGACACTATATCCTTAGGCACCCCATTCAAATGAACCACATGCTTCCTATAAGCCAAAGCCAACTGCATCTTGGTCCAATTATCTTTCATCGGCACAAAGTGAGCTGATTTCGTCAGTCGATCTACTATAACCCATATCATGTTATTACCCTGCTGACTTTTCGGAAAACCAACTATAAAATCCATAGAAATGGAGTCCCACTTCCACTCAGGTACCTCAAGAGACTGAATCTTACCTTGTGGTCATCGCTGCTCTCCTTTCACTCTTTGACATGTCAAACAACGAGCCACGAACTCCGCTGTTTCCTTTTTCATCCACGGCCACCAAAAAGTCTTCTTCAAATCTTTGTACAGCTTGTCACCGCCTGGATGTACCGAGTATGGTGTGCAATGAGCCTCTGTCATGATTATCTTTTTTAACTCCTTATCACTAGGAACACACCATCTCCTATCGAATCTCGCACTACCATCTGTATGAATAGAGAATCTAGACATTGTCCCTTTCTCTACCCCAGCTCTCCACTCCTCAATCTTGGGATCCAAAGCCTGTTTCCTGCGAATATCATCATAAAGGTCCAGCTCCACTGTCAAATCCCCTCTAGCATCCCCTCTCTGGATCATATGTATCCTCATCTTCCCCTCCTCATCTCTCAACCTCATCAAAGACATAGCTGTGCATAGAGAATGCACACTCTTCCTGCACAAGGCATCTGCAACCACATTAGCTTTCCCTTCATGGTATATAATATCCATGTCATAATCACCAATCAGCTCCATCCACCTCCTTTGTCTCATGTTCAGCTCCTTTTGAGTGAAGATGTACTTAAGACTCTTGTGATCTGAAAACACCTTAAAAGTCGCCCCATAAAGATAGCTAGTGTCTCCAAATCTTGAGAGCAAACACAACTACACCCAACTCCAGATCATGTGTAGGGTAGTTCTCCTCATAAGGCTTCAATTGCCTAGAAGCATAGGCAATCACTTTCCCATTATGCATCAACACACAACCTAACCCATGCTTCGAAGCATCTGTATACACCTTAAAGTTCTCACTCCCTTCGGGTAATGCTAAGATTGGAGCTGTGGTCAGACGCTCCTTTAAGGTCTGGAACGCCATCTCACAACTTTCATCCCAACGAAACTTGTTCTCTTTCCTCATCAAAGCTGTCATAGGTCTAGCTATCTTGGAGAAATCCTTCACGAACCGCCGATAGTACCCTGCTAACACCAAGAAACTTCTGATCTCTGCCACATTCTTTGGTGCTTCCAACTTGGTAACCGCCTCAATCATTGCGGGATCCACAGCTACCCCTTTCTTTGAAATCACATGCCCCAGAAAAGCAACCTCTTCTAACCAGAATTCACACTTAGACAACTTTGCATACAGCTGATGTTCTCGCAAAGTCTGCAACACTATTCTCAAATGCTCCCCATGCTCCTCTTTAGTCTTAGAAAAGACTAAGATATCGTCTATAAATACTACTACAAATCGATCCAAGAACTGACTGAAGACCCGGTTCATCAAATCTATAAACACGGCAGGTGCATTAGATAACCCAAACGGCATCACAACATACTCATAATGACCATACCTCGATGTAAAAGCTGTCTTTGGTATGTCTTCCTCTCTAATCTTCACCTGATGGTAACCCGACCTCAAATCAATCTTATAAAAGACTGCTGCATCGCTCAACTGATCAAAAAAATCATCTATCCTTGGCAAAGGATACTTATTCTTTACTATCACTCTGTTCAGCTCCCTATAGTCGATGCACAACCTCAAGCTCCCATCTTTCTTCTTTACAAACAACACTGGTGCTCCCCACGGTGATACACTAGGTCTAATGTATCCCTTCTTAATCAGATCATCTAGCTGCTTCCTTAGCTCCTCCAACTCCTTAGGACCCATACGGTACGGTGCCTTAGAGATTGGCCCCGTCCAACACTGAAACTATCTCTCTCTTAGGTGGCAACCCCGGAATCTCCTTTGGAAAGACATCTGGAAACTCTCCCACCACTGGTATCTGCTCAACTGACGGACTCTCCATTCTATGATCTCTCACATGGCATAAGATCAACGGGCATCCCTTCCTCAGATAGGACTTTAAGGTCACTGCTGTAATCAACTTGACTTTGGGTTTGACAACAAACCCCCGATAAGACACACTAATCCCCTTAGGACCTCTCAAAGAAACCCTCTTTTGATGACAATCTATCTTAGCCTTGTACTTACCTAACCAGTCCATACCAACTATCATCTCAAAACCCTCCAAAGGAAACTCTAACAGATCAACTGGTAGGTCAACCTGCCCAACTATCATAGACACACCTCTATACAACCGCCCACAAGATACATACTCACCAGAAGGTATAAAAACTTCCTCTCTCACAGACTCATACTCACTCAAACCCAACCGTTTAGCATGACTCGACGATACAAACGACTGTGACGCTCCCGAATCAAACAAAACAAAAGTAAAAACTCTATTAACAAGAAATGTACCGGTGATAACATGAGCATCATCCTCAGCTACTTTCTTCTCCATCATAAACAGCTTGCCACTAGACTTCTGTCCACCTCCCTGGACAGTACTAGCTGAGGTAGACGGCTTAGCAGTCGACCCCTGGTTGTTGTTATTGTTCGTCGGCGGTCTCTGGTATGAATTACCGCCATTGCGGTTAGCCTCACCGTTGTTTTTACTCTGACCACCCCTGTTGCTCCACGACCCAACCGGCCTGTTACTAGCATAGCTCTGTGAAGGACCCTGAGAGAAACTCCCCTGTGATGGTCTCTGGAAACCCCCACTCACAGCACTGGTGCACTCATGCCTCTTGTGGTCCACACCGCCACAGTTAAAACAAGTCATACCCCAACTGCTACTGCCACTCCCAGGACCACGCCCAAAGGAATCCCCATCACTAAACCCCAAACCCGTTGAATATGCCCTTGCCTGGTTATGGCCACCCTTCTTGTAACCGGATTGACCTCCTCCCTCACTCTCAGCTTTCCTCTTCTCAGAACCTATCTCCTTGGTCATCTCAACTAACCTCTCAGCCCTCCCAGCACGCTCATAAACCTCCTTCACATCCGTAAGAGCTCCCACCGGTAACTTTTCCATAATCTTGGGGGTCAACCCCTTCTCAAACCTCAATGCCAAGTTCTCTTGGCTCAGTCCCATGTCCTCAACATACCTCGATTTTTCATTAAACTTATGGTAGTACTCAGCAACGGTCATCTCATAGGTCATCTTAAAAACATCAAACTCTTCCCTCAGCTTACTACGCACATGTTCAGGCACGAACTTACACCTCATCGCTTTCTTGAACTCATCCCAAGGTATCGCAGGTAACCCCTGTTTCTGATATATATCCAAAGCACTCACCTTTGCCTTGTCCCGCCACTCACCAGCTACCTCCCTCAAGTAGAACGCAACCTGTTCCACTCGAAGCTCATCCGGGCAATGAACCAGATTGAGTATATTCTCCATCTCTCTGTGCCAATTATCCAGTAATATTGGCGCCCTTGTCCCCTTATACTCCTTAGGGTTAAACCTCGATATGTGAATGCTGATCTTGCAAGGATCAACATCTCTATCCTTTCCCACCCTTTTCAAAGCCTCTGTGAGAGCATCCTGGTACTCCAACATCTATACTATGTCATCAACGGTCATACTCTCAGCTCTAGCATACAACGCGGTTCTCTTTGGCGGCATCTTGTAACTATATAAGAGAAAAGTAAACATAAACACACATCCCACGTCTCAAACACGCATGCGACCTGTATAGAACCTACTCGATCGAGCCCCTTAACCCACTCGATCGAGTTGAGGTCACTCGATCGAGTTGCCCCCTCCACTCGATCGAGTGCCTCGACTCCAGAACCTGACCAGAAGCTTCTAAAAACTTACTCGATCGAGCTGACTACCCACTCGATCGAGCCGACCCTACTCGATCGGGTGCCACCACCTACTCGATCGAGCGCCCAAAAACTTGCTTCTGCCAAGAAAATGTAAAACTACCTACTCGATCGAGTCAGACCCACTCGATCGAGCCTCTCCCCTACTCGATCGAGTGCCCCCTACTCGATCGAGTGCCCCCTACTCGATCGAGTCATGCAGACTCGTATACACTACCCGCATGTTCAACTCACACCCCCAACATTCTATACTCTTAGCAAAACGACAACATCAACATATGTACTTACGCATCAATATATATATATATATATATATATATATATATATATATATATATATATATATATATATATATATATATATATATATATATATATATATTAACAAAACACTTCTCATAAATCTAACGTGCCACATTACACATCAAACAATATACTTTCAAGCTTTATAATCATCCAACACACAATTCACATAACTATCATCCTTCATCTCACATTCCCACCTTCCACATACATACACCCACCAATTCACACCACATACTACTATATAGATATGCAAAGCACAAGAATAACACATAACGATCCCGACACGTACCCCATGTGACCGGTTCAAAATTGCAGGGCGGGTTCGCGCACTACAAGAAAAAGACGTATTTGCGACGAACGAGTCCATTGCAAAAATGCCTGAATCCGTCGCTTAAATACATTTTGCAACGGACAGTAGTCGCAAATAGGTATGTTGCTTATCTGTCGTTGCAAATGACAAATTTTGCAACGGATCTGCGTTGCATAGTATTTTGCATCGGATATGAAACTTTTGCAACGGAATTGCAGTTCCTTAAATGAGGTCCACCTAGCAGCCATTGGGTCATGTATGCGATGGATATCCGTTGCAAAAAGGGTTTTTCCGTTGCAATATATAGGCAGAAGTCAACAAATTGGCTATTTTGATTCATGGATAACCGTCGCAAAACCTGTTATTTCCGTTGCAAACACAAAGGATAGGACAGCTACTTCATTACAGCATCCTTTTTCCTCCTTTAGCTCCTATATTTTACCAAACAATAAACTTAAAAGGAGCCAACAATATAAGAACAACCGGAAAATGTTTGTCGCATTAGTCATTAAGTATATTAAAAAGTGTATATACACAGAAAGCATCCTTAAATTCATACATAATATAACATATATTGTTAGACGAACATTTCCGATGTCACTAATTAGTTGGGATTGATGTAAAGTCGCTATTTCCACTATCATCATCATTGAAGTCCTCTCGATTATGGAACTGGTCGATATTACAATTTGGGTCAAAGGTAGACCCAAATTTTGCTTGTAAAAACGCCTCCATTCTTTGTACTCTGTCTTGGAGCTCTTTGTTAAGGCGCTCAGCTTCGACATTCTTGCTCACAAGCCGAGGAAGTATTCCGGGCGAATAATTATGGGCGGTATGATTGGGCTCCTTACTTCCTATGGCCGGGCGATCAAAGTAATGCACGAGTGCAGAACCAACACCAAAAACTAACCCCTTCTTATTAAAGCCGCATTTTTCAAGATATACTTTATCTTTATCGATATTAGTTACCCCTTGAGTTTCAAGGGCACTAATTTCTGCCTCAATTGATTCCTGAAACAAAAGCAGAATTATTACACTAGAAAAGTATATAGACTCGTAACTTTTGTGCCAATAATATATCACATTACTTGGGGATAGACAAGTAAAATTAGAAAACCCAAAATCTCCTCCAAGTTTAACGTAAAAAATTTCAAATAGTATTGTATGGAGACCTGACAAAACTCCTAGAGTCCTAGTCAAATACCCCAATAACAGCACTTGCACGACTGCACCAGAACATAGGGCTACTCAGAGATAGAATTGACCAATTCATATGATCTAACCCAAATGCTGACTGATTTACCGTCGAAGCATACTGACCATTATGCATAAATAACTTTATAACAACCCTCAGAAAGTCAACGATGATATAAACACAAATGACTCCCAACTTGAACCAATCCAACCTAAATACTTATTACAAACTCGAAATAATCCAACCAAAAGTATCAACTCGAACCCGACATAACTAACCTGTTTATCAGGTCTACTTATGGATGAGACTTGGACAAAATTGGCTTAATTTCATCAATGGTAACAATGATTTGTATAGAAACATGTAAGTAATCCAACGTGGGAGAATGTATGTGAATGGTAGATCACACGTATAAGTTTTATCCACTTAAACCAAACCAAAGGGTATTTGTATTTGTATTTCTATTTCTTCTCAATTGAACCTTTGGGGCTTATTTGATACTTTGCCCGCTTCCAAATTAATCATCAACATGAAACAAAAGAAATTTAGGGGCGGAAGACATCGTAAATGGGATATCTGAATGCAGGGGCTGAAATCAAAGACAACCAGCTGGGAGAAGTCTCACAATAATAAAATCATAACTTACAGCAAAATCTTCAGCTTTCTTTGAAACATATCCTCCTTTCTTCTTCTTTTTTGTCGCTTTTAATATCTCAATTGCAGGCGGGTAATCTCCACTGTTAGACTAGACATGTTAACAGAAAACACAAACATAAAAACACTGAAGAAAATCGCAATTGTTACATATTTATTGAACCTATTAAGATAAATTTGCTACTTACTAATTTCTCCATCACTTGTAGAGAATTCATTCGCCCCATGGTATGAGTTCCCAAAGCTTTTCCACCTTCCTCTGCATTTGATTTGCGATTGGCCTGTGCTTGAGCTGTTTTTTTTTCCTTTATCGGATTGTCTATCATGCAACAATTCGGCATGGAGTGCATCACCCATCCATTTTGGCTACTTTTTGGCAGCCCGGCTAACCATGGTCCGTAGCCTTGTTTTGAAGCTATTGGTAAACTCCGCTCTAACTTGATCTTCTTCATCTTTAGGATAATCCACTTGGCTCTGTTTATTCAAAAATATAAAACTTGTTAAAATTTAATTTACATAAATTATTTAACATTTGTTTTCCCAAAGTCTAATTCAAATAAAAGTAGATGTTTACCTTAAACCACTTCCAATACTGTTCTCGTCGGGCAGGTTTAGTGTCAGTCCAATTTGGCCCATGCTCATGATAATTACCTTTCACAGTTTTTGTCACTAACTTCGAAACCTGTGGATGTTCAAACCTGTTTGTTGTTACAAATAAGTTATGTGTGTATTAAAGAAGCAAAAAGGAAATTTAATTGTTCCTGGTGTTACAATTACAATGTACTCTAACTTTAAGAACTTTGCTTAGAAGTGGCAGGCGGGGTCGTGCTCAGCATGCGGCTGCTTGACCTTCAACATTGAATCAGGCCTCAAGGGTGGCAGTTCCAGGCCAGTTCCAGGGATGGTCGATCTCACTGACTATACTACTAGTAGTTCAAAAAATGACAATACATAGAAAAATACCAAAAGGAAGCAGACTAAGAATATTTAGATGACAAATTCAAATGCATATCCCAAAAGTCAGCCGGTTCCTTTGTATATTAAACAATTTTAGCTGGAATTTAGCCCATTTCACTCACCACTTATACTCGATGGATATCCTTAGCTTTTTCGTTGGTGATTCCGAGACCTCATCATCTTCATCGCCGGATCTTTGTTGGTTGCAGCTACTACCTTTTCTTTGTCTTGACTCGCTCTGACATTATTTACCAACTAAAAACCATACAAATGTTTAACCAAATCAATAAATATCAATGAGTGTCAGACTTCAAACATAAATAATGCAGAATATTCTCAATGAGCGTCAGACTTCAGACATAAATAAGAAAACAGGAAAATAAGTACAGAGTTCAATAAATCTAACATCACAACTTATGCAAAGCTCAAAAGAAAATCATAGAAGTCTTTGAACGATACTCTAAACAACATCATGATCATGCTTCATTGTCACTATCATTATTAATATCAGCATTGTCATCGCTATCACTATCGGGGAAAAGTTCTTCATCTGCTTCTTCATCGCGACTTTAAGACGTCTCCCAAGCCTTTGCATTAGCTCCTACAACCCCGGGTTCATTTTAGTTTGACTCCCTATGTTCATTAGGTTCATTGGTTACAGGTTTCATGATCGTCTCTCTGATACCACTTTGTGACACCCCATACTCCAAGTGCCTTACCAGGACCACTTAAGGTATGAGAACGTCACCATCTCGGTTACCCGAGGCAATGATAATCAAATGACAATGAAGAAACATATTTAAATAGCAATATAGTTTAAAGTGATTACATGTTCAAAAGCCAAAACTGATAAAAGTGAAATACAATGTTCTCAAGTCCAAAAGTACTAAACAACTAGTCCAAAACAGCGGAAGACTCTAAGACTGCATCGTGGTGACTCATCCCAGCTGACCCAAGCGTATCTCCTCATACCTGCTCAACAACTGCTCACCACCCCCGAATGGATCACCATAGTTTTTAAAACAATTAACGGGGTCAGTACTAATTACACGAAAACAATGCCACAATGAAACAAGTACACAAACAATTCAAACAGCTCAACACAACCCCAGTCTTCATCTCCAATCTCCACATAACTGACTACACACTAAAGTGTGTAGCCCTGCCAGAGTACCCATCGCAACAGGTACTCCTCGCCGCCAGTGGGGAACCGTAGCCGTTCTCATCTAAGCCCCGCTCATCTCCATCGAGCGATAAACCCATGTTCATTAATGTGCACATCCCTTCTGTGGCAGGTTCCACATAAGGCAAATCAAGGGCGTGAAGCCACTCCCGCAAGTGACTCCACTCAGTCAGGGACGCACCCCGAAGATCACGGACAGTTATACAGTAATCACAATACTTCTATCAACAACCACCAAATTAGAATCCAATACGATAATTACTCAACAACAACAATACTAACAACATCAATATCAACCATGCCATGTAATTAATACCGAGTAGGGAAACCCTACCTGGAATGCAAACACCGATAAAAGATGATCAAGCAGCTAACTCAGAATCTCTCCTCAACGAATCCTCCTCCTATACATACATACATACATACAATCACATAAACCGCCAAAACCCCCAATTTATCCAATTAGGGTTTAGCCAACTTAAATAAAACGATATAAAAATTATATGTAAAGCTTACCCTCGACACTAGGATCACAAAGATGTAAAGAATGACGAAAACCGACACTCCTAGCTCCGGGATTTACTAATAATGCGATGAGGATGAAGCAACGTAACTTGAATCTTCTCTTTTGTGATTTTAGGTTATAAAAAGTGTTTAAGGAAAAAGGTGACGGAATATTATATATCAATCCGCATTATTAACAAACCCGTCGCAAATCACTCGTTAACTGACTTACTCGATCGAGTAAGTCACTTACTCGATCGAGTGACCCTTACTCGATCGAGTGCCAAGCTTACTCGATCGAGTACCCATCAGACAGACTACTGTTTTACGTAAAACCATACTTACTTGACAGCGTAAGTCCCACTCGATAGAGTACCCTAAGACCCATAAAGCCGTAGTATTACATAAGTAACTCGATCGAGAAGTTTTCTCAGCATTTGTACTCGATCGAGCAACTTGTGTCACTCGATCGAGGACCTGGTTCTCCTCATTGCTCGATCGAGAACAGTCATCCTCTCGATCGAGTACTTCCTCAAGCATTTCTGTCGATCGAGCAAATAAAAGCCCTCGATCGAATTCTGCAACAAGGGCATGCGTGGCTGCATTGAACTCTTCCTCTTGAACAATATTTTTAACATCTGAGCCATCATTTTCATTAATAGGCAGAACCGGTCCTTCACAGGGAATATAAGTCCTGGTGCGAACAGCATAGACTATCTCGGGTCGCCTAGAAATTTGCTCAGCCATTACTTGAGCCAACTGAGCTTCAAGTCCCTTGATAATGGCGTCTTTAGTTTGCATAACCTCTTGCACTTGAAGCGCAAGTGTCTTCACTATAGACATCAACTCAGCAATTTCTTCTTTCTGTTTATTAGGAGGAGGAGTTTGTTGTCGCGGCGGCCAAATAAATGGAGACTTTTGATAGCCTCATTGCTGAAACGGATGTGGCGGCACATATGCAAAAGATTGACTAGCTTATCTACGCCGCCTAAACGCATAAACTTCGCCGTCCCCGCTAGACAAATAACAGCAGTGTGCCCCGCAGCACCACATCTCTCACAGTAAACCACCTGTTGCGCCATAGTATGGAACTGAGGTGGACTACCCCAAGACTGTCTACTCTCCGGCTTGCCAGATCTTGTATTCTGAGCTTCAAACTATGCTATAATTCTGGAGACGCTAGTCATCTTGGTAGAAGAGTCAAAGGTACTCAAGCCTTCCCTTTGACGATCTTTCTCCTAGAATCCTGTCTAGGTAGGACATGTAGGACCTATCAAAACAACACTAAAGGAAAAAGATAAAAACTGCCTCAATGAGTAAGTTCCTTGAGGCGAAAGACAGACAAAAATAAAACAAGTAAATAAAATAGTTGCCTCCCCGGCAACGGCGCCAAAATTTGATACCGTCGTTTAGTACCAAAAATAAATACCTAAAACTACTAACAGAAGCTAGTGGAAATAGGGTCGATCTCCACAGGGAGGCGGTCACTATCTACTCGTTAATTCAGTCCGTCTGAGGTCACAAGATGGGGATTTGAAGATTTGTTCTAAACTACGGAGATTAAAAGATAAATAAAGTAAAGGAGAATAATGCAGAAATTTGACGAGTTTACTAAGTAGAGAGAAACAGCTAAGACAGTCGGTTCACCATGATTCTTAAGAAATCTAGTCTAGGTTCTTAGGTCAATGCAAATTCGATCTACAGGGTAGTGAAAAGGTCCTTCCGGTCCGCTATTCGCCCTAAAACATTACTAACTTAGCTTCCGCCCTCATTAGAATGCTCTAATGTTCACTGCAGGTCTTACCCTCCGATCCAGGTCAGGGTGTACCAAGGTTAATTATCTAATCGCCTCGACTCAAGTAGACAAGAACAATTAATTGCAGTGATTAACAACATAGATCTAATTCGCACTAAACCCTAGTCACCTATTCATAATTCCCTTAAAATCATGGCTCCCCTATGTCCCATCAAAGAGAATTAGCTACGCATAAATAGAAATAGAGCAAGAAGAAGATATGAAGAAGAAACAAACATAATAAAGGAACGAGCAAGAGAGAAATAACATAAAAGAGAGAGAGAGAATTACAAGGAATAAAGTCCGGAAGGAAGAGCGAAAAATAACGTCTGACCAAGAAATGTCTACTGAGTATTAAGAGTAAAAAGTACAGAATGAAAGATGTCCCAAACCTAATTAACTCTCTCCTATTTATAGGAAAGATAATTATTAACCTAATACGATATTAAAACCCTGCGGCAGATAGAAAAGTACTCGATCGAATACTTTAAAACTCCTCTATCGAGTAACTTCTAGCAAAACCTCTCGATCGAGTAGAAAACCTACTCGATCGAACACTATCAAAAAGAGGCCATTCGATCGAAGACAATAGGTGCTCGATCGAGCAAGATAGTACTCGATCGAGTAATTTCCAGCGCACAATTCCTGCTTCGCGCACTGAATTTCAAACGGCCGCCATTTCTTCGTTACTTGGGCAAACAGAGCGTTTCTAGTGGCGTTGGAAAGCTAAGAGGACAAGCTTTCATCTTAAATTGGAATCACTTGAAAATCAGTTGTATAACTCGAGATATGGCTCTTCAAAGTAGGCACTAGTAATTTGAAATTCTTCCTTTGCTCGCCTAGCTATCTTACTTCTTTGCGCATCTCAAAATAGTAGTCTCCAAGTTCCGAATCAACTCATCTCCTAAATTAATGCATAGGGACGTGTTTTAAGCTTGATTCCGCTTCTCTTTGGTTCATTTCTGCAAATAAAACAATAGAAACCAAAGTAGACAATTCGGGGGACATTTGTAGCTAAACACTACACAAAATGCATAGAGATGCGTGCAAATATGGTACAATAAGTCTATATAAAATGCACGCATCATTGAGCTTTGATCCTATATGTTTGATATATAAACATCACACGTGATACGTTAAAAATTCAAAAATGCATCAAATTATATTCACATTGTTTTAAACAAATATTAATTGATTTGAAACATAACGTATAGTGAAATGGTCTAACTTAAGAACTTAATGTTGATTGTTGCATTATTCGAATACATTTATTTTATTTAATATGATATTTGATAAGTCACAAAATTATTTATTTATATAATAACGTTTATCATGAATAGCAAACTATCACTTATTAGTTATAACTAAAACTCTATGTATTTTATTTTAAAATATTGAAATTGAACCTAAGAAAATAAGAGTGGAGAAAATTTGTTTTTATTTATAACTGTATGTATTTTATTTTAAAACATTGAGGTTAAACCTAAGAAAATAAGAGTTGTGAAAATTAATTTATTTTTATTTATAAGTAAAGATATTAAATGTCATATATGAATTATATAATTTTTCTTCAATTAGAATAAAATAATTTTTCTTCAATTAGAATTAAAGCGGGATGGTTGAAATGGAAGAGTGCTTCAGGGTTTCTATGCGATAAAGATATGCCCCAAAGATTAAAGGGAAAATTTTATCGCACGACAATTAGGCCTGCCCTACTTTACGGCTCTGAGTGTTGGGCCGTGAAGCATTGTCACATTCAAAAGATGAGTGTGGCGGAGATGCGCATGTTGAGGTGGATGTGCGGACATACAAGGCAAGATCGGTTAAGGAATGAAGTGATTAGGGAAAAGGTAAAAGTGGCGCCAATAGAGGACAAGATGATGGAAAACAGACTAAGATGGTTTGGCCATGTGAGAAGAAGACCTATGGACGCACCAGTTAGGAGGCTGGAGACTTGGAGAACATAAAAGGTCCCTAGAGGCAGAGGAAGACCGAGACAGACATGGTTGAGAGTGATAGAGCACGATATGAGAGTTCTGGGGCTTGAGGAGAGTATGGTGACGGTGAGGGCACAATGGAGGGAAAAGATACATGTGGATTTTTAGTATTTGATGTTTTTTTTTTTTGACAGATTTAATGTTTTTTTATTTAATTTAAAAATTAAATTATTTATTTTTCTCTCCTTTATTACACTTTTTCACCAACCACTTTCTTATAGATTTTACCTGGTTCATTCCGAAGCCTTAACTCTATTTCGGTTTTTAAAAATCGTTTTAATCTTTTCTCTCGATTTAAATTTTAAGTTTTTATAAAAGAAAGACGGAATTCGATTTTAAAACCCCTAAGTTTACCTTGACTTTCCATTACATTTTCGTTCTTCCTTTTTGTTTTTCATCTTCTCTTTTTTTATTCGCATTTTGAGGTGTGCGTTCACCCATGGACGGTTCGAAAGGATGATTCATGTCAGCCGACCCCAAATCATTTTGGGATTAAGGCTCTGATGTTGTTGTTGTTGTTGTTGTAGAATAATAAAATTTTCAAGCAGGCCGCGCGAAGCGCGGGATACTACCCTAATATATATATATAAAACTGGGTTGAAACGTTGTGGATGCGCCACATGGCGTTTCAACCTTAATTACAGTCATTAATTACAACTATTTATTAAATATGAACATAATAAATACTGCATAAATCTCAGCAAAGTTTTAATTATAGTTTAATAAATGCTAAGGTTTTTATTAAACTATACTCCCTCCGTTCTAAATAATTAACGTTTTCATTTTACGAGGCAAGCCTTTGAATTCAATTTCTACAAAAATAAATTGGTTGAAAAATTATAAAAATTACATCATAAATTTATTTACGAACAGAGTTTTAATATGAGTATACATTTCAATACATTTCGTTATATATTTTGAGAGATATTGAAAAAAGAATTGAGTGTATCGAAAAGTAAGAATGACAATTAAAAAAGAACAGAGGGAGTATTATAAGTACGATTATTTGATTCTAAATTTAGTAAAAAAAATATTTTAATAAAAATTCTAAAATGTAATACATATAAGATTTTATGAGGGCTTAAAAAGTGTGATAACGATCATGTATGTACACAATGATAGCGAGTGCATTTTTATTAAATATTTTATATGTTGTATTTTAAAATACTTTGATGTTAAACCTCAAAAAACTATACTTGAGAAAAGTTCAATCAATTTTATTTATAAGTAAAATCGTAAACACCATTATATATAGTTGTGTCAAAAAAAAAACAAAACATGCAATTTTATTATAAATATGTTGAACCCTATACATTTGATACATAAGCATCATATGTTATACATAAAAATAAAATGAAAAAAAGAAGCATAAAATTATATTCACATCCTTTTGAACAACTATTAATTGATTTGGAAAAATAACGTATGGTGAAATGATCTAATTTAAGAACTTAATGTTGATTATTGTATTATTCGAATACATTTTATTTTCATTAATATGATATTAAATATTACTAAAATCTATACGATGTATATGAGAAAGAGTAAAAGAAATTCGACATGCGAAAAATATAGGAAAAACTTTATGTGACATCTATGTTTTTAACAATAGCAAAATTTATCGCAAAAGTTTATGTATGTACATACTAAATAGAAGAACATATCACGAGCTCAAGTGGGCATAGATAATATGGTAGGGAGAATGTATGTGCTATGTGGCATGACATCAATATGAATAATCACCACAAAATTAATGCCATTAGACATTTGCGTGATAAAATACATGAGAAAGAGAGAAAATATGATTCTTTTTCTAATAATTATCGTCAAATAATCATTATATACTTATTTATAAAACAATGATCCCGCAGAAGAAACTAAGCTTATTACTTATAATACATTTATACGGAGTATGTATTTTATTTAAAAGTTTTGGAGTGAAACCTAAAAAACTAATATTTGAAAAAAGTTAATTTATTTTTATTTATAACTAAAACTATAAAATGTCATATATCAATTCTAATATTTTTCTTCAATTATAATAATAAAAATATTCAAACAGGAAGCGCGGGATCAAGATGCTACCTAGCGTACTTTGTAAAATTGGTTTCCTTTAATTAACAAAATTGCTATAACACGCCCCCTGTTTTACTTGTTACGCCCCCTACTTTTTCATTTATTCCTTTTTTGCCCTTGAAAATTATTTAAACTAAAAATAAATATTGTTTTATGGTTATTGACTTTCGGAGATGGTTTTTTACATTAGTGTTGGATTATTGTTGTGTAGAGCCTATTAGGGTTGCGTTTTTGTCGTAAATATGTTGTGTTTTTGTGGTAGTGACAATCGAAATAGTTTAGAAAAAAAACAATAAACGCCGCTGGTTGGGTAGTGTCATGTGAACTACATGATGGAGCCAACGCCTTGTCGTGTGACTTACATGACGGAGCCAGGGCCTTGTCATGTGACTTACATGACGATACCATGACCATGACATGTGGTCTGCACGACGGTGCCTGGGCCATGTCGTGTATTTCACATGATGGAGCCTGAGCCGTGTCTTGTAACCCACATGACATACAAGATTTTTTTTTTTTTTTTATCGTGTATAATGTATTTGTTGTTGTTGTTGTATCGTGTATAATGTATTTGTTTTTTTAATCGGTTTTGTTATTTAAATACATTAAAATAATTTATGTCGAGTGTTTTAAGAGGAACCGTCTACATTACTAAATTAATTGTTATAAAAATAGTCGTCAAAATATATTTGCGTAAAACGATATTTAATTTTTACTAAAATTAATTTGAATGTCCAAGGGCAAAATAGGAATAAATGAAAAAATAAGGGACCTAACAAATAAAACAGGAGGCGTGGTATAGCAAATCCCTTAATTAACAAAATCATGTACCCTCTTCCCAAAAAAAGAACGGAAAAAAAAGAAACAGAAAAGGTATTAAAAGGCGAAGGCATTGTGTTGCGTTGGTTTCTCCAACATTTGCCGCGGCATAACGGCGTTGATAGAGTCATTTAATCGAACAGGTTGAGTGCAAGATAAGTGATGAAGGGCGGCGTGTTGAGCCTAGCTATGAAATGCAAGGTTGTCTCTATTTCTTTCCCTCTTTATTCAATTAAATTACTTGGTACTCCGTATTTGTGCTGATAGTTTACTACTCAATACTTGTCCAGAACATTCTTGCCTCTAATTGGCAAGGTAATCTTAACACCATTAAAGCTGTTTCCAAGGGAAGGTAATTTCAACACCATTAATCTTCTATTCTACCATTGTTTGAATGAATTCCCATCGTCTTCTGGTTTGAACCGTCTTGCTTTGGTTTGTTTTAGCAAGCAGGACATTTACACTTCAAAAGTCAATTATTTGCTCAACACCGGGAAGCCATATATCTGGGTTCCCAAAGATGATTTGCATAATGTGGTTAGTCACCCTTTTTTTTTCGTTTTTCTATGGAGTAATAAACAAGTTACAAACTAATAAGAGTTGATGGTTAACATTTACGGAGTACTAACTACTGTAGTTTGTTTATATGCTGCTAACCCATCTCTAGTACCTTTATGTACAGAATATGAGTCTTTACTAATTCCTGGGAAAATCAGGAGGCGCAACTCTTAGCTCTTTTTTAATTGGTGTAGGGATACACTAAAAGCTTTAGTTGCATTTAAAGAATGTTGCCACGGCTCACGGAACGACTTTTCACCCTAGTCACGATTTATGGGCGACAATCCCATTGTAAGCCAAGTTAGGCAAACCTCAAGCGATTAGGCTATGCCTAAGTCATATGATCAAGCAAGCGTAAGAGCGAAAGTTAGCAGGGTAGTCGCTTAGATGCTGAAAGCATAATCCTTTACTTGGTCAAGAGTGTACAAGGAATGTTTACAAAGCTCTCAAATAGTATATACAAGGCTTTATTGTTAGAATGGTGTATGATCCTTTAATACTTGGATGGTCATGGAGGACCTCTATTTATTAGGCCCTCAACCCTCTCCTTGTCTTAAGAACGATCTTGGTATGATCATCCGAGAATGGTCTAGCCGTCTAAGTATGTCTCTTACAAGCACCGCGTGGACCATTCTAGTCCGTCTTAGATACTACTGTAAGCTCCTAATATATACATGAAGATGTTAGTACACCCAAGTACCTTCAAGTATGCATGAAAAAGGTCTAGCGCTCTAGTAGGACACGACATTTCCACCTGATTCTTCACCCTCTTATACTCGTTTACTTCTACGTGGCTGTAGAAGTATGCGGACAAACCATAGAGCTTCTCTTGTGTTTTGGTGTTTCCCTTGAAGTTCTGGAAATTTTGCCCATGTTCATTCTCACTCTATCACCATTAGGTTCTTTGTAGGCCGAGAAGTCACTCATGACATTTCTTGTTATCATTAGTATTAGTATTAGTATCAGACACCAGTATTAGTATTAATATTAGTATTATAGTATTAGTATTAGTATTAGTATTATAGTATTAGTATTAGGGTTTTTTGATAACTGCTACCATATGTAATTCAAATTTTACCAACTGCTATCAAAGTAAAATTTGTTTAAAAACTGCTACCAATATTGTTGGTTCGGTTTAAAACTAACTACCAAATGAGCACGAGCCTCCTATTTGCGCGTGAAAAGACAGTAATACCCCTATTTTACCCTCCTTTCCCATATGAGCCAATTACCCAAACTTATCCCCCTTTTAACCTATTATTATTCAAAATAATTAATTTCACTCATCACTAATTTCAACCTAATTAACTTCTCATTTTACTTCCCAATTAAATTGGGGTTTTTAGAAATCAGCTAAATCGTCCGATTTACCAAATAGATTAGAATTACATGTTGATTCGTCAATCTACTTTTTACCCGGACTTTGTTACACCATTTACCAATATGTTATTGTATATATGTTTCAAATCACACGGACTTGATCAACTTTTTAACGGGGAGTTAGGGGAGTCAATGTGTTACAACAATAAATAATCTTAATGCTTGGGTGTGTTGCTTATTTGTGGGGGTTGTCATTCTTGATTCTTATTTGGGGAAGTCTTGTCTTTATCGTATAGCTGCATCCCTCCTTTACATATTGGTTAGTTCATTCACATCTTTACTGTGTTTCTTGTTTAAGATATTTATTTATGGATTTGGGTTGTTGAAGATGTTGGAAAGCAGGGTTTATGTACTCCCCAATTCATCCACCCAACTAACAAAGCTCACCCAAGATTGAAATTTGATCCAAAATATTTACTTGAAATCAAAATTAAACTCTAATTAAATTGAACCCTCAAAAAAAAATCGATCAATAAGGGAGAATTTCAATAGCTAATAGCTTTCAAAATTAGGGTTTTTAGCACCAATTTTTAGGGATTTTTAGGGAAATAATCGATTGTCGACTGTAGAGTAAAAACAAGTGAAATGATGTAAGAGGAGGAAAATCAAAAGGGTATATAGAAAAAATTAAGGGATGAAAATTAGGGATTTTTAGTTTAATAAAAAGTGTGTGGACTAATGAGCCAGCTGGGAATAATGAAGGAAAAATTACCAGAAATTGATGATGAAAAAATGAGATACGAATGAAAATCAAATTAATGGAATAAAGAGAGAGTGAGTGAGAATGAGAATTGAAATTGGTGAAAATTGAAAATGAATGAGATGTGTGATGAATGGATGAACTAGAAACACAAGGGAGGGGGTAAGGGCATTAAAGGAAGAAAAATAGAACTTAAGATAAGATTTTGAGATGGACGGCTGAGATTCTCTCTATTTGCGTCCTAACCTCATTGGGTAGTTAGTTTTAAACCGAACCAACAATGTTGGTAGCAGTTTTTAAAAAAAAATTATGTTGGTAGCAGTTGGTAAAAAATGGGTTACTTGTGGTAGCAGTTATCAAAAAACCCTTAGTATTATAGTATTATAGTATTATATTACTAGTTGGAAAGCCCGTGCGATGCACGGGGCTTCCATTAGGATTATCTGTGAAAATATATTCGTAAGTTGATAAAAAAGTCCTACTATGTTGTCATTCATGAAAAAAAAAATCGTGATTGGTATAGATGATAACCGGTGAATTATTAATTGGTGCTTTTAGCATAAGAGTTTTGCCATTATTTAGTATAACATCAAGTGACATAGCTATAGTATGTCGCTAGCTTTTTCATTGTTATAGGCACAACCGGTTTTTAATTAAATACAAAACGCTTCCTCTATAAACATTGCGGAGCTCACCAATATAAACCCTTAATAACAGAGTTATATCTTTATGAGTTTTGCAAATTATTTTAGAACTACGTAAAACTGAATGATCTTACAAAAAATAGCAGGTATTATAATTATATATATATTTATTGCGTTGAGAGAAAATGTTAGAACTCTTACAACATAATTTTACCTTGACTATTTACAATTAAGAGTATTTGCTCCTTATAGACATCTCGCAATATCTCTGATTATATTACATAGAATGCACGGGCACCTAGTAGTATCATC
Organism: Silene latifolia; assembly: GCF_048544455.1. Lineage (NCBI taxonomy): Eukaryota > Viridiplantae > Streptophyta > Magnoliopsida > Caryophyllales > Caryophyllaceae > Silene > Silene latifolia. Next base: position 142,527,777 of record NC_133536.1, read on the forward strand.
TGTGACAACATCAGTTAGTAGTTTATCTCATTTTTTAAAATAGTTGGGTTACCAAGTTAGTATAATAATGTTAGTTAATAGTATATATTTTATAGCACTGCTGAAAACATTATTTTACGTTACCATGGTCGGGTAATAGAAAACTATTAAATTTAACAAAAAGTAAGGGTTTACCCAGTGCGCACCAAAGGTAGCGGCTGCGGGTTCCCTCGTCACCAAAAAAAATGAAATAAATTATGCTAAAAATGGAAGCAAACAAAAATTCGGGGGTGTATTTAGATGAGGACAGATTAATCATCAATTCCTAAAACAAAAAACGCAACGGAAGCATTGTGGCATTTGGTATTTAACTATATCAGTTGTATACTAACATTCAGAGATATAGTTGGATTATAGAGTTACCGTTCTTATTTTCTTAGCACCATCTATTTTTTACCGAAATAGTCTTTGACTACTTATCCTTGAAAAATTCATGCAAAATATATAATAATATATCTTAATTTGGTAAATTATGAAAACTTCTTTGTAAACAATGTCCTTGTGGCCTTGATACATTTGGTCTCTATCATTGATGTAGAACCTTAATCTCTCGGATGACGTTCTTGAGACTACATAAAGCTGACCATTAATAAAAATTGGTTTTGGCAAGTAAATTTCAACATGATTTAGTGATTGTTCCTAACGTACTCTTGTTTATTGTTATGGCACGACATTAGAGCCGGCAAACAATGACACGACACGAAAACACGACAAGAATCCGATACGAAATTAACGGGTTTGGGTTGACATTTAACGACCCATTTATGCAAGTGGGTCGACAAGAACACGACACGAGATTTAATTGGCTAGGTTTGGGTTCAGCACTTTACACACGAACCCGACATGAATAACCTATTTACTAAATTAATCCCAAGTTTTCTTGATCCTCACATAAATATACTTACATTTTCCAAATATGACATGACACGAAAACACGACACGAAATTAACGGGTTAGGGTTATTAATGTAACTGGATCGACACGAACACAACACGGGATTTAATTGGGTCAGATTTGGATTTAAGAGTTCGTGATCCGTTTATATGTGACACCTGAACCCGACACGACCTGATTTGTTTGTCACGCCTACGTAGAATGGTCTCAACGTATATTGTCTTTGCTTAAAAACGAAAAGAATCTTTGTATATGAGGAAGTCATTACTATCCTCGGGTACACCTTTTGCCGACTCTGGAACCCGTAAGTATCTTCCCTTCTACTATGAATTTTTCAGGGCGATTGATAATAAGACATTCCCCGTTAGATAATCCTCTTACGGAGTTAATGCTCCTCTAAGACGTAATCGGCATACCACACTTGGTTGAGTATACTATTCAAAAAATTCATCATGTATACTCTCTCCCCTTATTAAACTCTTCCACCTTGCTTCTTAGAGGTCAAACTTTTATAACTTTGACTATTAATATGTCGAAAATCATGATCAAACTTCCGCATTAACAATTGTGTAGAAACAATACGGAATATCATTGCGAAGAGGATGAAATACATTTAGTGTGAAATTCCTAAAAGATAATGAATCTTACTCCCGAAGTCCACACCAACTAAAATACCCGACCATATCTCGCATAATGAAAACAAAAGCGACGCCTGAAAATAAGGATACCAAATGGAGGATAAGACATGACGAATATAAGCCTTCTCATACCCGTATTTAATAGAAAATTACATCCCCCTACTTGTCGCAAGTAAAAATTTTCAAAACCAAAACCGCTTCAACTTTGGGAGATCTTAAGATAGTTTCGTTCCATTTAAATTGTCATATACTCGTCTATTCTATAACTTTCTCAAATAATTCTGATATTATTTTACCCATATATAACACCCATGGTGGCACGATTTAAAATGCAGTTTGAGTCTAAAACTTTATTTATATTCATTATATCCAAGACAAATGCGATATAGTTGGACACTAGTGATAGATTTTCCTTTTTGATCAAATTAATTTGTTTTTTTCTTATTGTAGGGCTAACAATAATTTTTATTCTTATGTAGAAAGTTAGTAATATTTATTTTCAACCAATTACTTATTTATTCTGTTCCTCATGATTTTGGAGTATATGTACCTTGTGTTACAATGCCTAATTGCTATTATTTATTCTGAACGAATGGCTATAATGGAGATTATAAAATTAAAAATTGAACCTGAGATCAACTACTAACAATAGGGTCAAAAATAAGTAAACATTGGCAAAAAAAAAAAAAAAAAAAACACAAGAAGTAATTAATTAGATATGAGGAAGGTCGGGAGATCATGAAAAATCTCATATTTAGGTTTTATTTCAAAGAAATTAGCTTTTGAGCAAAATTTCATTTATCTTAATTTTTTTGCAAATATTTGATATATAAATTATTTACCAAAATAAGAGTAGCATGTGAGAAATAAGTTATCTGTTTTTTTATTCATTCAATTTATAATATTAAATATAGAGAACTTATTATGCCCTTTTATATCTTTTTACCAAAAAAATAGCTACCTTTCGGTTAGTTTGCCAAACATTTTTGGCTTAATCAAATAAAAAACCACCTTTTCATTTTCAGTTATCTTTTAAGCTACATTTTTAGGTTTCATTTAACTTTTCAGTTAGTGTGAGAAATGAAATCTAAGATATAGTAGAGTTAATTATATTTTACTCCCTTTTGAAATCCACATTTTAAAAATTACCCCCTTTTGAATTTTTTTGCTAAAATTACTCATTTAAGTTGTATTTCTTCTTCTTTCTAAATATTTGTTTTTTCTACAATTTTCTGGTTATTTTTAATTCAATTTCCTATTAATTTACATTACCAGTGTTTTCAGTTACTTTCGTTTTCTCTTTTGTTTTATTTTATTTTCGACTCACAAATTTGTTTTATTTCTATATTGTTCGGGTCTCGGTGAAAAAAAAGTTGATGTTTTCCGACTTCCGTAACTGTATATATTTTTTCTTTTTTAGCCCAATAACTAATTTCTTTTAATTGTTGAATTTCTCTTTTATTAATTGTTGTGTCATTGCGGCAAAATTTAATTTAATGGGGAGTTGGTTCATTTCACTTGCACACTTCATGGCCTCATGGGCATTTACTATTCCGTCATCATTTTTCACTATTTTCTCTCTTACTGAGGATTTGAAATGGCGGTTCTTGTTGTGATCGGCAAAAATGCTTCCAGCCCCTGATGGTGTGAGATTGTAACTTTCAACAATCGAGAGACTGTATTGCTTTTTATTAATTTGGTTCAATAATCTCTCACATTCAATTGCCTAGCTGGATAACTGTGGAACAATATTAATTGCCTTGAATATGTACTCTAATTCTCTTCAAGGTTTCATATATGATATATGCAATAGGATTATTCTTAGCTGGTAAAAGTACCCCACAATCCCACACTCTAGCGCGAAGCTGCTCTTAAAAGCAATTGATCTTAATACAAGGCCTATGAGTTTCTCTTCTCCTTATTTTAAAGGCGATTGTACAAGTGAGTCCCTTGCTTGGTCATCGAATGGGGGCAATAAAAGTTCAAATCGGTGGAAAAACTAACCGAACGATGCAAAAATCTCAAAATCAAGCTGGTTGTCAAGTGTCAACAATCAATCTTTCTTTTATTTTGTGTCACTTCATACAATGTCTGGAGGAATGTGTAGAAGGCTTTTCCCGACATTTGTTGTTTCATTTAGAGAAAGTATACATCTTGTTCTTACCTATTTCCACTAATGTGTTTTGTTCCACATTCTAAATGATTTAGCTGTATGCAACCTGATGATACATCTAATACTGGTAAATGCGTCATTTCTGTTTCAAATGTCATTGAAATACGTAAAATTAAAAATATTTTTTTTTGATACAGAATACTGAAGTAGATGAGCGTGCTTCATTTGCTGTCGCCAGTCCTCACCCTGGGCCACTTGCAAATTTATTTCGATCAATGAGAAAGGTTGGTCCTGAATGCAGTTGTTCTTCAGGTGACTAACTTAATGTATTGTACAAGTTTAAGCTTAACAAATCTTCTGGTTTTTCTTTTCTACAGCTTCCAGCCCGCATTGCGTTGTCTGGTGAAGTTGTTCCTGTAAGAGAAGAAAAGGTAACTAGAGTTCACATTTGAATCTGTTTGTAGTCTTGTAGACGGCTTGTGGTTGATATGGAAATAAGAAGATTAGTTTCTGAACCCACTTTTCTGTTTTGCTTTGATTTGCTTTCGTGCATTTAGCCTATAATTATACCCATAATCGCCCAAGGGCTTATGATTCTTCTTTCACTGTGACCGTATCTCCTATGAATCACCTCCTTATATTTAATTGTTAACCAGTGCTTGAATCTTGATAGTAATGGTATTATATATTGTTTACTGAATGGTATACTAAATGCACTAGATAGTCTTGTTGTTTAAAGGACTTATGAAACATTAGTACACAAAGTTTATAATTTACACATATAACGAGTGGCTGCGCAGAAATGCTTGCTTAGATGGTTTACAAAATTGTATTACCTGGAACTTTGTTCTGGTCCTTAAATTTCGTCTGGGTAAGTGCGCTGTTGACACAATCATATACCTAGAGAGGATACTTGGTCTGGTCTGGATATCTGATATCTCTTTGCTGTTTTTGCTTCTTATGAGCACTATCATCGCCTGCGATCCACTCTTCACTTAAATCGCACAAGTAGTATCTGTTTAGTCTCTTTTACTCTTTAATATCTTGCCACTTCCCCCATTTTTTTTCTTTTTTTTTTCGGCTGATATTTTGAATTCGTACCATTTCCTTTTTTCCTTTTTTTTTTCTCGTAAACTAGACGTGCCTTTTACTACTTCTCTAAACTTACCCTTTCAAAAATCAAGTCCACTGTATGCTGTACTTAATTGCACCCTTCCCCTTTTAATCTGTTTGCAACTTGCTTTGTTGCAAGAAAGATGCCCTTGGTTTCTTGCCCAATCTAAAATCACAAGAATTCTAAGAATCGGAGGGATTAACATTAATCTTGGATAGCTATGTTGTTTTCTTGTTTTCATATGGATAGGGAACCATAACTATTTTAAAAGAGTCAAGCTTGGAATAGGGTTATATTAGTAGTAGTATTCGTGCTTTTCTATGTTCGTTTATACTTATATTAGAATAATTATTAGCAAGAATTTATTTGCTCGTTTTCTTCAGTAATCCAAAGCTTTAGCCATTTCAAGATAATCCCATGTTTTGGGGATAGTCTACTGTGAATGGACTCGACTAGGGTTTAAACATTCCAATGGAAAAGTAAGCTTAGAAATTTTGATCATCCCTCGGGCGTTCAACCTCAACCTCATTCTTCCCTGCTTCTCCCATCTTTTCTTCTTTGTCCTTCTTAGGCTTCTCCGTGATATATTCTTGAAGGCAATATCTGTAAATTTTCCATGCTTGCAAAAGAAAAATAGATCTCTTCTCGTACAATCTCCGCATGAACAGAGAACTAGCCGGTTTTGGTGTAGCCGCAAGCGGGTAATCCATCGTCTAAAAAACATGCTGTGGAACCCCTTTTGCGTAAGGGAAATTTTTTGACACAGGTGATGGCCTCCTTGGATCAAGTGTCTCGTCAGAGAGAATCGATTAATGGAATTTGAGTATCTCCTCTTCACTTCTGTGTACCCATTGGACAACAACCCTTTCGGGGGTTTGTTTCCGTTTGAGCTTGGAAGCAACCTGCATATATCGATGAAGGCGTTCATGGTAGCACTTTTCATCCGCCAGCAAAGATTAGTGGAGAAAGGGCCGAACTAAAGGGGGTGCCAAGCCGAAGTGTAAAATCTCATTAGTCAATGTCTGATCAGTCTCTATTAGCAGCTGCTACAAATTTCGAAGTAGTTAAAAAGCAAACTAAATAAAAAGAAGTTGCAAGTTGGGTAACTTTCGTTGATGTTCACACATCAGTAGGCAAAATAATGATTTTCAGAATCATCTTAGTAGTTCAATTTTGATAGCTGTAAAGTGAATTGGTGGTAATTTTTACTCCGCAAGGTTTTTTCTTGAAATCGGAAACCAAATTATGCAATCCACCAAATTCATCCATCACATATAAGTTTTACTACCTCCGTCTAGGTCAATAGTTATCTATTTTCTTTTTTGGGTGTATTAGTCAATAGTTATCCATTTCCATTTTCGGTAACTTTTGCTTTTGTGAAATAAGTAAATGACACAGGTTTCCTTCTCACCTCTCACCTGCTACTTGCCTACTGCTCAACCTTAACCCCTCCCATCTCTTTGCCAACACATCAGACCTCACCCCAACACCATGACCTTCTCCCACACATAATTACCATCTTCATTTAGCCATTCCCGACCACCTTAAAGAAACGGTGAAACCGTCACACCACTACTAGCCTTGCCACCGACTTACCACTCATATTAACAACCTACCATCACCGTTCCTCCCGAGCTCCTCCAACCACACTTATTACTGACCAACCATCACATCCCCATTTTCAACCGCATGATATAATTTTCAGGCACCAAACACAAATTCAAGACCATTTCAAAGTACTCACCCAATTTTCGACCACTGTCAAAATTCACAAACTTATCCCGAGTTTGAATGAAAATTCGAGACGAAGGGAGTCAAGATATGATAGGGGAAAAAGTGACTTTAATTTTTGATGTGATTTAATTTTCAGGTCACCATTTAATTTGACCGCTAAAATCTGACAACCCTATGCTTTTTGATGTAGAATAGTCTTAATGGGGGAGACTGGAAAGAAAAATAAAAGCTGCGAAGTTGGGAAATAATAAGATGAGATATGACAGGTGAAAAGCTGAAAAAAGTGACAGAATGAACAATAAGATGATTAAAGAACAAGAAGAGGAGAAAGGTAAACTGGGTATTTGGTTACTTTTCTTGGTCTTTGTGCCATATACTGATATACAATAGATAACATTTCACTCGGACGGAGAGAGTACACTGAAAAAATAGTGGAAGAATAATACTTCCTCCATTCCAATGAATTCTATACATTTGCTTTTGAACACTATTCATAAGTGTGGAGAATCTTCGATACAACTTCTAATATATAGTATAAAAGATAGTCCTGTGAGATTTTGTTTAAATTGTCTTACCAAGTACTTGATGTTTTTGACATATTTAGTGTTTTTTATTTAATTTCAAGAAATTAAATTATTTATTCTTCTCTCCTTTATTGCACTTTTTTACCAACCACTTTCTTATAGATTTTACTTGGTTCATTCCGGATCCTTAATTCTATTTCCGTTTTTAAAAATCGTTCTAATCTTTTCTCTCGATTTAAATTCTAAGTTTTTATAAAAGAAATCCGGAATTCGATTTTAAAACCCCTATGTTTACCTTGACTTTCCATTACATTTTAGTTCTTCCCTTTTGTTTTTCATCTTCTCTTTTTTATTCGCATTTTGAGGCGTGCGTTCACCCATGGACGGTTCGAAAGGATGATTCATGTCAGCCGACCCCAAATCATTTTGGGATTAAGGCTCTGTTGTTGTTGTTGTTGTTGTTGTTGTCTTACCAAGTACATTCTAAATATCAAATTTTTATAATTTTCTATTAATACGTAACTAAAGATATGAGCAAAAGAAAACGAGCATTGATATACGTGTATAAAGTAAATGTATAGAATTCAAAAGAATGGAGGAAGTAATAAATTAATCTTTTTAAATAAACCTTATTGCTGACAGGAAAGGGAGATTTGGAAATTCAGGAGCTAGGTAGGATATGTAAAATTCAATGCCAGCATGTGTAAGGATCTTCTCTTTGTCGTCTATGCAAGATCTTTTCGTTTTTGTTATGTTTTAAGAGGTTTCTCTCAACGATACCAAGTAGTAATATTGTAGAAGCTTTCAGGGTCATTGAACCAAATTTTGAGATCATATGAGATGTATCTTGCCCTAGTGATTTTTACAGCAAATAATATTCCTGCAATTGCTTTTGAAATACCCTTATTTATAGTGACAAACATTCTAGTCGAATTATCTCTCTGCTCCAAGACTTAGTTTTAATATGTGTGCTTCGCGTGCACTTAATTTCAAAGCTCACTAGGGACCAAGCATAAACGCCTCAGTTTGCATTAAGTGTGCCTTATAGACAAGGCTGTCCTGCAAGGCGTTCTTCCCGTTCTTGTATTATGCCCTTTTCTTTGGCAAGTTATCCCTAGTATTTACTCCGTTACATATTAACCCTCTTTAAAATTCAAAAACGAGAAATAGTGGAAAAAACTGCAGCTAAAAAATACATATTTAGTTGAAAAAATTGTGCGCTTCAGCCTTCATGTATTAAGGCATGCCTTTGCCTTGCACCATATGCTTTGTCGCGTTGGGACCTTCTCGCCTTACTGCGCCTTTTAAAACTAAGCACCAAGGTCATTTTAAAATTTAAACTATAGTCACTATTCACTTACTATGGACTATCTAATGTGCACAAAAGGTTCAATAGTGCGCCTGCACTGGTCCTTTAAGGATGTAATAGTAGCGTAAGATGTACTTGGTTATGATGTCAAAACTTGTGTAATGCAGCTAAAACATTAGGTACGGACTCCATACTCAGATTGGCTATTACTCCATAAGGGAAGATCTGAAGTAACATAGGTCGTGACAATTCATTTATGATGTTTTTAATTGCAATATGGGTGAGAAAACATCTTTGAATAATTGAAGAGTGTCCTAGTAAGAGGCATTAATTTTGTGCGGACATTTTGTTTACCAAAGTGAACTATTGGTAACTCATTAGACATATTCTGATTCTTTTTGCCAACACAATCTTTCTTAAAGTGCAATAGTATTTTGTCTAGAACATTCCCAACCGTATCAGTTATGAGGAGACTACTAGATTAATGAAGAACTCATTTTTAATGAGAATATGAGATGCTGAAATAAAAATGTCGTATGATATGCCGACCTGAACCTTAAACCCTATCGCGTCACTGCCTAGGTCTCATTGAGCACACTCCTTCGTGTCTGTTCCGAGGTTCAGTTGTAGCATAATACTATGTCTATGTTTTTGTGGAATCACAAAATGATCGGTAAATTTAATTTGTTCGGTATTGTGTTTATGAATTCTCCTGTTAATTTGTATGCTCTTTTCCTGTATACTATTTGCCTTTAATCTTATTGGTTTTTGTAACAGGTGAAATCTGCCTATGAAAGCCTCCGGGAGATGATTACGGCTGAAGTGACGGAAATAGCAGAATCAGGTTATGCTGTATCTGGTATATTAAGTTCTTCTACTATTGGCCACACATCTCGAAGCGAAAACCTTGTTGAGCTACTCGACAATGAAGAAAATTATGTGGTGTACAAGTTCAACATCAGGTAGGAAATTGACCTACTTCTCTATTGTATTTGTGAATATGAACGAATATCTGTGAAAAAAAGTTAGATTAAAAAAAACTTGTCTATTATTTAAGAGCATTTTTTCCTCTTAAAACTACGCTACTTTGACACTTCACTGTGGTTTTGTGTTGCGTGTTCTACAGACCATCCTCCCAACTGGACACGACCCTTTATTTTAGGCTAACTGAATTCTGATTCATAAAATAGCCATGTTCGACATTCTGATGCTGCCTCACAGTGATGAATGGCGACACTTTAAGCCAGGTCTTAGTAACTTATCTTAAAATAGATATCATACTGAAATTTATTTATATGGTCTGGGAATAGTGGCCTACCAAGTTAGACTTCGAGTTTTAATAGGATTTATTGGTTTTATGAAGCCCCCCCCCCCCCCCCACCACCACACACACACACACAAGGGGGGGTTGATATTAGTGAGGCAGCCTAGGATACATCCTCGATCACAAATCCACAATGATTGATTCTGAAATGATTTATGGTCTCCTATAATTTAAATATGAAGCCTCATTATCCAATTGCCTCGAAGAACAGTTTGGCACCGGTGAGGAGGATTGAGAGTTGAGAAATGGATAATATTGTTAAGGGAAGGGGAAGACCGAAACAAACTTGGATAAGGGTGATAGAAAGGGATATGAATATTTTGGGAATTAGTTAGAGTATGGTGAGGGAAAGGGTTGGAGAGAAAGAATTCATGTTAGAGGATTTAGTTTGAGATTTAGATACTTGCTCATTTTTCTCATTATACTATTTATTTATTGATTTATTTTTAAAATGATTTATACCCTTTTTGTATTAAAAACCAATTTTGCCGCTTTATTCTCGTTTTCCATCTTTTTTTACTACCAAACTTGTTCTCTGTAACACCCCAAGAGGTTATGAGATTAAGTTGTCTTACATCGAGAAAATAAGAGGCTTGTGATATGTTTATCGGATTTCACCCAACAGTTAGTAAGGCCTAGTGCTTTTGAGCTTAAGCGAGGACAAATAATGGGCCCAAAGGTGCACATCGCATCTTATTGGGATTGTGTTACGACTATGGTGGGTCGGGTTATTATAAATGGTATCAGAGCCTGCCACCGTATGACAGGCTATGAGTACGCGGGTCACCCACCTAGCAGGCGAGGATTTTGGGCTTGACTGCTGTCAGCTTTAAGGCACAACGAGGACGTTGTGTTTTTTAAGTGGAGGAGTTTGTAACACCTCATGAGGTTATGAGATTAAGTTGTCCCACATCGAGCAATTAAGAGGCTTAGTGTGTTTATAAAGGATTCCACCCACCACTTAGTAACAAATAAAGGAGCCCAATTTCTCTCCATTTCCTAAAAAGAAATGGAGAGGCAAGTTCCTATTAATGGTCCGGATCGCATCTTGGCAACATCTAACGGTTCTCAATTTACGCATAAAAGTAAAGGAAAAATAGGAGTGTAAGGGATAATTATTATTAAAATAGATTGTGAGAGGAAATGGAGAGGATCCAAATCCCAAATAAAGGCCTTATGCTTTTGGCTTAAGTGTGGACAAATAATGGGCCCAAAGTGCACATTCCATCTTATTGCGATTGTGTTACGACGGTGGTTGATTGGGTTGTTATATTTTCTTTTACTTTGTTTATTCACCTCCGCTCGGCGGAATCATCTTGACGGATTCGGAAAATGATTTATGTTAGCCGACCCCAACATAACTTATGTTGGAACTAAGATGTTCCCTTTCCTCTAATATTATCCAAACAAAGGGTAGAACCGTACAAGACAAAATGTGCTGATGCTGATGCTGCAAGTTCATTATGGCATTGAATCTTATTTTTCTGGTTGTAGAGGTTTAGGCAGGGAAGCTTATACGATTCATTTGTTCGCTGAGGTGGACATTCCTCGGTTGAATCGGTTGAATGGTTAAGTTTGCTCTATTGAAATTATACCAACTAGTAATAAATTATACACCAATTATGGATACTAAGATGGTCGGTGTGGGGAAAACTTATAGTAAAAGGTTGCCTGAAATCATACAGTTTTAACATATTTTTTTGTCAAATGGAGGAACTTAAACTCCACTTGAGTATCCACTTCCTACAAAGTGGAGGAAGTTCACAATTGCTCACCTAAAACAGTAGTTAAGTGGAAATTTTCACAGAAAGTTACTCCCTCCATTAACAACAACAACAACAACATCAACATGAGAGCCTTAATCCCAAAATGCTTTGGGTCGGCTAACATGAATGATCATTTAAAACCGTCCATTGGTGATCGCACACCTCAAAATGCGAAAATATAGAACAAGAAAAGTGAAAATCAACTGTGGATTGAAACATAATACAAGTCACTTGTAGGTTTGAAAATCAAAACTCAGATTTCTTTAATAAGAACTTAGAAAGTAAATCGAAAATACAAATTAAAACGATGTTTTGAAAATCGAAGTATTTCAAATAAGAGCGCAATCTAAAAACCCACATGTATCATTTCCCTCCATTGTGTCCTCTCCGTCACCATTCCCTCTCCAAGCCCGAGAAATCTCATATCATGTTCTATCACTCTCAACCATGTCTGTTTTTGTCTCCCTCTACCCCTAGCAATCTTTTCTGTTCCCTAGGTCTCGACGTCTCGGGCCTTCTAACCGGTGTGTCCATAGGTCTCCTTCTCACATGGTCAAACCATCTTAGTCGATTTGCCACTAACAAATAAACAAAATTTCCAAATTCCAAATTCCTAAAACTGTTAGAGAGTATTTACTTACCATGATTTGAAACATCATAGGTCACCTATTTGGTGTGAACCAAACCAACTAGATATCTCGAAGTAAAATTGTAATTTAGTTATCACTTTTTCTTTTTAGACATTTCCATATATTCGCCTTAGTTAAACTATTGAAGCATATATGTATACTTGTACAATTTCATATAGGATTATTTCAACGTTGGTACTATGAGGTTTGACCGAATTCCACTTTGGAGGCATGAAATGTTATCAAGATGAGAAAATTTTCAGACCATAGGTCACCAAAAAAGGAATAGTGAGATGTCACAACACAAAAGTGGAAATAAGCTCATCTCACTTTTGTTCGTGGCTGGATGTGAGGCCCTTAATGTTTAATTTTTATTCTTTAGCATATAAATGTTTAGTGTCGAGTATTCGTACACATTACCTGTCTACAATATGTTTGGCTTTGGTACATGGGGAAACATGAAGAATCGAAGAAGCGCTGCCTCGGCTATATTCGAATTATTATGGTGGTGTTAGTTATTTTATGAATCTGGTAGACAGTTAGACTGCTCCAGTTAGGACTTAGGAGTAGCAATGTTATTCCCGATTTTCCCCTACCATATGGGGTTAAGGTTTTTGGTGATGTTCATGCACCTTAACTCATGAAATTACTGATGAGAGCTCTTTAAGTTATGTTTCTAAGCTACACATGGTCCTTGTATCTTTAATCTTTCAGCGGAAAGTTTTTGTAAGAAACTCGTTTTTCATTTACCCATAATTTCTGGTGTGCAGCTCTTGTACGTTCATCGATGGAAATGGTGGAAATCATGAAGTGGATCTAGATGATTTTGATAAATCAAAGTTTGATAACTTATGTAAGATTGTCACTGGATACATACACCCGTCAATTCAGTACTACTTTCCACATTCATATATATACATGAATTAAGATGTAGGAATAATAACATCAATGCTTGTGTTATTCTTGCACCAAAACCACATAATTTTTTATATTTCAACATTTACGCTTTATTTTTATATGTATATAATAATATGATATGTATCCCTAAATTAAAGGGAGTACTATTTCTCTGAGTTTCGGTTGTGCTTGGTTGGAATAATAATACTTAACATAAGCTTTTCTTCTGTGCAGCTCCTTTATCCACGAAACTAATTGATGGTATCAATCAGAGTGAGCTACGACGAAGAGCACTACTGGTTTTATGTTTTGCATTTTTGAATGTAAATGCAAGGGTAAGAATTTACCTATTTCTTTGGTATCATACTCTATCCTAATGATCTGACCGGGCTCAGGCCGAGACTAGTAATTTTTTGGATAAGTACTCCTGACCACCTTTTGTGTGTTCTTATTTTCATTTGATGCTTTTTACTTCAATTTAAATTATTTAAATATTGTAAATAGGCATGTTCTATATAGTTACAAATCGTTAAACACAAAATCTTATTTGTGACGGCACGTATCCGTCACTTTGGAGTGACGGATACCATTTTCCCTCACAAATGACCCAAATAGAGGAGAGAGGGAAGCACATGGGGGTGCCCCCACCTTGTCCCCCTATCCGTTTTGTGAGTGGCATTATCCGTCACTTGTTCTGACCCGTCTTCAGAAAGAGTAATTGATCTTTAAATATGATAAAGTAGTTGTTTTGACTGTATCTCTCTACTTATATTTGAAAAATTATTGGTCAAAGTTGACATTGATTGACCACCAAAATCAAATGGAGGCAATAAATTCAGGATGGACGTAGTACAAGAAAACATGTTATTCGTGTGGATCAGCCCCTTTGTATTGGTTGTCTGGTACCCTGAAGGTTTATATCCACACCAATGAGCGAGCCTCTAAAGTGTTTTCACCATTTTTTTGGCCTGCTGATTAATAACTTACATCTGTTTCCATTTCTAATGGACCCAAAGTCGGCTAATTTCTTACTTTTGATAAAGTAAATTGGATTATTAAATTTGTTTAGCTTCTTTTTATTTTGAAATAGTGATGCAGTTTTTGCAACATTTTTCATTATCAGTCATCTGTAAACAACCTCTCTCCCTTGTTAACATAATGGTCAAATTTTGTAAATCAACCCTCCTTACTCGGTTAAAATAATGATTTTGATGGTAGTCTTGTAATCATTCCTCTACGCTGTCCTAGAACCATAGAAGTTGATTCTGCGTGTAGTGGGATTTGTTATCTTCTTGATTCTAGGTTTATCCTTATTTTCTCTATTCATGAATACTTACATAGTCTTTGGTGATATGTTACGCAGGATGCTTATGTTCATTCAGTTGATTGCAAAGGCTTTGATGTCTTGTTGAAAGTAGCTGGTGATAACGACGCATACCATTGGAAAGAATACAGGTTGCCATTAAGCAAAGACGCACCGGATGTGGAGTCATTTTGCAGTCAACTTGTTCAAATGGAAGAGGCTGCTCTTGAGAAAGTGAAGAAATTAGGTGGCTTAGCATAAAATGCTTTTTTTCATAAACTCATCGCCTCTTGATGATACCTCTTCATCTACTTTGTGCCTGCCATATCAGGTTTGGTTGAATGTTAAAAGTGTATTACATGTAATTCTGAGCATGCTTTTGTTAGTCATGGTTAAAATGGTGGGGGTGGTACGGAGTAGATGCATTTGCAGAATATGATTTGGCTCTCAGGTTAGGGCGCGTCTCCTTTAACAGCCTGTGATTCTAGTTCTTGCGGACAGCAAGATTTCGTTTAGATTAATTACCTTGTGTTTGTCAAGGCTACTTTCAACAATGACGTTGAGGACATCAAGCATATTAACAATAACCATGTCAGTCGCATGCGTGTACCTCTCTTTACCAATGACATTTTTTTTTTTTTTTTTGGCAGCAGTAAAGATAGTTTTACACAGTACACACCCGACTCTCAGAGTCGGGATTTATTATTACATTATTTGTGTAAGAAATTAAACAAAGGATTGGGTTAACAGACAAAGTAAGCTTCTTGAGGGGACGATCAGAGCTGTCCAATTCAGCTAACATTTTCTTTCTCTTCTTTATCAACTGAGCTTCGGAGAAGTACCTACAACAAGACACACTTACGCTACGAGGACATAGGATTTTAAAAAAGGAATATCTACTTGAAGTAGATAAGATGTGTCTTGGAGATTCATCTACTAGGCTATGCTGCTTCTTGGAAAGGATTATTCTCCTTTTTCCTCGCACATGATGTTTCATAGGGTACCTCCAAAACATACATGTATTCGGATTGCAAACCTGTTTATCAAGAGGAGAGGAGTGCACCTTACCCTCCTTAGGATAAGCTGAAAAAACAAAAGGCTGGTTGTCATAAGAACCATTCTGGACTTGAGTGCAAATAGAGGTGGCAGTGTCAGTCACCAAAGGAAAAATCGGCATACTTGAATCATGGGCAGCAACCTTAGTGGGTCCATGAAGGATCCGGGAACCAGGAGACGTGGAGATATCACGAGCTGAGGACACACTCAAACTTGTGTCGGGATAAGCGGGCTTAACATTGTTGATAATTAAAGAAGTCGAATCGTCGTTGATGTCTGCCTTAATCTTTAGTTTCCGCTTTTTTGGACATCCCCTCCTCTTCTTCTTACCACGCTCTCTAGTGATGCCTCTGGACATCAAGTATTAACAATAACACCCTCAATGGCTTGGGAGGATATTCTGCGAGGTTTGTGTTGTTACATACGAGTTTAAGATTCTCTACTGATTGAAGATAATGGTCACGTGAGGGATAGGCTGTGCAAGAGGATTGGATAAAGGGGTGTGGTCGTGTGGTATCATCAATGAATTTCAAAAGATTGTAGCCAATGAGAACGGTACTGTACGAGTGAGTTTTTTAGGTTGTAGATAGAACGAGTTAAGTTTGAATCTCAAAACGAGTCAACCGATTACCATCAAGGATTCTTCTCGATTAAGGTCGCTCTATCACAAGCTCTTTAGAAACAGATGCACGCTCACCCAAGTTTGACAAATTGTTGAAATTACAAGTCCATCTAACTTTTCACATCTAACGGATTTGCAAAAGCGGTACTATCACTCAAGTATAGTGTTATAGCTTCATCTTAAGCACTCAACACAACCCCAAATTCTCCAAACCATATTATCAATAGACTTGTCAAATGTAAGACTTTCTCTACCCAAATAACCTTAATAGTCAACCAATATCAAGTTACAACGCTCATTCATCCGTGGTCATTAATGTCCTAAAGCATTTTCCTCAAAGCTCGCATCATTAAAGTTTACTCACTATCTAATCCTCAAGTAGCAAGGTTTTACTTATAACAACGCTTCATCACCTTATATTTCTAGTCTCCGATGCCATAGATTAAGGTCATATCCTTAAACCTAATAATAAGTATCAAACACTTTTCTACCAAGCCTCTAAGACACACTAGCACTAAAATTTCTCATTCTAGGCCAACTAGTCTCACAATGGGCACAATTCACAAGATGTTTCTCAAATTACCAACCTCATAAATCTAATGTGTCAAGTAGCTAAACGCTGGAATCTCCATAGCACGTCACACCACATTTTTCAATAATACAATCATTCACTACTAAGGGTTGAGACACAATTCCATACGCTTTCCTTAAAACCCAATTTATTTACCCAAAGTTGATACGAGTTGGATTCAAAGAATAGAACTCGTGTGAGTGCAGCGGAAAACCAACGAACTGAACAGTAGTCGAAACTCGAAACTGTCTGATTGTCGAGTTTTATGGGAAATGAACGTTTTTATGGACTGTTTGAAAGTGATTTGAGTTGGTAGCAGAAGTCTTAGAACAACAAACACACGACGAGATTCGAATGCACTAGGTGCAACCCAACCTAAACCATTATATTTGAAGCAATCAATTATCAAACTAAGGACTGATATTTGGCGAGTTAGACCTATAACTCGACAATGGTAATCTAAGCTCATGACCTATTGAGAATGATCGAGTAATTACTCAAAACGCGTTGAATAAAAACAATAGTAATGAACTGAACAGTCAGCTGAACTGTTCGATGTCAGATTCTGGAATAGTAACAATGGTTTTAAACGATAACAATGAAAGAACAAACAAGATCCGAACGTACTAGGTACGACCTGATCTGATTTGTAAGGATATTAGACAAACTAGATCTATAATTTGCCAATGAGGTTGATTGAACTCAAGACCTATTGAGAAACAATCTAGTTAGGCTCGAAACGCGTCGAAAACTAACTCAAATTAAACTTGGTATCTAAACTACACACTCAAATTAGAGAGAAAACACAAGTGTTTATCTTATTGTCTTTTTTTTTTCTTGGAAAATGCTTCATATCTTACAAGCTCACAACCAGACCTATAAATAACCTTCAACACGTCAGGAAACTGTTCAAAGCTAGTTAAGAGCAATTAAGAGGGCATTTACCCATGAGTTGTAACCGAAATAAACATTTAGAGGGGGTGTTAAGTGCTGTAACTATCGTAATTAACACCAACCATTACTACCATCATTTATGCAAAACATTAAGGGAAATAAATAAGGAAATAACTACTAATAAATAGCTGTGTATTTAATCCAAACATTGGATTTAAACACACATGCTCCCTTGAGCTAGAATATCCGTTAACCATGGCTGCTACGGACCTAGCATTGGCACCTGTGCCTAGCTTCACCAAGCCCCATCCAAGTGAGCTTCACTCGAACCAAGCATAATTATATCAAAAGTTAACATTACGCAAAAAAGAGGGGGTCTACAAGGTTTCCTGGGAAGAACAACAAGATACGAAGAAGAAATGTGCAGGAAAGATACAAAAGTAACTTCCAAGGTAAGGAAGGAGGAATTCGAAAGATAAATAAGTACCACGATAGAATGAATAAGGCAAGGTACACTATGAACGAGGAAAATCTTCGAGGAAGTAGAACACTCTTAAATTGGCCTAACACATTGATGCGTGCCTATTTCATATAATTATTCTATTCATTTGCACGCATTTCTATGCATTATTGAGTAGCGCATGCTACTATTCTCCCTGTTTTGGCTACTTTGGGCCGTGTTGTGTTTTATGCAGGTTATAGGTTCGAGTATGTGCAAATAAGCTAAAACACATCACTAAAGCTTTAAATCTTGGCCTTGGTACGAAATGAGCTTGGAAACCATCTTTTTGGATTCCTTAGTGAAGTAAGAAAGCTTATCGAGCAACAGAAAAGCTTCACATTACTAGTGCCTACTTTAAAGAGTCATAACTCGAGTTCTACAAATGATAATAAAATGATTCAAATTGGAGATGAAAGCTTGTCCTGTTAGCTTTCCAACGCCACCGAAGAAATGATGGCCGTTTGAAGTTCAGTGCGCATTGCAAGAACTGCGCGACGACAAAAAGTCGATCGACTGTTTCTCTTGGTCGATCGACTTATCTCCAGTTAGGTCGAAATCTGCTTTATAATTTCAGCCCATTAGTTTATTGATTAATAATTTACTCCTCTTGTTATTTAAGGGGGACTTCTTAAACATTATTAGATTATCTTTTCATACTGTAAAAACTCCCCTTTACGTTTCTTTTGTTCTAGACTTTTGGGATCTGAAAACTTGTAATCTTTCTTTTCCTTTCATTCGTTAATCCAATTTACTCTTGTTCTTCTTTTATACCTTCTTCTTGTCTTCTCTTTTCTCTTTTAATCTCGTTTATTTCATGCTTATTTATTCTTGTCAATTGCTTATCATCTTTGAATCAATCGTCATATTTTCTATTGTTATCATAGATTTAAATATGCGTAGCTAAATTTCTTTTGCTAGGATTTAGGGGAGCCATGATAATAAGACGGTCTTAATTAGGTGATTTGATCTGGCATATATTTGAACCTGTATTGTTAATTGTAGCAATTAATAGCACTTAATTAGTTAAGTCGACGTAATTGATTATTTGAACCGGTAAACTACGACCTAGATCGAGAGATTGGAGAGAGTTAGACCCGCTGCAAACAATAGAATATCCTCATTAGAGCGAGAGCTATATTAGTATTCTAGGGCGAATAGCGGACCGAGAGGACCTTTTCACTACCCTGCAGACCGTTTTATGACTGACCATTGACCCTAGACTTGACCGTTGCATTTTCATGGTGACCCGATGTCCTAGTCTTTTCTCTTATTATTTGAATTTTATATTTTTTACGCTTTATTTATCGTTCTTTTGCTGCTTTAGTTAGTAAACAAACTAATCAACCCCCCCCCCCCCCCCAATTTGTGACTTAGACAGATGTAGATTTTGCAAATAGAACACAATTGTCTCCCTGCGGATACGATCCCGACTTCCTCTACTGCATTAGTTTAGGCCAGTTGGTTTATCTTTGATAGGTGTGCGATTTAGCCTAACAAATTTTGGCGCCGTTGCCGGGGAGACAATTTTTTTTTTTCTGTTTGTTAATTTTAGATTGTCTTTTGTCTCAGGGAACTTCAGTTCCTTGAGACCGTTCTAATGATTTTCATCCAGTTTCCATAGGGTGAAGATGAGAACTTCCACAATTACATGCATAGATGGAATGATTGGATTCGTTCTCATAACTACAAAGGCAAACTCTCACGGCTTACTATGTGCCTTACCATCATAAGAGGTATGAACAAACAAACCCAAGCATATATTGACTCCATAGGTAAGGGAGATTATGGTAATAAGAATATTGAAGATGTCCTTTCTTTCTTTAAATGGCTTGCTCTTGAATGCATTAAACCCACTTTCTCATTTCAGTCAGACATGGATGAGGGCATGGGTGAGACCATATAAGCCGTTTTAAAGAATGAAAAAGATATTGACGAAAACATAGAGGATGACACCATATGCTCAATTGATAACCCCTTTTTTGAGGATAATCTTAAACCCCTCTATGACAATTTTACAGACAGTGAGCCACGTGAGGAAGACTTGACGGATCCTCTAGAGAACCCCTTTTGTGATGAGTCTTGCGATAAGGAGAGCGAGGATGTGCGATTTGAAGGTCTTGAGGTCAAATGGGACACATATGACGATATAATTGATGAGCTTATTATGGGAGACCTCGTTGACACAATTGACTTTACCACCCCTTGTATTTGGGATGACTACCCACCTTCTCCTACTACGCATTTGACTCCCCCGCTTCACATAGAAATCCCGTCTAAGCATGAATTTTCTACTCGCTTGCTTTCGATGTTAAATGCTTTAGTGCTCCATAATTTTCCCTGTCCCTTTGACATTAGTAGAGGTGGACCTCCCGACCCATATGAATTAGTGATGAAAAATACTAATATGTTGGTTGTCGCCGCGGGAGTTGGTTGTTTGTCTTCTGTGACCTATGATTGGAGCTTTGATGTTCCACCCTTAGCTAATGGGTGGAATAATTTGGTGGATTGTTACGAGACCTGTCAAAGGGAGTTCAACAAGCTGAGACGGTTTTTAACTTTGTTTTTATACGCTCCTATTATATGTTGGTGCTACTTATGCTTTTGTGTAGCACATGCGCAGATTTTCGACCGACTTTTGAGAGCTCCGAGTTGTTTTGATTATGCACATTTGTGGGTAATTATTTGGTAAGCTAAGCAAGGTCGCGCGGAACCTATCTGAAACTAGCGCTGACCGGGAGGCAACCCGGGTTGTATGACCTCCCCTTGTTGTTGGCTGGTGTGGGGAGGTCCGTATTGTATAAATCTGTAAGATTGCTTTCATCTGCTTTATTTCATTTGCATTCATCTTGTTCGTATATCCCTTTCCCCTACATGTTAATGCTATTGTTGTTTGCTAAACAGAATGAGGGAATTGTGTGATTTGGTTTGGGGAGGGTATACATATGTCTATGTTGCATCCATATGCATATTTCTTGCATTTCTGCATAGCATTTATAAAAAAAACACAAAAAATTGAAAAATTTGAAAAAAATACAAAAACATGTTTTATTTTGCATATTAGGTCGAGTCGGAACGGTTAGGTAACAATGATGAAACCGCGTCTATGTTTTTATCTCTTGCCTAAGCCTTGCATTGCCAATGCCTTTTATGTACAATCATTGCATAGTCTACGAGTTTTTGATTAACTTTACTGAATGAATAGACTTGACTTAATATCGGCAACCTACTCAAATTGATGACATTCATGATCAGTTTCATTTAGGATGTGAGTAGTAATCCTTATAAGACATGTAACATCAAATTGCATATGCATGACAGTTGTCTCTTAGTACATGTATGCATTCGGGTTAGTGGCGGTGTCACATGTGGAGAGGCATCCTTTTTTTTCTATTTTTACCCTTGAGCCTTACAATAGCCAAATTGACTTGTTTTGCCCCAATTGTTAACTACATTCCTATATAGCCTACCCTAGTCAACCTAGTACGATTAATATTTTTGGGTATGTGTGTATTTGTCGATCTTGGCATTCTATTTTGTTATGAAGGGTCTGAAGAAGAAAATGAAAAATGAAAAAAAAAAGAAGTTGAATGAAAAAAAAAGGAAAAAAAAAACGTGAAGAATGAAAAAAAAGAGAAGAAAATAATAGAAAAAAAAAGAAATGAAGTTGAGAAAAAAAGATGGGAATTTCGTTACAGTCCTATATAGCTATTCCATATTATTTGAAGAGTATTTTCTGTTTTGGTGCGTGAGTTTTATGCCACATTCGGCATCGTTTTATTTTATATGGTTGGGTTGTTGAGCGGGATTTGTTACTATTGGCTTTGTTTGGTACTAGTTTGGCTCTTACCTCCACTTTTCCAAATCTTTTTTTCCCCTTTTTACCCAATTACCTCACTTCACCATATTTGTAAGTCCTCGGCATGTGACTTGGTCCTGTTTGGTTGGAATGCATATGTACGGTCGGTAGAGATAATTATCATGTTAGACTGCATGCATGTTTTTATAGGTTGCAGTTAGGTGAGTGTCTTATTTCCTTCTTGTCCTACAATGAATAATCTCACCATGTTCTTTAACGAGTGATGATCGACCCGTGAGAGTCCGATATATACAAGTCTTGCAAGGTCGAAGGTTTGGTAGTTGTTTCATTAGTCTAACTCGTTTGCAATTGATTTTGTATATTGGTTTTGGTTGCTTGCATTAAATTGGTTTGGGCGTATAAGCATAGTTAGCTCTGAGATTGTCTACCGTTCCATTAGTTGTTTCTGTCCTTAGTTTTTGCTTGCTTGGGGACAAGCAAGATTTTGGTTTGGGGAGGTTTGATGCGTGCCTATTTCATACAATTATTCTATTCATTTGCACGCATTTCTATGCATTATTGAGTAGCGTAAGCTATTATTCTCCCTTGTTTTGGCTACTTTGGGCCGTGTTGTGTTTTATGCAGGTTATAGGTTCGAGTTGTTAGAAATCTATATATCATTTCTTAACATATTCATATATGTGATGAATTAATTTAGTCATAAAATTAAATACAAATCTTATGCATGCAAACATAAGTGAATATAGAGAAGAAATCGTTTTCTCACCATATGATTTTCGGATTAAAAGGGCACCAACAAGATCTCCTTCTTGTTAGTTCTTGAGCATTCCAAATAATGGATGAACAAAGGATTCAAGTATAGAATCCCTGCCAAGGAATAATACCCAAGGTAATCTCTTAATAAAATTAATATTATTGATACTAGAACAATATTAATTTGAATAAAATTGACCCAAAATAATTATTTAGGTCTCTTAATTTCGGTTAAGAGAAGGAGAAGGAAGAAGAATTTTTATCTCTCTAAAAACTCTATAGTTTTGATGGTGAATGAATAATACACACTAGCTTTTGCATGTAGTGTGTGAGTGAATAATAAGCAAAAATATTTTGCTCTTTTCTTATGGGAAAACCGAAAATGGGGAGAGGAGATAACCCAATGCATGCTCACATTTTCTTCCCAAGAGAAAGCTATGTATGCAAGGCTATATGTAGGCATTATCATTATGTTTTCCACTTATAAATAATCAACACAATTTCATCCTAAATACTCCCTCCATTTCGGTACACATACATAAAATGGATGAGTCCATTTTATTTGTGATTTTGTCAATATGTCACATGTGACACATTTCATGACATCTTATTTATAAAATGTATTTTTAACCATTAAAAATCAACATATTAATAAAATATGTCACTTATAAAAATTAACATAGTAATTCAAAATTACTTGTACCAAAAATGGTTTACCAATTTATAAATCACAACATCTTGCATTTATAATAAATTATTCATTCCGTTTCAATTGTTTCCGTAAACATTAATTTCATCTAAGTAATAAAACAATTCGATTACTTAGACCGTATCTTATTTAATCAAATTACAATGAGACACGTAAATATTACTTCCAAAATCGTCCGTCACTTTTAAGTAATTTAATTAACTCGTATCGTCATACGATCAATTAAACATTCAATTAAGAGCGTTACTCTTTAGGTATGACCTAAGGGGATCAACTGATCACCACCGTCGCACGACAGTAATGTCAAACTCTAGTCAGCCAAGCATTACCGATATGTGTGGACCAGTTGACTGTAAAATATTACATCCCACATGTATTCTTAAAATGAGATTTAAACATGTGATCATTATGATCAACAGTTGTGATCGCATTATTGTCGGAGGACACATATTCCAACAATCTCCCACTTGTCCTCGACAAGTGTGCGTCACCAATTCTCTTGTCCTATTACTATCTCCCACTCAATGCAAGGTGTCTTCTAGGTCGTACTTGCAAGTGATCATATCGAGAGTGGTTTCCTCGATCTGGAGATTAACTGATTGACCGGAGTTATCTACCATAGATACCTTCCGAGTGTGGCCACGCATTTCCAGTTCATTGCTCCTCGAGTGGCCCTGAGATATTGTTTTAACCCTGACAAGGGGGTGGACAATTCCTATCGCACTTATTCCCTTCGACTAGCCACAGCCATCATAACCCAAAATATGCCCATTTGACCCCATTTACGAAGGCCGTAGTAACACAAATCAAAGTTAATCTGAAACTATGTCACCTTAGGCGAACAGTCTTTAGTCAAAAGAATCGACTCATTAGAATACTATAGTAGCTCTCGCCACGACCAGGCTATATAAATTTGCCAGAACTCTATAAGCGGTCATAAGGCCCGACAAAGCGTTCCTAACAGTCTGCCTATGTGATCGACTAGTCATCTCATATGACTCTATGGCACTTGAACTTGCCATCAATCGCATCACACTCTAGTCACTTCGAGACGTCACCTCATACAAGTGACTATGGGCGAATACTATGTTAATCCGGGTTCACTTTAACGGGGTTCAATGTTGTCTCTACAACCCGTTTGGATGTAACAAAGTATAAAAGGAGTTTTTCAGCTTAAAAACTCGAACGACAAATGTGATTATCACATATGAATAGTTAATACCTGATTACTATTTCATATTCTATAATCTAATTTGATCTTTTATGTAGTTATTAATCTCAATCCAATTGAAATGACATGACTCATCATGTTAAGCCTATGAAAAGGCTTTGGTTAGTAGGTTTTATCAACTTCTTGTACCTAACTCAACCTTACTACATACTTGTTTTCCTTTGTAAAGTATACATTTGCATTACAAAACTTTTTGAGTACGTGTCGAGATCCAATCAAGACATAGGCCCTCTAGCCTTAGAATAGCTCCCACTGTTTTCACAGTGTGCGAGACTCATCCTTCTTGCACATCTCATGATTGCAAATGTACTCAATTTCCGTTGTAAATATTTCTCATTGTTCTTTATTGCCTAGAACGATTCTAGAAAATCTATTTCTTAAATAACATAGCCACAATGGTATCTTAACCATCCTAATGTGTTTTGATTATGGTTTTGTCGGAAACCATGCGCAATCTCAATTGTCAATTGTCATTTGTGTAACACCCTTACACAAAATTGCATCAAAAACACTTTGCATTAAATCCTTAAGGGTAATCTTTATGGCTTACTTGGTAACTATTACTTAAATTCGATTTGAAACAATTCATCATACTCAAAGTATATGAAGTGTTATACATCATTTCCTATTTAATTGATTCGGCAGCGGAAGCAAATGGAATCAATCAAATATGTTCAACTTGATTGAACTAGTCATGAATCTTATCAACATAAGACTTCTTATTTGACGCTAATATCATGTGGATTTATCTCCATAAATCTGGATATTAAAGATGTATTATATATCTCCAAGTCTTAAATCATTCCCAACGATCAATATGTCATCCACATATAAGATTCATTAAAATTACCGTAACTCCCACTAAACTTCATGAATAAACACAACTTCTCAACCTATTGAGAAAAGTTTTATCACATGATCAAAACATTGATTCCAACTCATTGATGTCCTACTTAAGATCCTCTCTTAAGTTTCACATTATCTTAGGATGACAAGAATCTACAATACTCAAGACATGTATTGAATACATTCCTTCTAATTGAAGAAGTGGGTTTTAGATTCACTTGCTATATGTATATCATCATAATGGAACACAATCCCTAAGAAGATCCAAATAGACTTAAGTATTTCAACCAGTGCAAAACCCTTTGCCTCCAATCAAGCTTTGAAATCTCTCTTTATTAGTGCAAAACCGTTTGTCACTAATCAAGCCTTTTATTTCGGATTTTCATGGCTGTAAGCCTTGTATTGAGTTGTGACTTAAACACTCTCATGTAAGTCATATGTTCATTACTTTCCAGAAGTAATCAACTTGAATCAAACAATTTCTTTGTAAGTTGTAAGCTCTTTACTTTCTTAAAAGTAACATGAATTCATCATCTTCAACAAGTGACGACTTTAACTTCCTAGGTTTTGAAGAAACAACGTTTTACACAAAACGTCTCATGTAGCCAAGAAAGACCAGTTTCTTGTAACATAATCATCCTTTGACACAATACAATTTGTGGCTCTTGAATATTTTCTCCCACTCTGTCTTCTAGAAATAAACTTGTATTTTAGAAAGACAGCTTCACGAGCCACAATCCCGTTGTACTCGTGATTATAGTAAGAAAAATGAGCATTTGTTTCTTTTGAAAAAACTTACAAACATGGTACCCTACCATTTCATTTCTCATATGATTCGTTTTAGATTTAGTGGAAAAATAATTTAGACAAAATTATAAAATCCCCAAAAGGATCAAGTAACTCAAAGTAACTTGATCGAAGTTCAAACCATATCGAATAGCGTTTTATTTCTTATACAACCACACATTATCCCATAATGTGTGTTGAGAGAGATTAACTTGTGATACTATATCACATTTCATTTGGCTTATATCAAAGTCTTCACTTTGATAATCTCATCACGACTAAATCGTGATTCCTTGAATTCTTTAAACTTCTTCAAAGATTTCTCTATTTACCTTATTAAGTGAACACATTAGCGTCAACTTAAATCGTTGGTAAAAGTAAATGATCAACCTATTTTGGATCAATGATTTACAACCTCGATCTCCTTTTCAACCAAAAAAGGCACGAGACATCTTGCTTTGAATACAAGATACGCATATACCATAAGATCTAATGGTTTCAAGAGTACTCGATAACTCTTTGCGTTCATCATTCCAGAAACTAAGGTTTAATCTTGGGTTACCAATTTGAGTCTTGCATCATCTTCATGATATATCATTCTAGTTTGGTTTAGAATATAATCACCTTGATAATGGGCTAGCCATACATCAAATCATGGTGTATAGGGTCACAAAAGTGAAACGTCTTTTGTATCTTAACAAGTTTATATTCTTATTTAGAGTTTATGCACTTAATAGTCACAATTAAGTACAACTCTAAACCCAAAAACTAGATTTAGTATATAATGACTCTATCTCTTATCTTCATTGTTGCTAGTCGTCATATTCTAATCATCCTATGTATCAAATACAACGATGAAAACCACCATCGGTTTCTAATATTGACGAAGTAGTACTAGCAAAATTTATGTCAATCAAATAAATATTTAAAGAAGAAAGTCTCATTAGATGTCCCACAACTAATTTGCTAATTCTTTCAATAATTTGGGGTAGTTTCCTTTCTAGTGTCCAATATTTAAGACAATGGAAACTTTATCAGTCGGGATTGATAGGTTTAGTATCGTTATTCTCAATAACTTAACTTTTAACATTACCATGTATCAATTCCATTCTAATCTTTACTTCTTGAACCTCGTCCTTTTCTTAACAGTTTAAGAGAATGCACCCACTCATTTCAATGAGTCTTTGCTTAGAGAAGCAAAATTTAATTTCATGAAGACTACTCTTCATTCGTTCGTTTAGTCTTAAAACTTTCATTGAAGTGGTTGCGGTATTTTGGTCAATTTTGATTTCCAACAAATCTAGTTACCAAAATGATTTAACGTTTTAAAGTACTTAACTCAATTAAGCATATGAGAAACAATTGTAAGTAAATATGTTAGTCAAGAATCAAAAACCCTTTTGATTACAAATAACTTCCATCTATAATCTTCACAAGAGATCCTTACAATGTATAATTCGAGGTTTTTAGAAGGAAAAATTCATATTTGTCTTTTGTTACGATGTTTTAATGGAGATTTGAATTAAAAACGAAATGATATCGTATATGAATTGTGGGAAAGAAATAGAACAATATGATAACTGAATAGTGGAAAACATAACATATATTGTTTTATTAATACTTGTAAATAACAAGTAAAGCATTTACATAGTGACCTCTACCCAACTATGATAAATGATTCCGAGATCCAAATTCATATTAACTTGGGCACGGGGTAGCCGATGAAACCCTTATCAATATAACTCGGTGGATTAACTCTTTAATCGATTCTACTTTTAGAACTCTCGGTCGATAAAATTACATTAACATTTATCTTTAGCCCAAAACACATCCGACAAGGGCACGGGGTAGCCGATGAAACCCTTATCAATCACTTTTGTTGAGTTCAACCCAAATTTCGAATAAATGTGTCTATGTTCCAAATTCACATTAACTTGGGCACGGGGTAGCCGATGAAACCCTCATCAACATGAATTCGGTGGATTAGACATTTATCACCCACTTCCCCTACGTAACAAGGTTTGTACCCCGGGGTGGCCGAGTGCACTCCCTCGCGAAATAAGTTTTCATGGTTTCTACTTTTTGGTAAGGCTAAGTCTCAATTGTTTATTTTAGCGAGAGGTCATGTCAATTTATTATCTATCACGTTTTAAGTGAACTAAAGCGGTGAACTACGATAATTCTAATTGACACGGTCGATAAACTCGATTAAAATGACAATGCATGTTTTAGTTATGGCGATTTAGCGATGCATGCAACATATAAATAAAATGCATAGCATAAATTAAATCCTAGTATGACCTTCCTAAAATAGAAAATCTAATTAACTATTACATATTCGGAAACCAAATCCATTGGTCCCTTGAACTTCGGTTTTGGCACGCATATCGAGGTAACACCATCTTTATGAATCGTCTTCCTTGAGTGACACCGTCTTCAAGGAACTCCGAAATAAATAAATTACATAACAAATTACATAATTTCCTATTATACATTTGTAATTAAAATAAAATAAATCTATTAAATTACAAAACGGTGATACGAGATCACAATAAATTACAACCGAATCGATATTCCCATACATTTTGGGTAATACCAATTAAAACTAAGGCCATACTAAGTAAAATTACATAATTCAAAAAATACATAAAATAAAATTATGACAATCATAAATAAAATGCAGCATTATAATATGTATGAACATGCCCAATTTTATGCTAAATCGCCTTTAAGGAGCCAATATCGTATATTAATCGGTTTTTACGGATTTGCGTGATTCAACCTTTTAAAATCACAATAAATTACATAAAATCATATTTATGCACAAGTTAATTAACCTAACCAACTTAGGACTCAAAATTAGTCTTCACTAACATATTTACAATAATTAACTTTTATTTCTTAAAATTTGTTCATTAATGGACTCAAAATTACAATAAAATGCCATAAACTCCAAATAAATCATAAAAATTTCAAATAAATTCAAAATTTAAAATTTAAACTCATGAACATTCTGGAAAAATACCATGACACGCATAATGTTCAAAAACTTAGATTAAAATTTCAAAAATTTATCTGGAAAAACATTGTTGCGGTTTATCGGATTTATCAAATATAATCATAAAAACATGATAAAAATTATATTTATCAACTTTTCAATTTTAGATCTGAAATAGGCAATAAAATGCAATATGTGACATTTTTCCTTAGTCATGAAGTATGTTTTAGCAATTATTTACTAATTAAGTCACTATTTATGTTATTTTTCATCAAAAATTCATAAATCATGCATAAGGACTTCATTATAGCCAATTATTTTACACACATCTTGTAAAATTGCATGTGACAACATACTAAAGTTTTATGACCAAATTCGAAATTTATCTCATATTAACCCCATTTTTCATTTAAATTCGATTTTTATCATGAAAAATCCATATTTCGAGTATAAGAACTCCAAAAATTATGAACATTTACAGGTCATCTAAAAATAATATATGTGAAAACATATCCAAAAACCACTGAAAAATTCGAAGTTTAGCTAATTTTAGTCCGAAAATGACATTTTTATCATAAAATCACCTTTTTAATGCCATTATAATATAAAATGAACAATAAAAATCCATAAATTAACCAAAATATCCTAAATTCATTTTAGGATCAGAAACTTTAACATGCAAAATTTATTTCGTGATATATCATAATAAACACAAATTTATGAGTTTTATATGTTAATCGTATAACTCGGAAAAACTATAACCGATTTGCATGCAAACAACCTAAGGCTCTTGATACCGATTGTTAGAAATCTATATCTCATTTCTTAACATATTCATATATGTGATGAATTAATTTAGTCATAAAATTAAATACAAATCTTATGCATGCAAACATAAGTGAATATAGAGAAGAAATCGTTTTGTCACCATATGATTTTCGGATTAAAAGGGCACCAACAAGATCTCCTTCTTGTTAGTTCTTGAGCATTCCAAATAATGGATGAACAAAGGATTCAAGTATAGAATCCCTCCCAAGGAATAATACCCAAGGTAATCTCTTATTAAAATTAATATTATTGATACTAGAAGAATATTAATTTGAATAAAATTGACCCAAAATAATTATTTAGGTCTCTTAATTTCGGTTAAGAGAAGGAGAAGAAAGAAGAATTTTTATCTCTCTAAAAACTCTATATTTTTGATGGTGAATGAATAATACACACTAGCTTTTGCATGTAGTGTGTGAGTGAATAATAAGCAAAAATATTTTGCTCTTTTCTTATGGGAAAACCGAAAATGGGGAGAGGAGATAACCCAATGCATGCTCACCTTTTCTTCCCAAGAGAAAGCTATGTATGCAAAGCTATATGTAGGCATTATCATTATGTTTTCCACTTATAAATAATCAACACAATTTCATCCTAAATACTCCATCCATTTTGGTACACATACATAAAATGGATGAGTCCATTTTATTTGTGATTTTGTCAATATGTCACATGTGACACATTTCATGACATCTGATTTATAAAATGTATTTTTAACCATTAAAAATCAACATATTAATAAAATATGTCACTTATAAAAATTAACATAGTAATTCACAATTACTTGTACCAAAAATGGTTTACCAATTTATAAATCACAACATCTTGCATTTATAATAAATTATTCATTCCGTTTCAATTGTTTCCGTAAACAATAATTTCATCTAAGTAATAAAACAATTCGATTACTTAGACCGTATCTTATTTAATCAAATTACAATGAGACACGTAAATATTACTTCCAAAATCGTCCGTCAATTTTAAGTAATTTAATTAACTCGTATCGTCATACGATCAATTAAACATTCAATTAAGAGCGTTACCCTTTAGGTATGACCTAAGGGGATCAACTGATCACCACCGTCGCACGACAGTAATGTCAAACTCTAGTCAGCCAAGCATTACCGATATGTGTGGACCAGTTAACTGTAAAATATTACATCCCACATGTATTCTTAAAATGAGATTTAAACATGTGATCATTATGATCAACAGTTGTGATCGCATTATTGTCGGAGGACACATATTCCAACACGAGTATGTGTAAATAAGCTAAAACTCGTCACTAAAGCTTGAAATGTTGGCCTTGGTACGAAATGAGCTTGGAAACCATCTTTTTGGATTCCTTAGTGAAGTAAGGAAGCTTATCGATCAACAAAAAAGCTTCACATTACTAGTGCCTACTTTGAAGAGTCATAACTCGAGTTGTACAAATGATAATAAAGTTATTCAAAATGGAAATGAAAGCTTGTCCTGTTAGCTTTCCAACGCCATCAAAAACGCTCTGTTTGCCCAAGTAACGAAGAAATGGCGGCCGTTTGAAGTTCAGTGCGCATTGTAGGAACTGCGCGACGAAAAAAATTCGATCGACTGTTTCTATTGGTCGATCGACTTATCTCCAGTTAGGTCGAAATCTGCTCTATAATTTCAGCCCATTAGTTTATTGATTAATAATTTACTCCTCTTATTATTTAAGAGGGACTTAGTAAACATTATTAGGTTATCTTTTATTACTGTAAAAACTTCCCTTTACGTTTCTTTTGCTCTAGCTAGACTTTTGGGATCTGAAAACTTGTAATCTTTCTTTTCCTTTCATTCGGTAATCCAATTTACTCTTGTTCTTCCTTTATACCTTCTTCTTGTCTTCTTTTTTCTCTTTTAATCTCGTTTATTTCATGCTTATTTATTCTTGTCAATTGCTTATCATCTTTTAATCAATCGTCATATTTTCTATTTTTATCATAGATTTAAATATGCGTAGCTAAATTTCCTTTGCTAGGTGATGTGATTCATAATTGCGCACATTTAGTCCCCTAATTGAGCCTATTTTGCATACTATTATAACATTCCATAGCCATTTTATCCGTCAAATGCTTTCTATTTTGCTTTCCTAGTGCATTTCGTATGTTTTGTAGGAAAGAAGACAATTAGGCGGAAATTCCCGTCTCCCGTGCATGTTTGGAAGCTTATTGATGATAATGGGTGAACTAGTGTAAAAGAGGAGGCAAGAAAGAAGACCGACAATACAAGAATAAAAAGCATGCAAGAGAAGGAAAAGCAAGGACCATTCTGAGGAACAATCCGAGCGGACTACAAAGAAGATGCTCGTCTCCCCTGCCCAGAATCCGAGCGTCCCGAGCAGGCGACGCTCGTCTTCCCGTCTCTTCATCCGAGCGTCCCGACCATCAACCGCTCGTCGCCGCAACCCACAGTCCGAGCGTCTCCCTCCTTGGTCCGAGCGGATAATGATGACTCTAGCACGATATGCTCATCTCTTTGAAGAGACTTGCATTTCCCTAATTTAGAACTTGGGATTGTTAATTACTAATTTATCCTTACTTAACCTAGTAATGCACTACTATAAATACCCCATTTTGTAATAATGAAAGAAAAATATGAAGGAGGTTCCCATAGTAGGAAATTATATTAGATTAGATTAGGAGTAGATTAGAATAAACTAATCTTAATCATTCCACAAAATTACACATTAATCTTTCCTTAATTATTGTTCAAGTTTATTATTATTGGGTAATTGAAGATTATTGGGTTATTATTGGAGAATTGACAACTCTTCATCAATCAATCAAGTTTTCTTCTTTTATTCTTTGCTTTATTATTTGGAATCATCTTCATAGGTATAATCTCTTTTGCTATTGCTTTAATTATTGTTAATCTTTCTTTCTTGTTCATCATGTTTGGCTTTGTTAGTATGATTGACAACCTTATTAACATGTTAAACTTGTTCATGAGTGAGTAGTTTCCTTAGCTAGGATTAGTGGGTAATTAAGGGAAATCAACATGGGGAATGATTCATGCTTAATCTAATATGTTTTTTCATAATTAATTTGCTTGCTTGGCGTGATTTCAACTTATGCACATGTTATGTTTGATAAAATGTTAAGCCTATGAATCCTTGCATTTTTACCCATCACTTATCTTTTCAATGAGACTTGTAAGACATAAACCAACTCGAGTCTCATTAGACCATGCATATAGTTGAATAGGAAGGACTAAGTCGACTTGTAGGTGTTGTACAATCTAATCCATTCGGCTCCGGGACCCAAACCTTCTTAGGGATTGTAAGATATACACCAACTCGATCCCATCATAACAATAAATGCTTGCTATATAATTGAGAACATGTTTGTATGATCAATTCCCATGAATCCCCTATGATCCCATGACATCCTAGTATCCTTTATTATTTGTCTATACCTTTATTGCTTATTTTACTTTATTGCTTATATTAGTCTAGACTCACCAACTACAAACCCAAATCAATTGTGACACTAGCATAAATTGAGATAGATAGACTTAGAACCCAAAACACACCGTCCCATGGATCGACCTCGACTTAACCACTAACTAGTTTTTTGTTGAGAATATAAATGTGTTTGATTGGGAGACACGACGACAATCTCACCCGTCAAAATGGCGCCGTTACCGGGGACGGTGTTATGTGATTAAGTTCTTACTTGTTTGTCTATTTTAATTTTGCTCTATCCTTGAGGAACTTGTTCCTCAAGGGTCGTTTTTTACTGTTTTGTTGTAGTTTCCATGTTTGTAGTTGTTTCCATGTCCCCAGTTTTTCCCACCAAAATCACCACATCCAATACCCACTTCATAATGAATTTCAATTGACACAATACAATCACTTTTTCACCTACCCACAACAAGAAGATGAACCTATTAAAAGCATGATCCTCCAATTGATGGGAGATCAACAAAACTTTTTCAAACAAGTGCTAGAGGAGAGCCAAAATAGAGACAATGTTCTTCAAAGCATTGTTACCCATGGTGAGGAGTTGGCAAATCAAATTGCCCAAATGAAGGAAGCCCAAGTGGCTACTCCCCACCAATCTCCAACATTGTCCATGAATGTGAGTTGAATGGGCGGAGTGAGACCCGCTAATTGTCTCTTATCGGTTATATTAGTAGGATATTTTAAATAAAGGTCTAGTTTTAGTCACCTCTTTACTCGGGACGAGTAAAGGTTCGGTTTGGGGATATTTGATGTGACTCATAATTGCGCATATTTAGTCCCCTAATTGAGCCTATTTTGCATACTATTATAACATTCCATAGCCATTTTATCCGTCAAATGCTTTCTATTTTGCTTTCCTAGTGCATTTCGTATGTTTTGTAGGAAAGAAGATAATTAGTCGGAAATTCCCGCCTCCCGTGCATGTTTGGAAGCTTATTGATGATAATGGGTGAACTAGTGTAAAAGAGGAGGCAAGAACGAAGACCGACAATACAAGAATAAAGAGCATGCAAGAGAAGGAAAAGCAAGGACCATTCTGAGGAACAATCCGGGCGGACTACAAAGAAGACGCTCGTCTCCCCTGCCCAGAATCCGAGCGTCCCGAGCAGGCGACGCTCGTCTTCCCGTCTCTTCATCCGAGCGTCCCGACCATCAACCGCTCGTCGCCGCAACCCACAGTCCGAGCGTCTCCCTCCTTGGTCCGAGCGGATAATGATGACTCTAGCACGATATGCTCATATCTTTGAAGAGACTTGCATTTCCCTAATTTAGAACTTGGCATTGTTAATTACTAATTTATCCTTACTTAACCTAGTAATGCACTACTATAAATACCCCATTTTGTAATAATTAAAGAAAAATATGAAGGAGGTTCCCATAGTAGGAAATTATATTAGATTAGATTAGGAGTAGATTAGAATAAACTAATCTTAATCATTCCACAAAATTAGACATTAATCTTTCCTTAATTATTGTTCAAGTTTATTATTATTGGGTAATTGAAGATTATTGGGTTATTATTGGAGAATTGACAACTCTTCATCAATCAATCAAGTTTTCTTCTTTTATTCTTTGCTTTATTATTTGGAATCATCTTCATAGGTATAATCTCTTTTGCTCTTGCTTTAATTATTGTTAATCTTTCTTTCTTGTTCATCATGTTTGGCTTTGTTAGTATGATTGACAACCTTATTAACATGTTAAACTTGATCATGAGTGAGTAGTTTCCTTAGCTAGGATTAGTGGGTAATTAAGAGAAATCAACATGGGGAATGATTCATGCTTAATCTAATATGTTTTTTCATAATTAATTTGCTTGCTTGGCGTGATTTCAACTTATGCACATGTTATGTTTGATAAAATGCTAAGCCTATGAATCCTTGCATTTTTACCCATCACTTATATTTTCAATGAGACTTGTAAGACATAAAACAACTCGAGTCTCATTAGACCATGCTTATAGTTGAATAGGAAGGACTAAGTCGACTTGTAGGTGTTATAAAATCTAATCGATTCGGCTCGGACCCAAACCTTCTTAGGGATTGTAAGATATACACCAACTCGATCCCATCACAACAATAAATGCTTGCTATATAATTGAGAACATGTTTGTATGATTAACTCCCATGAATCCCCTATGATCCCATGACATCCTAGTATCCTTTATTATTTGTCTATACCTTTATTGCTTATTTTACTTTATTGCTTACATTAGTCTAGACTCACCAACTACAAACCCAAATCAATTGTGACACTAGCATAAATTGAGATAGATAGACTTAGAACCCAAAACACACCGTCCCATGGATCGACCTCGACTTAACCACTAACTAGTTTTTTGTTGAGAATATAAATGTGTTTGATTGGGAGACACGACGACAATCTCACCCGTCAAAATGGCGCCGTTACCGGGGACGGTGTTATGTGATTAAGTTCTTACTTGTTTGTCTAATTTAATTTTGCTCTATCCTTGAGGAACTTGTTCCTCAAGGGTCGTTTTTACTGTTTTGTTGTACTTTCCATGTTTGTAGTTGTTTCCATGTCCCCAGTTTTTCCCACCAAAATCACCACATCCAATACCCACTTCATAATGAATTTCAATTGCCACAATACAATCACTTTTTCACCTACCCACAACAAGAAGATGAACTCATTAAAAGCATGATCCTCCAATTGATGGGAGATCAACAAATTTTTTTCAAACAAGTGCTAGAGGAGAGACAAAATAGAGACAATGTTCTTCAAAGCATTGTTACCCATGGTGAGGAGTTGGCAAATCAAATTGCCCAAATGAAAGAAGCCCAAGTGGCTACTCCCCACCAATCTCCAACATTGTCCATGAATGTGAGATGAATGGGCGGAGTGAGACCCGCTAATTGTCTCATATCGGTTATATTAGTAGGATATTTTAAATAAAGGTCTAGTTTTAGTCACCTCTTTACTCGGGACGAGTAAAGGTTCGGTTTGTGGATATTTGATGTGACTCATAATTGCGCACATTTAGTCCCCTAATTGAGCCTATTTTGCATACTATTATAACATTCCATAGCCATTTTATCCGTCAAATACTTTCTATTTTGCTTTCCTAGTGCATTTCGTATGTTTTGTAGGAAAGAAGACAATTAGGCGGAAATTCCCGCCTCCCGTGCATGTTTGGAAGCTTATTGATGATAATGGGTGAACTAGTGTAAAAGAGCAGGCAAGAACGAAGACCGACAATACAAGAATAAAGAGCATGCAAGAGAAGGAAAAGCAAGGACCATTCTGAGGAACAATCCGAGCGGACTACAAAGAAGACGCTCGTCTCCCCTGCCCAGAATCCGAGCGTCCCGAGCAGGCGACGCTCGTCTTCCCATCTCTTCATCCGAGCGTCCCGACCATCAACCGCTCGTTGCCGCAACCCACAGTCCGAGCGTCTCCCTCCTTGGTCCGAGCGGATAATGATGACTCTAGCACGATATGCTCATCTCTTTGAAGAGACTTGTATTTCCCTAATTTAGAACTTGGCATTGTTACTTACTAATTTATCCTTACTTAACCTAGTAATGCACTACTATAAATACCCCGTTTTGTAATAATGAAAAAAAAATATGAAGGTTTGGGTTCATAGGAGATTCATGGGATTTGATCATACAAACATGTTCTCTATTAGATGCAAGCAATTATTATTGTGATGGGATCGAGTTAGTGTATAACTTACAATCCCTAGGAAGGTTTGGGTCCCGGAGCCGAATCGATTAGATTGTACAACACATACAAGTCGACTTAATCCTCCCTATCCAACTATATGCATGGTCTAATGAGACTCGAGTTGGTTTATGTCTTATATGTGTCATTGAAAAGGTAAGTGATGGGTAAAAAATGTAAGGATTCATAGGCTCGCATTTCATCAAACATAACATGTGCATAAGTTGAAATCACAACAAGCAAGCAAATTAATTATGAAAACATATTAGATTAAGCATAAATCAATCCCCATGTTGGTTTTCCCTAATTCCCCATTAACCCTAGTTAAGGAAACTACTCACTCATTATCAAGTTTAACATGCTAAAAAGGTTGTCAATCATACTAGCAAGGCAAAACATGATGAACAAATGAAGATGATTAACAATAATTAAAAAGGATTAAGACAGAATTATACCTATAAAGATGATTCCCAATAATAAAGCAAAGAGTAATAGAAGTACTTGATGATTGATGGAAGGTTGTCAGTCCTCCAAATAAACCCAAATAATCTTCTAATTATCCAAAATAAATGATGAACAATAGAGAAATTAAGGAATGATTAAGAAATGAGATTTGTATTAATGCTAAATTAAGAGTCGATTACAAGATTAAGATGAGATTAAGAATGCATAAGAAGAACATGATAATCTAATTAGTACAATGGGGTATTTATACTAAGGATTAGGTACATAAATTAGGGTAACTAAGGGCTTAAATGACGATCAAGACCCTTAAGCAAAGTTGAGGAAGTGCTCCTCTCGAAAGAGATGCGCATATCCGTTTTGGTAGTCTTCATGGAGTACGCTCGTCCCGAGCGGCTAGGCAGTAGAGACGGTTGGCACTAGAGCAGAATCCGAGCGGATTGGTCTCGGGACGCTCGGATCACAAGGCCTCAAGACGAGCGTCTTGGGCACGGGACGCTCGGACTGTAGCAGGGGTGGACGCTCGTCCTGGGCACTGCGACGCTCGGATTGCTGGGCAGTCACTTCTCTTCTTTTCTTTCTTCAACAATCCTCAAGGATCTTGTTGGAGATGCAAGGATCCTTTCATCATTGCCCAATCTACTTTATTATCTACATAGGCCTTCTAGCATTGTCTTCCCTTTGATGCTTGGTCATTGAATTCGATCAATTTAGCTCCATTTTACCATGAAAATACAAGGTTTGCACTCCTTTCCTACCAAGGGATCAAAACCTCAAAGAATATGCAAAACGAAAGACTAAAGATAGTAAATGACCCAATTATGCACTAAAAAGCATAGGAACGAGGCTAATTCGGGGACTAAATATGCTCAAATACGAGTCACATCAAATATCCCCAAACCGAACCTTTGCTCGTCCCGAGTAAAGAGGTGACAAAAAGTAGGACCCTTATTCAAACTAACCTACTAATATAGCCGATGTGAGACAATTAGCGGGTCTCACTCCGCCCCTTCAACTCACAACAAGACAACCATGAGGTAGGATGACTTCTTGCAAGGCAAGGTGTGGCTTGCCAAAATGGCGACACATCCAAGCATTAAAGCACACAAGATCAAGTAATGGATGCATCTACAAAAATGAGTAGCCACTTTCCTCATCTAAGTGGCGGAAATTATCTAAAGGGGAAGCAATTCAAGGGTACACATTCCATCATAGATACGGTTTCTTCAAACTACTAAGCCTAGAAGGATACCAATAAATCACCTCCAAGTTGTGTCAAGCTAGGGTACCTTTGTCCTCAATCGTTAAATGCTTTCGTCAAGAGTAGACTCCCTATGGTGTTAGAAACACTGGAGGATCGCGGAATTCCCCTTCTTGCCTAGGCAAGAAGAAGGGTCGTTCCCTCTCTACCATGCACAAAAGTGGATATGATGGAAAAGGGATCAATAGAACTTTGAGTTTCATGTGGGAGTTTGCTTTTGTTGTTGTTTTTCCCCCCAATTTGTGGCATTTGGTATTTTGAGAACATTTCTTTTGATGTTTGGCATTTTCAACACTTGACAATTTTTCAACTTTTTGCATTTTCTTTTGAACATTTTCAAAGCTACCCCATATGTAGTGAGGGTGCTTATTTTTGAAGCTTTAGGAGTCTATTTTTGTTACTCCTCTTTTCTTTTGATGCAATTGCAAACTTTTTCTTTTCTTTTCATTTCTTGAACTCAATTTTTGAACAATTTTTGTGCCCATTCCCTTTTGTTGACAAAATGTGGTAAAACATGAATGATGGTTGCATGGTTTCAAGGGTCACCTTGGAATAAACGGTAGCCAAGGAGTTATCACACCACAAGGTATTCTTGACTAGGCCGTAATCCATGGGTCAAAGGATACTAGCATGACACATCCTAGGGTGTTTTACAAGTGTTCTAACAAGCAAAGTCTTAAGAAGAAAAAGTATCTACAAGGGCCATATATACACTTGTCAAGCTTCCCAAATAGACGGTTTCACAAAAGTTTTCCTAAATGCAACTATATGCTATGATGCAACTAACATATATACAACCTAATGCATATGCTTTTACCAACTAATATGCCAAATTATCTAAATGCAATCCTATAATCACATTGTTTTATACCGCATCAATCAAAATAAAGCCACATAGTCATTAACATAGAGAGGAAAAAGGAGATTGGAAAGATCATACCATGCGGTCTTCAATATCCTCATGTCTCGGATGTGGCGTAGTCGATCAATGTGAAAAAGGATAAACAAACACAATATATACAAGACTACACTACAAAGGAAATGAACATATTTTTGGATTTTTGTATTTTTCAAAATTTTTCAAAATTTTTAAATTTTTATCATTTTTGTTTTAAAAAGTCAAGTTAGAATTTCCCATCCCCACACTAGTATGGGCATTGTCCTCAATGGATAATACGATAGGAAATTATGCAATCTATATGAAAATGCATGATTTCTAAGCTAAATGCAAACTAAACTAAACTATACTACATGATGCATGGGGTTTTGTTATGTTGGAGAGCATAATTTAGATTATTTCCCAATGCATATGCATAAACTTCCCCAAACCAAAATAGACACTATTTATAATGTCAAAAATTGGGGTAGTTCATGCATAAGGATGATATGCATGAAACTACATTTGTCATTTTGGATTTTGAATGTGGGAACAATAAAAGAAACACCTCAATGTGGCCGAGGTGTGAGTCCTCTAGATGATGCTAGGACTCCAAACTATGATCAAGATGCAAATTATATGAAAAACAAGAGAAATAGACAAATCTCAATCTTCGCCCATGGCGTCATCACTATCATCTCCATCATCATCAACCTCTTCACTAGAATCAACCTCCATAGATCCAGAATTATCATCACTTGCACTTGAACTTCCTTCTTCTTCCTCACTACCCTCTTCTTCTTCTTCTTTTCATTTTCTTCACCTTCTTGAGCACCACTCTCAACAACAACCATCTTCTCTTCACCCAAGCTATCACCTCTAGAAGCACTAGGAAAGAAGGTTTCCTTATCCGCCCAACTAGGCAAAGGACAAGATGGGTCAAGAAGTCCTTGCCTAGCAATATGTAGGAGAGGCGGATATTGTGCTTTATAAGCATTGACTCTATCCTCATAAGCTTTCTTGTGCATTTATTTCATCAAGAGAGTCAAGTAGTCATTCCCCGCCTTAACATTTTCGGGTTGAAATTCATGGTAGGTGAATGGGTAAGGTGGGGTGATAATGGAGGAGGAGGGCTCGGCAATGTCTTCCCCTTGGTGTTGAATAATAAACTCGGCTTCCTCGGAGAGTGAGAGAAGGTAGTTTGGTCTATGAACATTCAATCGGCAAATCTTGCTTGGCAATGTGAAGGGATTTAGCATCTTTTGTTAACCACCCAAATTTGTCATCAAGAGTATCATTCGCGACCCATTTGAATTTTTGAACCATGGTGGCTAGATCAATGATATAGCCTCCCTTAACCGGTTTATAGGTGCTATCCTTGTTGAAGTTCCGGTTGAAGTGTTTTGCCAAATAAGTTACCAAACCTCCATTAACAATAAAGGCCGTGCCTTCTTTGCCATGATCGACTTTGAGCCACCTCTCAATCAAAAGTTGAAGAATGTTGTACTTTTTGGTGAACTCTCTTCCAATGTTCAAGGTTGACTCGAGATAAATAAAGTCAAGTTCGGTGAAATGGTTCGTTCCCTTCCTAGCAATCAAAGTATGCCCAACAACCTTGTGCCATACCCTTATGCCCGGATGATGGACAAAAAGAGTACGACAATCATGATAAGATGTAAACTCTCTCCCGGTAATAGCCTTCCATAAGGGAGCGGGATCATACTTGGTAGGTTTCTTCGTGTAAGTCGGGTCATTGCTAAGGCCAAAAACATTACCAAACTCTTCAAAAGACAATTTCCTATCAACATTCTCGAGCCGGAATTCAATATTCCTTAGAGCCTCCACCTTGGTAACTTTCAAAGAGCTTAATAACTCTAAGGTGAGGGATGAGTAAGTCAACTCTTGCATATTAAACAATGTACTCAATCCCATGGACTCGAAAAAGGTCTTGGTTTGTTCTAAGACACCCAATTTTGACAAGGTCTTTTGGCATATGAATTTGGTGGGTAAAATAGATTTCTTAGCAAGGGAAACAAATTTCTTCCTATGAGAGTCGGAAGTGAAAATTACCTCCGGATAATCATCTAGTTGTTCAACAACTGGAGTAGAAGTAGTAGCTTCTATAAGAGGAATAGACTCTTGAATTTCCAACCTTGCATTTTGAACCACCAATGCCTTAGATGCTTGAAGAGCTTGTTGTCTTTTGGAAAGGTTCTTCTTTGGGGGTGCCTTACTTCCACCTTTTGTTCTTGCCATGCTCCTTTATGTAGTAACACCAAAGATAAGCTTGATTTCTTCAAATTCCAATAAGACCCAAATCGATTTAGGATAGTTGAATGTTGCCTTGTATCCCAAAAATCGACTCAAACTTTGAAGATGTTGGTGTTTTAATCACTTGTTGTTGGTAAAGGAGTGATTTAATTGTGTTTTTAAGAAGTTTGGGGTTAATTTGGGTGATTTTGGTTGAGAAATTTGATGTTGGTTGATGGAGAGAATGAGGGTTTTGAGGGTTTGGAGTTGTGTTTATATTGTGAACGAGGAAATGAATTGGGAAAGAGGAGTTTTTAATCCCGTTATATTTGAAAATCAGAGGGGGAGACGAGCGGACTGGGGTCGGGACGAGCGTATTTTGCTGCAGTTGGCTTCAGGAAAAAAAGACGCGCTGGGACGAGCGTCTTCTGAGGAAGACGAGCGTCTTTTTAGAGCAGGACTCATTGAAAAGGTAAGTGATGGGTAAAAAATGCAAGGATTCATAGGCTCGCATTTCATCAAACATAACATGTGCATAAGTTGAAATCACAACAAGCAAGCAAATTAATTATGAAAACATATTAGATTAAGAATGAATCAATCCCCATATTGGTTTCCCCTAATTCCCCATTAACCCTAGTTAAGGAAACTACTCACTCATTATCAAGTTTAACATGCTAACAAGGTTGTCAATCATACTAGCAAGGCAAAACATGATGACCAAATGAAGATGATTAACAATAATTAAAAAGGATTAAGAGAGAATTATACCTATAAAGATGATCCCCAATAATAAAGCAAAGAATAATAGAAGTACTTGATGATTGATGGAAGGTTGTCAATCCTCCAAATAAACCCAAACAATCTTCTAATTACCCAAAATAAATGATGAACAATAGAGAAATTAAGGAATGATTAAGAAATTAGATTTGTATTAATGCTAAATTAAGAGTTGATTACAAGATTAAGATGAGATTAAGAATGCATAAGAAGAACATGATAATCTAATTAGTACAATGGGGTATTTATACTAAGGATTAGGTACATAAATTAGGGTTACTAAGGGCTTAAATGACGATCAAGACCCTTAAGAAAAGTTGAGGAAGTGCTCCTCTCTAATTAAGGAGATGCGCATATCCGTTTTGGTAGTCTTCATGGAATACGCTCGTCCCGAGCGGCTAGGCAGTAGAGACGGTTGGCACTGGAGCAGAATCCGAGCGGATTGGTCTCGGGACGCTCGGATCACAAGGCCTAAAGACGAGCGTCTTGGGCACGGGACGCTCGGACTGTAGCAGGGGTGGACGCTCGTCCTGGGCACTGCGACGCTCGGATTGCTGGGCAGTCACTTCTCTTCTTTTCTTTCTTCAACAATCCTCAAGGACCTTGTTGAAGATGCAAGGATCCTTTCATCATTGCCCAATCTACTTTATTATCTACATAGGCCTTCTAGCATTGTCTTCCCTTTGATGCTTGGTCATTGAATTCGATCAATTTAGCTCCATTTTGCCATGAAAATGCAAGGTTTGCACTCCTTTCCTACCAATGGATCAAAACCTCAAAGAATATGCAATACGAAAGACTAAAGATAGTAAATGACCTAATTATTCACTAAAAAGCATAGGAAAGAGGCTAATTCGGGGACTAAATATGCTCAAATATGAGTCACATCACTAGGATTTAGAGGAGCCATGATAATAAGACGGTCTTAATTAGGTGATTTGATCTGGCATATATTTGAATCTGTATTGTTAATTGTAGCAATTAATAGCATTTAATTAGTTAAGTCGATGTAATTAATTATTTGAACCGGTAAACTCCGACCTAGATCGAGAGATTGGAGAGAGTTAGACCCGCTGCAAATAATAGAATATCCTAATTAGAGCGAGAGCTATATTAGTATTCTAGGGCGAATAGCGGACCGAGAGGACCTTTTCACTACCCTGCAGACCATTTTATTACTGACCGTTGACCCTAGACTTGACCGTTGCATTTTCATGGTGACCCGATGTCCTAGTCTTTTCTCTTATTATTTGAATTTCATATTTTTTACGCTTTATTTATCTTTCTTTTGCTACTTTAGTTAGTAAACAAACCAATCAACCCCCCCCCCCCCCCAATTTGTGACTTAGACAGACTTAGATTTAGCAAATAGAATACAATTGTCTCCCTGTGGATACGATCCCGACTTTCTCTATTGCATTAGTTTAGGCCAGTTGGTTTATCTTTGATAGGTGTGCGATTTAGCCTGTCACACATCTTCAACCTTCGGCAACAGGTACTTGATCTCAATCACTAGACGGATAAGCTCACGATAGTCGATACAAAGACACATAGATCAATTATTAATCAGAATCAACAAAGGAGTTAAAACCTAACAAAGAGCAAACACACATTAACGACCAACGTAGGTCCTTAAGTATGCCCCTCTCATTCATTATTCAATGGTCAAGTTATTTAAGGTTGGTGTACGCAAATGTGCCTTGAGCGTTATGGCTCTAGTACCAACTGTGAACTCCCACGGTTGTACAACAAAATAAACACAAAAATTGCAATGAAAAATACGAGATTTTAAAACATTTATAATAAAAACCGCGAAGTCACTAAGATATGAAACCAAAAGATAAAAAGAGAAGTCTTTTACACAAAATATAACTTAAATGAATATAAGGGACCTCGATCCTTTAATTAAGCACAAATTCTATACTAATTACGAGACTAAACTACAACAATTAAGGTAAATCATTATAAGCATAACACTTGCTAGCTCACTCGTCAAACCCATGCAAGTACCGACTTCAACCTTACCTTTAAGAGTTAGTTAGTGGAGACTAACTAGAGGTTCTCCCAGCCATATTACATCATAATTAAACAATGAAGTAAGGAACAAGTAAACAACATAACATAAAGATCA
Source organism: Silene latifolia (assembly GCF_048544455.1). Lineage (NCBI taxonomy): Eukaryota > Viridiplantae > Streptophyta > Magnoliopsida > Caryophyllales > Caryophyllaceae > Silene > Silene latifolia. The sequence goes on from NC_133536.1 coordinate 142,572,606, forward strand.
TGTCAGAATAATAAGTAAAAAATAAGTGGTAAAAGACATGAATAAGTCATCCCATGCTAAGTTTGTAACCAATACTACATATAATCACAATTGATGATACAACCTTAACCGATTTCAACATTATGTGACATTGATAACAAAAGGACAACTAAATAATACATGTGAGTGAAACCATAGTCATTTATTTTGAAAGCATTTTATAAGTAACATACAATGCACAGGACGTGACTACTAATGTCACACGCATATCCATGGCTTGGATCTCGCCACAAATACAAATGGGAACATCAATCCCACTGACCATATTGATACTAGGTGGCTTGCATCTCACTCTTTAGTGCTCAATAAGACCAAAAGACTCTTACGGTAAATGTCATGTACAAAGCAGATAGGACTAACTAGACAAGACTTAAATCTTTCCGATCGGACGACGATAATAATATGGCCCTAGTCTAATCTTGGATCCAGACTCTCAGGTGAACGTTTTCTGATTTGACAATCGATACCTAATCAGCATCCCAAACTCACAAGCGATACCATGTTTGCATAAAGGGTAACCTCATCTCTGCAAAACAACACGAAAAAGGCGAAAAGAGCAAGTCAAACTCATGATCAATGCACAATGACACCATCTTGCATAAGTTCAAACATTTCACGACCAAGTTGATCAACGCTAAGCGTGCACCATCAAACAACGTCATTATACTCACACTATCACAAATAAGATGAATAATACATATAGATGCTCGGGTTATTGGTATGATTAATATGTTTGAGGTATAATGTACAAGTATCCGGCTCAGAGATAACCTTCATGTGTCCGAGATACTAGTTCCAAGGACTCGGCTCAGTGATGTCTGAACATCATCGAGGCACTACCAAAACTTTTTTCATTTAATCATAGACATGTGAGACTCACCCACCATGACTCCAACGTGAAGTATACAATGGATGTGAGAGCATAAGCTAAGTATAGAAAAGATGCATATATTCAAGTATCCTAACATTTAAAATCTGTTATTACATCATTCGTAAACATTAGAACATGGTTTAGGAGCTTAAACATAGGGACAATGCATAAACAATGTCATATAAGCAAAACAATTTTCGTTGGATGAAATTTTCACCCACCGGGTAAAATTTCACCCTTCGGTAAAAATCTTGAAAATACACTATTTTTCTCACCGGGTGAAATTTCACCCATAATTGTTGCCAAAATCCAACTTTTTTTCCACTGGATGAAATTTCACCCTCCGGAAATTTGACTCATTTTGTTCATAACATTTTCACTTAATTTAACCTTTGAATGCAAATCCTCATACCACACTTTCAATACCAACATTGAAACATCATTCAACTATACATTCATCAATATTATGAATCCAATTCAACCATACCCAAGGGCAATATCAAGCTCTATATTTCCTCTCATGATTAAATGGGCATGTGAAATGTTAGGGGCCTAAATAGTTTTTACTAAGCAGAAAAATATCAAATGTTTTTTTTTTGTATCAACATGACTTAGAACTGTTTGGGCTCCTGGAGATGAGGGTTAAACCCCAGTCTTTAAATAATATAGTAGATAATGTTTGTTATGGTTGGTCTTATGTTAATAATACCTGCTGTCATATTGGAGGAAGAAATTGGACATTATGGAGGGTCCAAAAGAGTTGTGTGCATGTTATTAAGATGAGTGCTAAATTTATTCATAACAAGGTTATATATAAGAACTCTGATAGATGGTTCTATGCTACTTTTATCTATGCTTTTAATAAAATTGAAGACAGAGTTCCCCTCTTGTAGACACCTCATTTCTGCACCTCCCGCAAACCACCCGGTGATGATTGGGCTCCATGTTTGGTACGCGGAACGATTTGTGACAGTTCGTAAGTTTATCGTCAAGTGATTGCTCAAACACTGATGTCTACCTCTTAGTTGTCATCTGCGCGCCGATACGGTCGTTTTGACAGTAATTAGAGTACATTTGGAGTCCGGGCCTAAAACCGTCCTCATTTTTTGATAACCGCTAAAACCCGAGTCAGAATGTTCTGGAATGTTCCAGATATTTCTATTACATATTTCACAATCTTTTAATCTTTGGTAAAGGATTTCCCGTAATATTCATACAAAATATTAAGGAAAATAAGATTATTCCGTTATTCCATAAATTAAACACGGAAATCTTTCTTCCGCAGGAGGAAACCACCTGGGAACAGACGCAGCAGGTGTTGCGGCTCTTCCAAGGGACGCAGTGACTGCTGCGTCTCTTCCCAAGTCCTTTTCTGCGTATTTTTCGTATCTTTTCATATCTTTTCGAGATTCACTTCCAAAGTTTCTTCGAAAACCCTAATTCCTTTACGTGATTAGTATAAATAGGAGTCTTCGCTACTCATATTTCTCACGCGAGTGTCCGCCCTTCTCTTCTCCCTTTGCATTCTAGACCACATTCTTACTTTTTGGCGTCTACGTGCTTGAACATTCGACCACGTAAGCTCGGATCCTTCTGAGTACCAGCCTCGTTTGCATGACCGACCAATTTGACCAACTCCACCATAATCAACTTAATAAATCTTAATCGTCTTCCTCTTACGAGGGCACTTTCGTTACATTCGAGTCGAGCATCACTAAAACATAAACTTAGTTCATCTCGTTTCGTCAAACATGTAAGTCTGAGGGTGTAAATCCTTCTTTGTTTATTGTTATTTACTTTTTGTAATCATCATGTAAGATTTATGTCGAAAGTACTTCTAAAACCGATTTGTAAAACCATGTTTAAGACCCTTTTTACGAATTATTGGGAGACAGACGTCAAGAAAGGACGCAGCACCTGCTGCGCCTCTTCGTGAAGCTGCCGCAGTTCCTGCTTCCTTTCTTCTTCCTTCGTCTTTTGATAATGCGATTGTTTTGTTTCGTTATCAATTGTTCATTGTTTCTTTGACACGATAATTTTAAGTATAACAATTTTAACATGTAAGTAATTCATTACTACTTGATTCATCATTAAATCCCGACTTTAATCCCTTATAACCAATATTTGCGGGTTTTCGTCATTAAAATCAATCCGGGTTGTAGAGATTCGATTCTTTCATATTGAGTTTCTGGAATTCGATCTTTGGTATATTTCCATCTGTCTATTATCATATCCGTCATTAGTTCTTCATTAATTCGTCATATTTAACCTAATTAGTTCACCCATGTCACTAATCAATCTTTCATTCATGTAATTAATTCGTTCACATTCGTTTCATCCATGTTTTATCGTTTTTTATGACTCATTTACATGTAATTAATGTATTAAATCACTTTCATCCGAGTCAAATATCATAATCAATCATTAAATTCACCCACGAATATTAACGATTTGCGATTCGCTTCACGCCGAACTCGGCCTTGAACAGACGCAAAGAATCGCCGCGCCTCTTCTCTTCAGGGCGCGGCTTCTCTTGCGCCCGTTCCAGGTTGACTTCTGTCTCTGAACTTCCGTTCTGCTTTGACCTAGTTTAATTAGTTTGCGTATTTAATTAACTATTAATCTTATTATCGCCTGATTCCTGTTCGTTAAATCGTTTGTTTATTCTTTCTCAAATTATCCGTTTTAAAAGTATTTTCGACATAAATCATTAATCCGTTGTAATTATTGTATTTATTATTGTATTTCTTTTATCGCATTGCTTGTATGTTTTCACATATAATTGAATCTAAATCCCTACTTCGACTCAAATGCATGTTAAATTACTTGTTCACCGACTTAGTCTAATTCTCACATGCTAGGATTAAAACGTTGGATGTTGCATTGCATGCATATAATCGATAATATATCAAGTATAGATAATTTCCCTAATCATTAGTAGAGGCCGCTATCGAGGCGGGCGGGATTATGTGTTCGATCAAAAGAGCTTCCTAATACGTAACCTCACCCCTTACTCCAGATCTCTGTGAACATCCGTGTTCATTGGCATCCACGAGAGTCATTCTAGACATAGAATGCTAAGGGTAACGAGTTCTTGGTGTTCATGTCACTACTTTGTGTCTTGACATGACACGAGGTATTCGAACGGTTTCCAATTTTCCACAATAAATTGGTGGCGACTCCACAAATGCAAACGCTTGTTTCCCAAACGCCACCGTGGCCCATTGTCCACAGTTTGGCAACTCCACTGGGGATAATACACTTACGTGTAGCCAAAAGGGTGAAACTTGAACAAGGTTAGGGAATAGTTTGTACAAGACAATTGTCGGTTTTCATAACTCGGTCTTCCTAGATCGTTTCATTCGGCCTTCTTAGGCCCAACCCAACCCATTCGACCAATCGTCCCGTCTAAATGGTCCTAATTCTTATTTGGGCCTAAGGATGGATAGCGATTGACGTCATCCATACCATGGTACTTACTCTTGTTTGTATCAAGGACTTTCACTACCTGAGGAAATGGACTAGGAATCGGCCTTACTCTTGTTTGGTACGAGCCTCTCCACAGACTTCGGGTTTGATTGTTCGGTATGGCAACCCACCCTTTAAACCAAAACCCTTTTTAATGCACTTAGCACCCCGTTATAATGCCTGTATATATGTTTGTATCATATGTGATCACCATTTTATAAACAAAACCATGACGAAATTTTGTAAAATAAAATCTTTTTCAAAATAAATCATTTTCAAAATAGCGCAAAATAAGCCTAAACTCTGTCCATATGTCGAGTCAAACTTCGGGCCTCAAACCCATTTCAAAATCCGTGTAAAATAAAATAAAAACGAAAAAAAAGACCAAAAAAAAATCCAAAAAAAAAAACAAAAACGTTTTAATCAAAATATTTTCGAATCGTGTAAATGTAAATATGTAAATTCAATTGGGCTAAGTTAGAGTCAAAGTTCAAACCGACTATGTCCTAGTCCGAACTCTGTCAAGTTATAAACCCGTCTTCCTTTACATTTTGGGTCTTTTCGAAATTCAAGTCAAGTCCTAAGGCGTCACGCCGTCATTTTGGACCCCCTACCCCAATTCATTTAGGATCTAAACATTTCCACACCTCGACTCACACACTCGAGGCTAACACATCGATTCACTCCAAAGTCCGTCTCTTGAATTCTCCTAGTGACAAGTTCGGGACACACCTACCCGAACCTCGAGTCAAGTCTGTCTTAAACAACACAAATTAGAATTAACATGTGTCATCAATCCCGTCAATGAGGTAAATCATATGAAGGATCACTTCGTCAAAGTTAATACTCGAGTCTAAGATCAAAGTCAAACACCGTGAATTGAAACACGAGAAGTCGCTCACGACATTTCACGAATTCACAAGTCAAGTCTAGATTTGTCATCTTGTCCCTTCCTTTGTTTGTTGCTCTAGTATGCGTGATCCCATGTCAAATCAAGTTGTAATGCGCATCATTTTCTTCTCGGTAGGAATTCCGCAATTTCCAATGAAAGTGTTCAAGAACGTTTATCTGTCGACGTCAAGGGACTAAGTGCTGCAATCACTAAGCTTCAGGCCACCATCGAAGACTTGAGCGCTCGTGTCATCAATATGGAAAACAAGATAGATATGATGAAACCTTTATCATCTTCTCATACCCTAAGGCCAGGGCATAGCTTCAACACGACTCACCCATCTAAGAAGGCCAATGAAGGCAAGGGAGTTAACCTCTTGCAAACTCCACCCAAAAGGCCGGGACGAGCTCATAGGGAATTCCATGACCTCGGAACCACATATGAAGTAGCTCTACAAAGACTGATTTCCAAAGGAAAACTTCATCCAATTGGTCCAACCCCAGACCCTGAAAAGATATTCCCTAGATGGAAGGGCGATTCATATTGTAAGTACCATCAAGGTAAGGGACACGATACGGAGGAATGCTTTTGTCTAAAGCATATTATTCAGGATATGATCGAGGATGGCAAGCTTCCTGTGCCACCTTCCGCCAAGAAATCCAAGAAGACCGACCCTCTTGGGTCCAACATCATTAAACATGACCATGAAGACTCATTCCTAGACTGTTCTCACCTCCTCGCTCCTCATGATAGCGAAGAGATCAACATGCTTGAAGACGACAATATCCAAAATGGAATGCTCATGCTTTCCAGGGCCTTTGACAATAAATTTTCCAAAATAGAAGGAGCCATTGATACTCTAAACTCTCGGCTTTCCAACATGGAGAAACAGTTTGCTGAAATGGGTAAGAAGCTTGATGCCCAACCTCTTAAGATGAAAAGTTTCCAGACAAACCCTCAATTTGACAGTCTTAAGGAGAAAGTAACTAGTGAACGATCTATTCCTAACAACCCTCCAAGGTCATTTACAAAGGCTACCGAAAATAAGGGCACACCTCCTAGGAAATTTACCAACATTGGTATTAGATACGCCGATGCCTTTCAGAGACTCATGGAACAACAAATGTTGAAGCCTATAGGACCTACGCCTAACCCAGATAAGAAATCCAAATTCTGGGATGAGAATGCCTACTGCAAATACCATAGAGGCAAAGGGCATGATACAGAGAAATGTTACAAATTAAAAAACGTCATTCAGGATATGATCGAAAGCGGGAGGTTGTCCCTCTCAACCTTTAACCCACAAGGTAGCTTAGGCGATCCTCATGGATATGCAACTTATCAGGAAACTTTTCTTGACTATTATCCTTTCAGGGTTCCCCATGATGAGGACGAGGTGCTCAAATGGGTGAATGCTCAAAGCCGGATGTCGAAGCCAGTTGCTGGAAGAGAAAATGTTCAAGCATGGGCCGATGATTACGAGTCTAGATCTAAGATCGAGTTGAAGTCCGAGTCCGAGTCTGAGTCTTAGGCTTTCTATCTCATATTTGTTCTAGTGTCTTTCTTTGTGTCCATTTCCATTCCTAGTGACAACCTGGGGGCTGTCCCACGAGTCACATGTCTTCTCGAGTCTATGTTAAATACATTTATTATTCATTTCAATAAAAGTATACTTTTCAATCCACATATCCTATCACATCTCTTCCTTTACCTTTTTCCTGTGACAACAAGAATTGATTTGAGACATTTTAAAATGAACAACAACAATCACACGTTCCAAGTCGATGTGAGTGCACTTAGATGATGTTCTGTTCTATGTTGTAAATGACCTGAAACTCCGTGTTCTTTCTTTACCTATTCCATGTCTGGTAATAGGAACCTCACTAAAACCCTAGTCTAGGACGAGCCTATCTCAAGAGATTCTAAGACGAATCCAGACCCTCTCCCTTGTTAACGATCCATGACGGAAGGCAAGCCCATTCCCCACAATAAACAACCCGTGTTACTAAAAGACCAACCCGTTTCACACCAAAGGTGCTAGTCTGACCCAAATACATGATAGCAAGCAAATCCAAGCCGATACGAGCCATGATCAAAGACAAGGGCTCAATAAAGAGAAATGACCAAAAATCAATATCCAAGACAAAAGAATCAAAATAAGAAGAAGGCTCGATCAATCAGTCAATGTCAATATCCAAAGTCAAAGTTATCTTCAAAAACCTGAATCAAGAATCTGAGCAAAAGCCGAGATATATTCCAGACCAAGAATCTGAGTCTGAATCAAGAACAAGCCTGAAATCAAATACGGAATAATGCCGAAGTCTTTATAGAATCAAGACATCGATGAAGATGGTCATCTAGCACCCTCACTTAGCCTTTCTCACATCACACACCCTAAAGTCCTTCTCGAGACCGTTATAGGGAGATAGTTAGGAATTTTGAGAATCCTCTAAAGCTTGTCAAATATACCCATCCTTTAGGGCCAAGACATGGAAACTTGATCCCACGTCATTTTAACCTACTTTTATGCGCTCAGGCTACATCAAGCCAAGAGACTCCATTTCCAAGCCACATTACAAGCCGTAACCCCATAAAGCCTTAACTCCACAAAATCAAGCTCCAGAGATTTATTCATAAAAGCCTCTTATTACCGAGCTCCACATTTCAAATATCCAATCCAGTTTCACCTTGACCCAAACACGGAGTCTTCAAATACTTTGCTACCCGGAACGGAACATACCCAATTCATCCTTAGGGTCCACTTCTATGTGTGCTCACACGACAAGGAAATTTTTACAAGCTTAACTATACCTCTTTGGTCGATGATCAGAGGGAGTTATCTCAGATCAGTTCTTCGAGTCACCAAAGGAATATACCCTCGTGACCCATACCCTTTAAGGCCCTAACAACATAGCTTAGGCACACACCTGAACTACGAGCATGGTTTGATTTCACCTTTTCAGGTGGATACATAGGCAGTCCTTTCTTACACAAGAAGGATACAACCACAACACCCAAACAAAATTAACCAAACTTCAGAACTATGATCTGGTTTGATTTCACTTCACGTGAATACGTAGGCAGTCCTCAAGGACACAACCATCCCCACTTTTAACTTTCAACCTCAATTGTCAAATATCCTAATTATAAACTTTCCCTCAAGGACACAATCATCACAACTATAAGCTTCCAACCTCAATTAACATCCCTTCCACAACCAACACCTCTATACTGGGGGCTCCTTATTGTCGCCCAGCCTCTTTTTTACCAAAGTCCAGAGTTATCTTCTCATCCTGGGGGCTTCTCTTCCAAGATGCCACCCTTCCTTTATTCCTTTAAGTCTAGCTAGTACTCGGTCCGGACAATGACAAAGATCTTAGATCAATTCTCCAAGTCATCGTGCCTCAAGAGGGGTCTCTTTTACAGCAAACGGTGGTGAAAGAAGTCCAAATAGACAGTTGACCCATGGCTCATGCCTTGCCTTTATATGCCTTCATCATTCTTGCAATTCTTATACCTTTGGAACTGATACGCATTGTCACCCACACTTGGCTAAGGGTTGCGCATACTTAAACAAAGTCTGTCAAAGTCATCCCTGTATCACGTCAAATCTAAGTTAGTGTCGCGTCAGTCAAACCTAAGTCTACATTTCGCGTCGCGTCCTAGTAGATCTGTGTCATGTCAAGTCCTATGTCTAAAGCCCATTGAATATGCATAACGCATTACAAACGACAAATTTCTTTGAACAAGTTTTAAACGACTTTTAAAAAGAAACGACTTTTGCAAACCTATGTGTTTCCTCATTCAAGGTCCATGTAATAATCGCTTACGTGCATATATTAGATTGCATTATTGTGTGGCTACTAACCATGCAGGTAAGTATCAGAAGCAGTACTTTATCAAGACCTCGCTTGCCACAACGAACGAATATTCTTTGACAGGTGTTTCGACACACCTCTATTCTGTCCCCCCAGCGAGAGTACACAGACAGCCAATTGCCCCTCTCGAGACATGGAGATCAGTTCCCGATTATGTTCCCCCAGCGAGAGTACACGGATAGACATTCCCTCTCAAGACATGGAGATCAGTTCCCGATTATGTTCCCCCAACGAGAGTACACGGACAGACAATCATCCCTCTCAATACGTGGAGATCAACATCAACCCCAAGACTTATCGAAGTTTGTTTGAAGACGACCCAAGCAGATTTCTCCCAGCAGTTTCTACCGACGTCCTGCTACCCTTGACATTTTTGTTTCCTCACAGAGTTCGGCAAAGGTGTCGTTCTCCAGAAGTTCCCAAACCAGAGCCTCCTTCCTTAGGTTCGTAAACTCAAAGTTAGGATTCTTACCCCTAGATTCTTAGATCCCAAAATGGGTTCCTTTAGGTTCATAAACCTTTAAGTTCCCACACCAACATCCTTAGGTTCATAAACCCATAAATCCTTTTGGAGTTCCCATACCTCAGAAAGCTTAAGCGCACGCGTTTAAAACAAGAATTAGTAACCCAGAAAGTTCCTAAACTTAACCTTAGGATCCCAAGTCCTCTTAGGTTCACAAGCCTTTAGGTTCCCATACCAGCCGTCCCTTTAGGTTCATATACCCAGGTTCACACACCTAGCTTCTTTTAAGTTCCCAAACTCCCTAGAGTTCACATACTTATACCCTTTAGGATCATATTCCTTTAGGATCACCTCTTCTTTTTAGGATCATATTCCTTTAGGATCATCACTTCCTTAGAGTTCCTACACTCAAACTTTGATTACCCCTTAAGTTGAACTTATATTTGGCCTCCTTCCCGTCGATGCTTTCCTTTAGGGTCCCACACCCTAGCACAATCCTTATATATCTTTTAGGTCTTAACCTTAGCTCCTACGCTTACCCTTAGCTCCTACGCAACTCCGGAAGCATCTCGAGGAAGAAGTCTCAGGTATGGTTTCTTCTTATGGCTGGCGAGCTTCCTTACGTAGTCTAATGGACTTTAAACGACCCTCCCCGATAGTCGACAGACTCTAAAATGTTCCCGACGACATGTCCTTGGTTCAGACCCCTTGAACCGCCTCGCGTCGCCATACTCGTCAGGTTGTAATCTTCGATTGACCTGAGGGCTATACTTTGACTTTCGCCTTGTCCAAGCCTCAGTCAAAGTGGGGGCTCTGTAGACACCTCATTTCTGCACCTCCCGCCAACCACCCGGTGATGATTGGGCCGCATGTTTGGTAAGCGGAATGATTTGTGATAGTTCGTAAGTTTATCGTCAAGTGATTGCTCAAACACTGATATCTACCTCTTAGTTGTCATCTGCGCGCCGATATGGTCGTTTTGACAGTAATTAGAGTACATTTGGAGTCCGGGCCTAAAACCGTCTTCATTTTCTGGTAACCGCTAAAACCCGAGTCAGAATGTTCTGGAATATTCCGGATATTTCTATTCCATATTTAACAATCTTTTAATCTTTGGTAAAGGATTTCCCGTAATATTCATACAAAATTTTAAGGAAAATAAGATTATTCTGTTATTCCATAAATTAAACACGGAAATCTTTCTTTCGCAGGAGGAAACCACCTGGGAACAGACGCAGCACGTGTTGCGCCTCTTCCAAGGGACGCAGTGACTGCTCTGCCTCTTCCCAAGTCCTTTTCTGCGTATTTTTCGTATCTTTTCATATCTTTTCGAGATTCACTTCCAAAGTTTCTTCGAAAACCCTAATTCCTTTACGTGATTAGTATAAATAGGAGTCTTCGCTACTCATATTTCTCACGCGAGTGTCCGCCCTTCTCTTCTCCCTTTGCATTCTAGACCACGTTCTTACTTTTTGGCGTCTACGTGCTTGAACATTCGACCACGTAAGCTCGGATCCTTTTGAGTACCAGCCTCGTTTGCATGACCGACCAATTTGACCAACTCCACCATAATCAACTTAATAAATCTTAATCGTCTTCCTCTTACGAGGACACTTTCGTTACATTCGAGTCGAGCATCACTAAAACATAAACTTAGTTCATCTCGTTTCGTCAAACATGTAAGTCTGAGGGTGTAAGTCCTTCTTTGTTTATTGTTATTTACTTTTTGTAATCATCATGTAAGATTTATGTCGAAAGTAATTCTAAAACCGATTTGTAAAACCATGTTTAAAACCCTTTTTACGAATTATCGGGAGACAGACGTCGAGAAAGGACGCAGCGCAACTGCTGTGCCTCTTCGAAGGGATGCAGCACCTGCTGCGCCTCTTCGTGAGGCTGCTGCAGTTCCTGCTTCCTTTCTTCTTCCTTCGTCTTTTGATAATTCGATTGTTTTGTTTCGTTATCAATTGTTCATTGTTTCTTTGACACGATAATTTTAAGTATAACAATTTTAACATGTAAGTAATTCATTACTATTTGATTCATCATTAAATCCCGACTTTAATCCCTTATAACCAATATTTGCGGGTTTTCGTCATTAAAATCAATCCGGGTTGTAGAGATTCGATTCTTTCATATTGAGTTTCTGGAATTCGATCTTTGGTATATTTCCATCTGTCTATTATCATATCCGTCATTAGTTCTTCATTAATTCGTCATATTTAACCTAATTAGTTCACCCATGTCACTAATCAATCTTTCATTCATGTAATTAATTCGTTCACATTCGTTTCATCCATGTTTTATCGTTTTTTATGACTCATTTACATGTAATTAATGTATTAAATCACTTTCATCCGAGTCAAATATCATAATCAATCATTAAATTCACCCACAAATATTAACGATTTGCGCTTCGGCTTCACGCCCGAACTCGACCTTGAACAGACGCAAAGAATCGCCGCGCCTCTTCCAGTTGACTTGTCTCTCGAACTTCCGTTCTGCTTTGACCTAGTTTAATTAGTTTGCGTATTTAATTAACTATTAATCGTATTATCGCCTGATTCCTGTTCGTTAATTCGTTTGTTTATTCTTTCTCAAATTATCCTTTTTAAAAGTATTTTCGACATAAATCATTAATCCGTTGTAATTATTGTATTTATTATTGTATTTCTTTTATCGCATTGCTTTTATGTTTTCACATGTAATTGAATCTAAATCCCTACTTCGACTCAAATGCATGTTAAATTACTTGTTCACCGACTTAGTCTAATTCTCACATGCTAGGATTAAAACGTTGGATGTTGCATTGCATGCATATAATCGACAATATATCAAGTATAGATAATTTCCCTAATCATTAGTAGAGGCCGCTATCGAGGCGGGCGGGATTAGGTGTTCGATCAAAAGAGCTTCCTAATACGTACCCTCACCTCTTACTCCAGATCTCTGTGAACATCCGTGTTCATTGGCATCCACGAGAGTCATTCTAGACATAGAATGCTAAGGGTAACGAGTTCTTGGTGTTCATGTCACTACTTTGTGTCTTGACATGACACGAGGTATTCGAACGGTTTCCAATTTTCCACAATAAATTGGTGGCGACTCCACAAATGCAAACGCTTGTTTCCCAAGCGCCCTCGTGGCCCGTGTCCACACCTCTAGAATGCTTTAAGTGGGTTGGCTATGAATGATCCTTAGGTGATCTTCGGGTATTTAAATAATGCGACATTTGCTAATGAAAAGATTGGGAAAGTGGTTAAGGATGCTGAAATGTTGCTTTTTCAACAAATTGTGGATGACTGTGATTTACATGGTATGAAGACTACCAGTGACTTTTTTACTTGGAGTACAAAAAACCAAGTGAAACCAGGGTATTTAGTAATTAGTAGAGTAGATTATTTTCAGCAAATTGTTTCTAATGGATGAAGTTTGTGAGTTGAGGGCACTTGGATGTTTAAGATGGTTAAAAAATTGAAGAATTTGAAACCGGCTTTGAAAGAGCTGAATAAGAATTTTTTTTCTGATACACAGAGAAATGCAGATATTTATTTTAAAATTGTTATTGAGTGCCAATCCAAATTACATGCCAATCCTCAAAATGTTATGTTGATGGATTTGAAAAGACAGACAAGGGAATTCTATTATATGATGGCTAAGGCTAGAGATGAATCCTTAAAACAGAAAGCTAAATGTAGTTGGGCTAGAGATGATGATTGTAATTCGTCAATATTTCATCAGGCTATTAGGAAGAGACAGATTCATAATAAGGTGATGATAATTGAGAGTATTGATGGTGTGGAGTGTAAGGCTCCTAAAGACATCCTCCATGCTTTTGTAGAATACTGTGAGCAGCTCATAGGGAGTAGTGCCCCTACATCTGACTTCTATAGACATATTGTTACTAAAGGAAAGAGGGCGGAGAGGGCTAATTAGGATGAGCTTTGTAGAGTTCCTTCATATGAAGATATAAAGAAGGCTATATTCTCTATTCTTGATGAAAAAATCCCTGGTCCAAATGGATATACTAGCTGCTTTTTAAAGGCTAGTTGGGATATTATTAAAAAGGATATATGTGTTGGTGTCAAAGATTTATTTGAGCATGTTTAGTTACTCAAGAAAATTAGTTGCACTAATCTAGTACTTATTCCTAAATTGGATGACTCAAAGTCTGTCAAGGAGTACAGACCAATAGCGTGTTGCAACCTTATTTACAAGGTCATCTCTAAATTGCTTTGTGAAAAAATTATTGACTGCCTCCCTAAGTTGATTAACCCAGCTCAATGTGTTTTCATAAAGAGAAGGTGTATCTTAGCAAATATTCTAATAAGCCAGGATCTGGTTAGATTGTATACTAGAGAGTGTGTCTCACCTAGATGTATGGTGAAAGTTGACCTTAGGAAAGGCTCTAATTCTATTGAGTGGTTCTTTGTTAGACAAATGTTGAAAGCTTTAAATTTCCTCCTAAGATGGTCATGGACTGTAATTAAGGGACAATTAACCCAAAACAACAGAACAATATCACAGATTTCAGATTACTGAACCCGGGTGCAATGAAATTTTAATTAATTTAAAAATAGCAAATGACCCCCTAAAATAATGAAATTTATGACAATTTAGTTAAATCGGTAAACCAAAACTAAGCCAAACTTGGTGATTTTTAAGAGAGTCCAAATATTTTTAATAATTGCTGCAAGATTAATGTTCAGACAGATTTCTAGTAAAAACTGGCAAAGTGACTGAAAGAAGATAGATCCTTAATCAAAGCACTAAGCCAATAATCTAAGGTTGTGTTAATCAACTCCATCATACATCAAAGAGATTATTTACACTCCCCAGCACTAACCAAAGGCTAACTCAAGCACTAAGCCAAGAGTTTTAGCAGAAAATCAAAGTTTTCAGGCCGTTTTGGTTTCAAATTAGTCTGTCTATTTCATTCATGCTGCTTGGATTATATAGGCCAAGATATTTAGGTTACAACGTTCACAACTGATAATCCTAAGACTCAGATTGAACCTTGCCTATCTTACAAAATAACAGCTATAAATTACAAAGTTTCTGAAACAAGGACAAAATGATAAAGCAAAAAGCAATAAAGTAGATTTTAGGTTTTTGTTGGCTTGTGTAGGAGCTTTAAAAAGTTTTGGCTTAGCCTGAGCTCTTGTCTTGTGACTAACATAAGATGATTTCTTCACATAACACCCAAATACTTGAGTTCAAACAATAGCTATGATAATGCTGCAGCTTTTAGATCACAGATATTCCTGAAAATTCTAATGCTATTCCTTGTTCTTGTTTTCCGGGCTAATGATGCTGAAATGGTTATTAAAGTGCTTAAGGACCTATATATTGAAAATGGCCTGGTTATTTACACTGAGCTGTTGACTGATGCTGGACCCAATTGGAGCTATGAAATGGGATTGATTCAGATTGAAATCCTTGAACTAAGGCCTTGGACCTAGTCTTGATTGAACCTGAGTGTTGGCTTGCTGGGGTTGGGCTTTCTTGGCTTGATTTCCTAGCCAGGGCCCTTGATCTAGTTAGGGAAAGGTTTAGACTAGGGTAAGCTGGCTGAGCTCCTACTCCTGGTCAAGCTCATATAATGCATCATCACGGCCTCTTTCTTTATTGTTCTTAATGGGGATGTTTATGGCGTTTTTAAGGGAGGTGGAAGGCTAAGACAAGGAGATCCTATATTACCTTTGCTCTTTACTATTGGTATGGAATACCTCAGCAGACTATTGGATGAGGCTAGTGGAATGCATGGTTTCAAATTTCACCCTCTTTATAGAAACCTCAAATTGACCCATATAATGTTTGCTGATGATCTACTGCTGTTTTGCAAACGAGATATTCAGTCCATATTTACAATTATTGAGGTTTTTAATAGCTTCTCAAAGGCATAATGGTATAATGAATGATGCTCTTGAGCTAGAAAGTCAAATATATCGACTCAGCTCACACATCTCCTTTTTGCTGACGACTTGCTTATCTTTTCTAGAGGGGACTTGGCTTCTGTTAAGGCAGTTATTCAGGGAGTGGAATTATTTACATCTTGGGTCAGGATTGAAAGCTAATGCCCAGAAGTCTTGCATTTACTTGTTGGTGTAAACGAGATTGAACAAGCTGCTATTCTGCAAGCAACTCAGTTTACTAAGGGTCAATTCCCATTCCGTTATCTAGGCACCCCTCTTCACTCCTCCAGACTTACACATGTGATGTACCATTCTTTGCTGCAGAAGATTAAGGGAAAGATTTCTCATTGGGCTAGTCAAAACCTCTCATATGCTGGTAAAGTTCAGTTAATTAATTCCACAATTTTTGGCCGTGAAAGTTTTTGGTGCTCATGTCTTTTCTTACCCTCTGGTATTATCAAGCACATAGAGCAGATATGCAGACAGTTCTTGTGGGGGTACAATCAGGGGGAGCGACGTATGATATTTTTATCTTGGGAAAAGATTTGCAGATCATCCAGTTCCGGAGGGGTTGACATCAGGGAGGTGTTAAGCTGGAACAAATGTTTAATGCTTAAGCACTTCTGAAAAATCCTTACTAGTCAGTGTTCAGTCTGGTCAGATTGGGCACTTGCTTACCTGGTCAAAAGCTCTGAACCTTGGACCATTGCTCCTCTAGCTACCTCCTCTACACTCTAGAAGAAAATGATCCTTATACATGAAGCAGGTGGAGTTACTCAGGCCCAAAGGTTCTTAGATTCATGCTCCACTCATCAAAAACTTTATATGCAGCAATGATATTAATTTTTCAGAGGCCAGCAACATACCTTATACTAGACTAAAGCTCTTATAGACAGTGTTGTTATGCCCAGGCATCGTTTTATAACCCTATGTTGGCTATTCAGCATGGTTTGCCTACCATTGATAATCTTTGTAAACGAGGTTTCTGCCTTGTTAATAGATGTATCCTGTGCTTGAAGGCCTGTGAGTCTCAGATTTCCTTGTTGTTCTTTCAATGTGACTTTTCTAGGCAGGTTTTGCAAGCTATTCTTACATGGCAAGGGCTTCATCGTTCTCCCCTATGCCTAAATCATGAGCTTCGAAGGCTGGATAGACCCACACACTAAGGATGGAGGAAAAAATGGGCATGTTGTGCGTTGGCTGCAGTGGTTTACTGTCTTTGGCAGGAGCGGAATTCTAGGATTTTTGCTGAAGCTCACTTGACACTAGAGCAACTTATTCATAAGATTAAATATTTAGTTAAAATCCATCTTTTAGCTAATCTTAATGGTGTAAATAGTGAGGAACTTGTCCTTGCTTTAGATTCGTAAGCCTATATTTGTTTTACTTATTTTGTGGTGCTTCTTTGTAAGTTGGTTCCTTTCTTTAGTGAAAGATCACTAATTCTTACAAAAAAAAAATAATAGAAAGTCAAATATTTATTTTATAGGAATGGATCATGGTATAATGAATGATGTGCCAGAAGGTACATGATTTAAGCAAGGAAAATTACCTTTTAAGTCTCTTGGGGTCGCAATTTCTCATAAAATATTGACTAAGTTGGATTGTAATGTTCTTTTTGATAAACTTATTTAAAAAAAATGGGGCTAGAATAGTAAAAAAATCTCATGTACAGGGAGAGTAACTTTGGTTAGATTTGTTCTGGATATTATCCATAAGTACTGGGCTCCGATTTTTATACTTCCTGTAGGTGTTATGGAGAGAATTCAGGCACTTTGTAAAACTTTCTTATGGGAAGGTGGTGAGAAGTACTCCAAGGCTCCATTTGTCTCATGGTTTGTTCTGTGAAAATATAGGACATGGTGGGATTGGACATATTGATGGCATATGTTGGAATGTGACAGTAATTGGAAAATTAGTCTGGTGGATAACCAATAAGAAAGTACATATATAGATAAGATGGATCGATAGTGTTTACCTTAAAGGGGCTCCTTAGATAGATTATGAACCGACAACTTATAGTTCTTTGTTATTGGGGAAAGTGTGTGAGGTCAAGAATAAGTTCAAACATGCTTATATAGATGGGAAATGGTTGGGAAGTAAGATGAGTATACTATTGCATCAGGATATCAGTGGTTGAGTAAATCTAATGAGACTGAAGTTCAATGGTGGAAGATTATTTGGAATAGATATAATATCGTTAAGCATTGTTTTATTATTTGGTTGTCCAAACATCAGAGGCTCCTTACATTGGACAGGCTTGGGAGGATGGGTATTACTGATCATAGGATATGTTTTCTCTGTGGTTTACACGATAAGGATCATGGTCATTTGTTCCAAGTGTGTGATTTTACCTAGAAATGTTTTCAGCTGACACGTGACTGGTTACATATTCCTGACTAGGGGTTTTTAACTTGTGAATTTGTGATGAAAAGGAGCAATAGTTCAATGATGCAGCGTCTAATATACTCTGCTCATTGGTAGTTGGTCTTTTCTATGGAGTCTGGACAGCGAGAAATAAGTGTATACTAGATCAATATGTTATGCATACATGAAAATTAATTTAGAATATTAAAGCTGATTGCAAGAGGAGAATTACTGATGTGTTCAGGGTAGAATGATGGCTTCTGATAGATAATGGTGTATTAATATGGCTCATTATAATTGCTTGTATTGAAATGTAAGTGATGTTTAATTTGTTTTATAACAGCGATGATCCTGGAAACAGGATCCACAAAATGGGAGGTTGTAATGGTGCTTGCTCTTACGAGCCTTTGATTAATATATGACTTACATTTCACCAAAATAAAAGTTCAAGCTCAAGATTCAACATAAACACTACTAACTTTACCTAAAGTTGCTCTAACATTATTGTTGGACACCAAATTAACATCCAAGTACCCAATATACTACGAAACAACAATTCACAACATATAACTTTCATAAATTACACAACTTTCATAAATAAGACATAGTAAGGTAAATCCAATATAAAGATGTCATCTTTTTCACTTAAAAGATTAAATCTCAACATACGAACACAGAAAATTATCATTTAAAACATCATGCACAATAATAATACAACAAATGTGAACCCCCGTGTTAAAATCACGTAACGTTATTAATTAAAATGGCGGAAAATAAAGGTTTTAAAAAACTTTTTTAAGTCTAAGAACGCGAGATCCACTTACCATAAATAAAAGAAAGTACGATAGGTTTAAATTTAAGTTTTACAAACCAAACAATGTGTTGGGGAAAAGATATCCCACGAACACGCACAAACCTGTCAATCATATAAATATGACAGCCACAATCAATGGGGAGCAACTCAGGGTTCTCCCAGCCACAATATGTCAAAATACAAGTAAACAAGCACTTAATTAAACATATTGATCATACATCATACTTGAATAATAATGAACAAGGGGATATAAATGATAATCATAATGAGATAGGCATAATACGTTCATAATGAACTAGGCATGATACATTAAGAATAGATATGCATTCAAGAAAGTAGAATAACTAAGTCAACCAATTTCATATTGACTCGACTCAATAAGCGTAAGACATATACTTAGCATGGACTCACAAGACAACAACCTAGACTCCAACTGTAATACCACGTTATTCCGGGTCATGTTACTTTGCCGAATAGGGCTAACTCGGCTGAGTAGAGCGTCGTTTGTTTTCTGGTCAGGCTACTCTCCAGGAACACTCGGCCGAGTAATGTAATACTCGGCCGAGTACTCCACGTACTCGACCGAGTATCCGGTATGACGAGGTTAATTTCCGCGGTTTGATTAAGGTGATTAGAGATTATATATAAACTTCGTTTAACAGTTACTATTCATTCTATCAAAACCTAAACTACGTTCTTCACTCGTCTAATCACCCTAATCACTCTCAAGGCTAATTGATCGATCGCAAGTCTACACTTTCGTCTTTTATCCCGATTTCGTTGGTAAGTCTCTAATGCTTTGTAATCAGTTAATAGGTTGTGTTTTAGGGGTTTGCCCTAATTATTGATTTGGGTTATTTTGGGGGAATGGTTTATAGTCATGGTATGTGATTATTTGTGTGTAGGTGACGGTTTTATGGAGAACTGCTATTAATTGCTTGTGTGTGCTTGGATTGCGAAAAGGTAGGGTTTCCCTACTAAATTGATTGTATAATTAATTTAAGATGTGGTGATTATGATTGTATTTGTAATACTACGGATTTTTTTAAGTGACTACTCCACCGAGTAGAGTCTACTCGGCCGAGTAGTGCTGTTGGTATTGTAACACCCCGGTTTATAAAAGAAGTCCTCGTCAAGACATTCCTGAATAAAACGGACTGTTACCATCTCGGTTTCCCGAGGTAGTGAATAACAAATTAAACTCCAAGGCAATTTATATAATAGTTTAACTTAATTATTACAAATTCTCTTTCAAATTAAATTACAAGAACTGACATAAATAAAAGTGAAGTCTTCTAGATGATGATCTAGTTACTAAGTCGTCTGATCCAGTGTCTCACGCCCATCCAGCTCCCGTCCTATCTCTTAAACCTGTCAAGTTTGCTCCCCATAAAACGGTTCATCACAGGTGTTCACGAATACACAGGGTCAACCACGAGGTTGAGTAGGGAAAATAGTAAAACAGTAAATATGATATGCATGATACTCCGTCACCTCCATCTCCATCTCAACTCATCACACACATCTCATACCCCGGACAACCCAGCCATACCGATCCCCGGTAGACTATATATCGACCGAAGCCGATCTGCCCAATCAACAACAGGACACCAGGGCAAGTCTGCGAACCCGCCTGGGCCTTATCACAACATCACATCGTATCTCAACACCGTCACTACCACATCATCCTCCAACTCCAATGCATATGAAATGCTCAACATAATTAATGCAATGCAATATGTATATAAATCATCAACCGATAAATCATAAAGTCATGCCGATTACCGATGTTGTGATATCATACTCAATACGATCAAATCAGTCAATCACTTTTCCGAATATAAATGATAACGTAAATCAACAACCATGAATCAAGTCAACACAATTCAACTATGACGATAATAGGACAAGTGTATTTCCCTACCTCAAAGTGCCAGCAAATCCAATTAAGCAGTTCAAGCAGTCCCGAAAATAAAGCAATGAATTTGATTATCGATCCTTCACGAATCCGTCACCTAAACGAATTATAATATTTATTATTACTAACTACTAAATACAGAATTTCCCAAAATAGAAACTTTCCCGAAATAGTAACTTTCCACTTTAATCAGTCCCGACTCAAAACCCGACTTGAATTATTTAACCGACTCGGGAATTAAATTAAATACTAATATGATAGATAAAATATTGAACGAATTAAACGTTTTAAGAAAACCCGACTCAAACATAAAACAATTCAACAACCCGACTTAAACCCGTCTTTCATTAATTAAATAACTCGGAATTAAATTAATTAGTTAAGCATACGACCCATTAACGAATTATAACGATTAACCATGAAAACCCGTTTCAAAAACAACTTGAATAACCCGTCATCAACCCCCGTCCCTTCACACACGCTCACACTCCTCACGCGCCACCTACACCACCACGACAACCACCTGACCTGCTGCCCACTTCGTCCCCACCACCAACCACCAACCCCAAGGTGGTCGACCGTCGCCGGCGAGTCGAACCAGGGCCGCCACTTGGCCTGGTTCACCGCCAATCCTCACCAAACACCCCTTTTACGCGACTCACCACCACCGCAGCTGACACTTAGCCCCCGCCAAACCACCACCGCCTTGCTCGCCATCGACAACGAACCCAAAACCATAGCACCACCGTTTCGACCTCCCCTAGTCCACGGTGGTGCCACCCAAACCTTACCGTCTAAAACTCCCCGAAAACCCGTATTATAACCCATTCGACCTCCCCCGTCGCTGCTTATTCCGCCACTATCACCACCAACAACCACCCTAAACACCACCACTACACTCGCCCCTTATCACCCATTACCCCTACCCCCGCTAACAACCACCATCAACACCTCCCCTAGTCACGAAATAACAACCAAAACCCGACACCAAATGCGAAAAACAGAGGAGAGTTTGAACCTTTACCTTTCCCCGCCGCCATAGCCGCCACTAGGGCCACCCACGGTCGTCGACATTCATCCCTATCTCTTCCTTGTTGTGCCGTCAACACCCTTAGCCACTCTCTCTCTCTTTCTCTACCCGCGAAATCTGAAGTTTTGGTGTTGGTGAAGGAGGGAGGCGGGTTGAGGGAGTGAGTAGTGAGGGAGGCGGGTTAGGGGACTGTTAGGGTTAGGGTTAGGCACTATTTAGGGTTAGGGTTTAGGGTTAAGGGATAAATGGGCTTTAGGGTTTAATGGGCTGAACATATATTGGGCCAATTTAAATGGGTCAGCTCACAATTCGTATTTCTTATAAAACCCGTCTTAATTAACTTGTATCGATACGACGCGAGTTAAATAAAATAACTTAACATAATTATCGACTCAACAATTTACCCGACATAATTGTAATATAAAATGTATAATAATTAATATAAAATAATATCCGTTTAATTAATTATATTATATAAAAAAATACGGGGTATTACAGTCTTCCCCCCTTAAAATGAACTTCGTCCCGAAGTTCTCTCCCGTACCCAAACCTCCGAAGGGTATTGCATATCGTACTTACGGACGTCATGCATTTCTAACACGGTTAACGCACGCTTTGACACCTTAATTTAACATAACAAATACGGAATGTTACATTCTGCCCTCCTAAAAATAAACTCCGTCCCGAAGTTTAACTCATCATTATTTAACCCAACTGACCACGACTAATAACTACCTGAGAACACATCTGTATAACAACTAAATAATCACCTGAGAACATCGTCATTTCCCATCTAATTTCCGATCTGAAACTCAATTAACTCAATAACCATGGTCGCACTGGACCGCAAACATCACTCCCGTAATCATCACTCGGCTCATAGGCCAACTCATAACTCGTTACCAGTAGTTTAACTACACTCTTTTTACACATCAACCAACTACCAGAAGTAGGAACAACATATAGAACTCATTTGCATAGGTACCCTACAACTAAACATCAACTTGGTCAACTAAAATCTACAAACAAGTGCAAATTAAGCATCAAGATTTTACAATCCTCCCCAACTAAAAACATGGTTACGTCCCCGTAACCTTCATTATTATAACAAGGTTCTCAAGCTACTGCTAACAACTGAAAGATGATAAAATATTCACAGCTCACGCTCAAGTTAACTAATCCTTACCAAAGACAATCAATATACAAGCTCTCTCAAGGAAACTACCGTTACCAGTAAAATTATTAGTAATTATTTATTTCACCAATCATTGTAATCGCATACCTTAGAAACGTAGGGGATCAATCATCATAAGAAAGGAATTAGGCTCGCAACTTAATAAATTGATTTACGAAAATTTATAATCTACTAGGTCCAGTCTGACTTTCCTTTACTTAATTGTACCGATTTAGGTCAAGACATAGAATCACCATTAAAATGAAGACAACCCGTTCGCAGTATTTATCGTCCCAAAGAATATTTTTAGTCCTTATAACCAAGGGTTTGGGATTTATTCACGAATGACGCATGCACATTGATTGGCAAATTTTATAAACTTATTGGTCGAGTCAAGCCAGCGGCGATTAAACAGCGATATTGGAAAGTTAACATGCAAGACTATCATACATAAAATTTCGTTCTTGGTGTAATTATATTTAGACTGTACCCAACACAATGACATAAAGATTAGATGTATTTAACTATACCAATTTCACAATATTCATTACATGTTATGCTAATATCAACGTACCATGTTAACACATAACTCCTTTAAATCGCCACTTCATTTCCCGTTCTGACATTCGTAACTAACCACAACCCACCAATCCGCTATATGAACGAATAACATGGCTAATTTAACCCACTACTTATGACTCCATTCTAGTTTCATTCCTCCAGACTACCAAATATCATGGAACCGTACCACCAGACACTGGCTGGAATCTCATTCCGAATTTTATACTCACCCGACAAAATTTAACTTTGTTTTCAAAACTTTTACTTTCATACTGGACGGTGAATAATTTTCTTAACATAAACCTTATAATAGGGCCGTCATAGAATCCATTTACAGCTTACTACGAGACTCAAAATCAGGTAAACTTAATTCAATTCCTTCAACAAGACAAGTTTAGGTGTCGACTCATATACCGCAATTTACAGGTTCATCTTATTCATTTCAGTCCTATCTTTACTAATGAACGACTATTACCTCATCATCAGAATTTTAGTTGTACTTCTTTACTCATTTATTTTCACGGCTCAATTAAACCTAACTATAACGACTATCATTGGAACCAATGCATATCATGTGAATCATCAAAAGTTTATCCTATTATCATTGTCAACATAGTTATCATACAATCTTTATAAAAATATAATTGATAGTAATGACTCGAGAATACAGATATGTCAAATGTCGTGCTACAATTGCAAAAATCATTTTAGCATTTTATGACAATGTAATAACGGATATATCCAATAAGAAACAACAACATTGTTTATTATCATGTTATAGGTTTTAGGTTCAACTGAAATAATTTAATGCGATGAAGGTAATAAATATAACTATGGGCACACAACTCATATGAAAGACATTAGAAATATTACAACATGCCAAATGTATATAACGTATGCAAACAACTGGACTCGTATAAACATTTCACCCTTGATTAAAAATCAAATTAAGCTATCCCATTTTACTCATACTATCATGCCAACAATGTTATCAATTAAACTTTAAATTTTATCACCGATTAAGATACATAACTACTGAACATGCGTGCTACTATCGTCATATAAAACATTATAAATTCACATTATTAAAGCTCATGAATTAACCAAACAATCGTATGCAAATTCGACATAGACGCACATTTTAAATGTTCTGATTCACGTTGTAACTTCCAAAAATCACGAATAAATAATTGTTCGATTAAAACTTGTTTCACATTACTTTTATAAAACACGGGGATTAAAAACACAGGGAAAAAGAATTAGGTTTAAGCACAAGAATTCCATTTTAAAAAAAAATTTACAACTCAGTTTGCTAAACTTATTATTTAATATTGAGACATCAAGATTTTTAGGGACTTATCAATTTGAAAACATATGCGAATTTTATGATCGATGGAGTTGGAATTAAGCGAAAATTATTAATACAATTTAAATGAGGATTTTATAAAATCATTGGTCAATCTTCACTGCACGGGAACTTCCTAACCACAGTTCACTAAAGTATTTATTACTCCTAATTCGTATATCATATAAGCATGAAACCAACGTCAAATGAACACTAGCTCACGAGGCTATCTCTCATAAAATTTTCATCGATGGGTGATAAACGAAAAGAAATGGCGATAGGTCAATTAAAGAGTAACATCAACCAAAACAAGTTTCATCACTAAGTCTTTCATTTCCTATGTCCCAATTCTTACAACTATGCTATCGATACTAACCCATACCAACTTAGATCTCACACTGTATTATTCGTAACCTCTACCCCATAGAATCCCTTCGCATCTCGATCTACTCCGTACATCTAATCACGATTGCTATGACTATAAACGTGCAATTCAATAGTGTTTCTAATTACTATCACAATACTATACTAGCATGGCTTTGGGATCACATAACCGCATATTACTAGATATAGTAGTACTACCAACACATCATTCATACAAAATACTTACCGTAGCGTTGTCCTGCAATAACCAATGTATCAATCAATTAACACTTAGGCAATGATAGATGAATTTCCTGTTCAACCTCAAGCACTATTCTACCCTTTCTCTCGTATACACTCATGGTTTCCGGTTCAACTGAGAGGACCACAGGTTCGGTGTGAGGGGGCCCCTAACTCATACCTTACCTTAGTGTGCTCCTACAGTTCTATCCCGGGGTTCATTTTAATTAGACACATCCTATGTTCATTGGGCTCATTGGTTTAGGCCTGAGGATCGTTCGCTCTGATACCACTTTGTAACACCTCGGTTTATAAAAGAAGTCCTCGTCAAGACATTCCTGAATAAAACGGACTGTTACCATCTCGGTTTCCCGAGGTAGTGAATAACAAATTAAACTCCAAGGCAATTTATATAATAGTTTAACTTAATTATTACAAATTCTCTTTCAAATTAAATTACAAGAACTGACATAAATAAAAGTGAAGTCTTCTAGATGATGATCTAGTTACTAAGTCGTCTGATCCAGTGTCTCACGCCCATCCAGCTCCCGTCCTATCTCTTAAACCTGTCAAGTCTGCTCCCCATAAAACGGTTCATCACAGGTGTTCACGAATACACAGGGTCAACCACGAGGTTGAGTAGGGAAAATAGTAAAACAGTAAATATGATATGCATGATACTCCGTCACCTCCATCTCCATCTCAACTCATCACACACATCTCATACCCCGGACAACCCAGCCATACCGATCCCCGGTAGACTATATATCGACCGAAGCCGATCTGCCTCAACACCGAGGACACCAGGGCAAGTCTGCCGCAGAACCCGCCTGGGCCTTATCATAACATCACATCGTATCTCAACACCGTCACTACCACATCATCCTCCAACTCCAATGCATATGAAATGCTCAACAGTAATTAATGCAATGCAATATGTATATAAATCACTGAACTGATAAATCATAAAGTCATGCCAGTTACCCGATGTTGTGATATCATACTCAATACGATCAAATCAGTCAATCACTTTTCCGAATATAAATGATAACGTAAATCAACAACCAGGAATCAAGTCAACACAATTCAACTATGACGATAATAGGACAAGTGTATTTCCCTACCTCAAAGTGCCAGCAAATCCAATTAAGCAGTTCAAGCAGTCCCGAAAATAAAGCAATGAATTTGATTATCGATCCTTCACGAATCCGTCACCTAAACGAATTATAATATTTATTATTACTAACTACTAAATACAGAATTTCCCAAAATAGAAACTTTCCCGAAATAGTAACTTTCCACTTTAATCAGTCCCGACTCAAAACCCGACTTGAATTATTTAACCGACTCGGGAATTAAATTAAATACTAATATGATAGATAAAATATTGAACGAATTAAACGTTTTAAGAAAACCCGACTCAAACATAAAACAATTCAACAACCCGACTTAAACCCGTCTTTCATTAATTAAATAACTCGGAATTAAATTAGTTAGTTAAGCATACGACCCATTAACGAATTATAACGATTAACCATGAAAACCCGTTTCAAAAACAACTTGAATAACCCGTCATCAACCCCCGTCCCTTCACACACGCTCACACTCCTCACGCGCCACCTACACCACCACGACAACCACCTGACCTGCTGCCCACTTCGTCCCCACCACCAACCACCAACTCCAAGGTGGTCGACCGTCGCCGGCGAGTCGAACCAGGGCCGCCACTTGGCCTGGTTCACCGCCAATCCTCACCAAACACCCCTTTTACGCGACTCACCACCACCGCAGCAGACACTTAGCCCCTGCCAAACCACCACCGCCTTGCTCGCCATCAGACCACGAACCCAAAAACCATAGCACCACCGTTTCGACCTCCCCCTAGTCCACGGTGGTGCCACCCAAACCTTACCCGTCTAAAACTCCCCTGAAAACCCGTATTATAACCCATTCGACCACCCCTGTCGCTGCTGCCTTATTCCGCCACTATCACCACCAACAACCACCCTAAACACCACCACTACACTCGCCCCTTATCACCCATTACCCCTACCCTGCTAACAACCACCAGCAACACCTCCCCTAGTCACGAAATAACAACCAAAACCCGACACCAAATGCGAAAAACAGAGGAGAGTTTGAACCTTTACCTTTCCTGCCGCCATAGCCGCCACTAGGGCCACCCACGGTCGTCGACATTCATCCCTATCTCTTCCTTGCTGTGCCGTCAACACCCTTAGCCACTCTCTCTCTCTCTACCCGCGAAATCTGAAGTTTTGGTGTTGGTGAAGGAGGGAGGCGGGTTGAGGGAGTGAGTAGTGAGGGAGGCGGGTTAGGGGACTGTTAGGGTTAGGGTTAGGCACTATTTAGGGTTAGGGTTTAGGGTTAAGGGATAAATGGGCTTTAGGGTTTAATGGGCTGAACATATATTGGGCCAATTTAAATGGGTCAGCTCACAATTCGTATTTCTTATAAAACCCGTCTTAATTAACTTGTATCGATACGACGCGAGTTAAATAAAATAACTTAACATAATTATCGACTCAACAATTTACCCGACATAATTGTAATATAAAATGTATAATAATTAATATAAAATAATATCCGTTTAATTAATTATATTATATAAAAAAATACGGGGTATTACAGGTATGATGTGTTTCGGTTCTGCCGAGGAATACTCGGCCGAGTATAGTGGATACTCGACCGAGTAGAGGATACTCGGCCGAGTATACACTTTACTCAACCGAGTATCCGGTCTGGCGAAGCGTATTTTGACGGTTTAATTAGGGAATGTTTAAGGTTATTTTTATATCCCGCGTCAGTTTCTAAAACCTCATTTCAAACTTCATTATTTCTACGCTTACCCTAATCACTCCCTAATCACTTCCTAATCATCCCATAGCATCGTTGTGTGTGTAATCTTCGTGGTTCTTGCGTATAATTCCTCATTCTACTGTTGGTATGTTCTATCTCTATGTTATTTGTATTCTTTGGGGTTACTGTATACACATATAGAATTGGGAATATGGGGGATTGTGCAATGTGTAATTGTGTTATGTGATTATTGTATAGGAGAAGACTTCGTAGAGGAGCCTTTCTGATTATCCGAGTTTCATTCTACTGTTGATTGCTAAGGTAGGGTTTCCCTACTCAGTTTACTGTTCATTGTTAAGACATGTTGTTTTGTAAATATTGTTATCTGCTGATCATCGGAGTATGAGTGTTGTGGTGATGGTGTTGATGTGGAGATGTTGTGACGGCTGTGGTGTTATGTGATTGTGATTGTGATTGTGGTGGAGTCACTTGCGGGAGTGGCTTCACACCCTAGTTCGCCCTCCGTGGAACCCGCCACGGAAGGGGATGTGCACATTAAGGGACAGGGATTGTTAGTCGCTCGTGATGAGCTGGACTAGGTGGGAGCGGCTGCGGTCACCCACTGGCGGCGAGGATTACCTGTTGCGATGGGTAATCTGGCAGGGCTACACACTTTGGTGTGTAGTCGGTTACTGTGTGAGATCAGGAGATTGGAGTTGGAGGATGATCAGCTGGGTATCTCGTCTGTTTGTCTTATATTGTTTGAGTAATACTGACCCCGTTATTGTTGTGGAATCTGCGGTGATCCATTCGGGGATGGTGAGCAGGCTTGACAGGTATTGCTAGTGGTGAGCTTGGGGCAGTCATGGGAGCATTGTCATCACCAGTCATAGCATCACCGTTCGAGTCTTAGTTTTAATTTCATTAGTTGTCAGACATTGGAGTTGTATTTGTTGAATCAGTTTTTGGATTTTGGTTGATGTAAACTTTAACCCCTTTATGGCATTTAATAAATGTGCTCAGTTCAGACGCTTTTGATATGTACTAACCTCGGGAAACCGAGATGGTAACACACTTTCATGGTAGGGTGGTCCTAGTAAGGCACCTTGGTATGAGGGGGTGTTACAGTATTTACATGATTAATATTGTTTTTGGCTTGTCTTTCTTGTTTGTTGAAGTTGTGGTGGATTGGCTATGTTGGTGAGATGCGTCCTCGGCTGAGTAGAGTTACTTGCGGGAGTGGCTTCACGCCCTTGATTCGCCCCTTGTGGAACCCGCCACAAGGAAGATGTGCACATTAATGAACATGGGTTTTTGCTCGTTGCGATGAGAGGGGCTTAGGTGGGCAAGGCTGCGGTCCCCCACTGGCGGTGTGGATTATCTGTCGCGAGAATAATATGGCAGGACTACACACTTGAGTGTGTAGTCAGATACGAGGCATGATTGGAATTGGAGGATGGTTGTATAGTTGTTGTCGTGGTTGTTTATTGTACATTGCTTATCTTGATTATTCAGTGAACTGACCATGTTGTTGTTTTACAAAACCGTGGTGATCCATTCGGGGATGGTGAGCAGTTGATTAGCAAGTACGTCTGTTGATAGCTCGCGTGATATAGCTGGGATGGAGTCATAACTTGTTGAGTCTTTAGTCTTCCGCTGACAGTTTATACATCACTACCATTGAGAGTTTTGGTTGTAAATAGTTTTGGTTAACTTCAGTTGTATCTTGTTTAAACAGTTCTGTCTTTTAATAAATGTTCTTGGATGATCTATTTTATATACTTTACCTCGGGCAACCGAGATGGTAACATCTTCATATGCTAGGGTGGTCTTGGTAAGGCACCTTGGTATGTGGGGGTGTTACACCAACCTCCTGGTAGGACGACGATAATAATACGGTCCTGGTCTAAACCTGGATTCAGACTCTCGGGATGGACATCACCCGATTCGACAAACGATATACCAATTGCATCCAAGACTCCAAACATGGCACAGATAGCAGTAACCAAAGGTCGAGTAACCTCTAATCGGAAACATGGCACACATAACCGTAACCAAAGGTCCGAAGAAAGGTGGAAGGATAACCCAGTCCGGAACCATGGCACACATAACCGTAACCAAAGATCCGAAAGGGGTAAATAAGAAATGTCAATTCGTCACATATGTAAAGCGTAACACTCGAGTCACAAATAAGAGCAACCATAATTTGCATGATCGTAACGTAAACAAGTCCTAAATTGACCATTTACCAATCATGAGAAATATGCATAATTAAATAAATGATTAATAGAAGTTACAAGTGAAGAAAAACCATCAGGGGACTCTCACCCGGGTGGGGTACCGGCAGCCTACCCACCGGCTGGGACACACATATACCTTGAAAATCCTCAAAAACTTACAGTGATCTCCCAGCTGGGTGGGGTACCGGCAACATGCCCACCGGTTGGGACACGCACATACTTTAAAATTCTTTAAAAATTTACAGTGAACTCCCAGCCGGGTGGGGGTACCGGCAACCTACCCACTGGGTGGGAAACATACACTTAGAGAATTCTTAAAAAGTTATAGGGATC
Source organism: Silene latifolia (assembly GCF_048544455.1). Taxonomy (NCBI): domain Eukaryota; kingdom Viridiplantae; phylum Streptophyta; class Magnoliopsida; order Caryophyllales; family Caryophyllaceae; genus Silene; species Silene latifolia. The sequence goes on from NC_133536.1 coordinate 142,603,334, forward strand.
TCCCAGCCGAGTGGGGGTACCGGCAGCCTTCCCACCGGCTGGTGATGAGTCATAATTATATGCATATTTATGCCTCCCCTTAGTTACTTTTGATACGATTTTCGTGCTAATTTATATTAATTGCATGCCTTTTATGTTAGAATGTTTTTACTTCCGCTATTTGATGTTTAATGCAGGATTGATGCATTTGATGTGACCATAATTGGCGCATATTTAACCCCCGAATTACCATTGTTTCTATGCTTTTTAGTGCCTATTTGGGTCATTTCTTATCTTTAGTTCTTTGTTTTGCATATTCTTTGAGATTTTGATCCCTTGGTAGGAAAGGAGTAAGAATCTTGCAGTTTCATGGCAAAACAAGGCTAAATTGATCATATTCAATGACCAAGCATCAAGGAGAGACAAGACTAGAAGGCCTTTGTACATAGCATAGTAGAAGAGCATTGTTGAGAAAAGGATCCTTGAGTCCCCAAGGAAATCCCCAAGGAATTCGTGAAGAAAAGGGAAGAAAAAGAAGAAGGAAAGTCTGAACTAACAATCCGAACGGATTGTAGAGAATCCGTCCGTCCTCGCCAATCCGAGCGTCCCGCAAAGGAATCCGCTCGGATTCCCCTCGCCAATCCGAGCGTCTTGCCCAAGAATCCGCTCGGATTTCTCAGCCCAGATCCGGCCGTCCCGACTCCCATCCGCACGGATCACAAAGACAAAGACGTTTTCATTCCTCAAGCATCGATAAGAGAAGCCCTTCTCTCGGATAATCCCGGAGGCTCCTTGCTCAACTTAAAAGTGTAATTACTAGTTTAGCCCTTAGTTAACCCTAATGCATCCTCCCTAATTTTCACTATAAATACCCCATTAGTCTAATTAGAGGAGCATGTTCTTCTTATCAATAATTAGTGTAGTTAATATCAATCAAATCTCTCTTCAATATTGTAATCAAATATTAATCAAGTTTTAATCCAAGTTTTAGTTCTTTAATCTCTCTCTTGTTCTTACTTTATTTTGGGTAATTGAAGATTATTTGGGTTATTATTGGGAGATTGACAACCTCTCAATCTAGGATTCAAGTACTTCTATTATTCTTGCTTTATTATTGGAATCATTAGTAGGTATAATCTCTTAATCCCTTTTTAATTATTGCTAATTACTTTCATTTATTCATCATGTTTCATTATGTTAGTATGATTGACAACCTTTCTAGCATGATCAATATGATAATGAGTGAGTAGTCTCTTAGCTAGGGTTTAATGGGTGATTAGGGGAAACCAACATGGGGAATGATTCATGCTTAAATTAATATGCTTTCATATCTTATTTGCTTGCTTGTTTTGATCTTAATACATGCACATGTTATATTTGATGAAATGCTAAGCCTATGAATCCTTGCATTTACTATCATCTTCTATCCTTTCAACTTGACTTGTAAGACATAACCCAACTCGAGTCTTGTTAGACCATGCATGTGTTAAGTAGGGAAGATTAAGTCGACTTGTAGGTGTTGTACAATCCAAGAGATTCGGCTCCGGACCCAAACTTTCCTAGGATTGTAAGATATAACCCAACTCAATCCATCACAACAATAATTGCTTGCTTATAATTTGAGAACATGTTTGTATGATCATATCCCATGATTCCCCTATGAACCCATGACACCCTAGTGCTTTTAATCAATTGTTTACACCCTTATTTTATTTATCTTGTTAGTTTATTTTCATTGCTATCTTAGTTTAGTAACCTTCTACATCAACCCAATTTGTGACACCCCTAGACACCACTAGTTACAATAGAATCTTCATTTCAATACCCGTCCCTTGGGATCCGACCTTTACTTGCCTCTTTACTAATTGTAGAGTTGTTTGTGAAGTATAAATTGTGTTTTGTATCGACCATTGACCAACGACCACATATGCTTAATTGTGAACACCAAATGGCTCCGATCAAAAATGGCGCCGTTGTTTGGGGACGGTGTTTAAATTGATTTAAGATTTCTTTTATTGTTTTTAGTTGTGTCTTTTTCACCTTGGGAAGTAAAACTCCTCAAGGTTTGTTCTAATTGTTTTTGAGTTGTTTGATATTTTGCATGTCTAGAAGGTTACAAAGAGATTTGTTACCTTTTGACCGTGAAATCGAAAGAACCTTGACGAATAATAGGAGACTTGTTAGGAGGAATTTGGGAGGTGTTGGTGAAGTTGTTCAACCCACTAGTGAGTTTGTCAATCCTTTCGCAATAGAAGGAGAAGAAAACCCATTAAACAATACCACACAAAATCCACCTACAATGCCTAAATTCTCGTCACACTCTATACCCACCGAGGAGGATCTACCAAATGGTACTCCTACCCCACAACATCTTACCGGAAACTTTATTGCCAAGTCCGCCTTCATCCAACTAGTTGAGAGGAGCCAATTCTGGGGAATGCCTAGTGAGGACCCTCATTCTCATATGGAAACATTTTGTGATTATTGTGAAGCTATCTCTCAAACGGGCGTGACTCAAGACCAAATAAGATGGGTCTTATTTCCTTTTTCTTTAATCGGCACCGCAAAGCAATGGTTGAAGGGCCTTGATAAGGCCACCCTTGGAATAGATTCTTGGAAGAAGCTAGCTCCAGCTTTCTACCAAAAATTCTACCCACCGGAAAAGACCAATATGCTAAGAGCTCAAATTACGGGTTTTAAGCAAAGGGATGAAGAATCTTTGTATGAAGCTTGGGAGCGGTTCAAAGGTATTTGTCGCTTATGTCCTCACCATGGACTTAGCGAATGGTTTTTAGTGCAACAATTTTGGAATGGTTTATATGAAGATTCAAGGAACATTCTCAATATGGGATCAAATGGAATGTTCACCGAAGTTGATGACAATCAAACATGGAACAAGATTGAGGAAATGGCGGTCCATAATTCGCAATATAGTAGGCCTCGCAAGGCTACTAGAGGAGGAAAGTATGAAGTGGACACCGTTACTCAATTGGGTGCTCAACTTAGTGCTCACATTGACACAATCAACTTGAAGTTTGAACAAGCTATGGCTAGACTTGAGGAAAGCTCAAAATCATCAAAGCATCATGTCAATGCCATGACAAAGATCCTCATCAATCCCAAGCGGGATATGTGAGAATTGTGGAACCTTGGGTCATGACTCAAGTGAGTGTAGGGGAACAACCGAGCAAGTCAATGCTTTCCAAGCTTACAAAAGTGGTACCCCTTATTCAAATTTTTACAATGAAAACACCAAGTTCCATCCAAATCTCTCATACAAAAGCCAAAATGTTCAAAACCCTCAAACAACATACACTCCACCACCCATGAGAAATCAAAATCAAAGACCCTTTTACAATCAAAACCAAGGTTACCAAAATCAAAATCCATACAATCACCACAATGACCAAAGTTTTGATGTCCAAAAAGCGGTCCTCCAAATGCAAAAGAATCAACAAGAATTTTTCACCCAAATGCAAAAAGATAGCCAAGCAAAAGACACCACCATCAACAACATTCTAGCTCACACCAAGATGTTGGAAACACAATTGACCCAACTAGCATCTTCGAGCTCACAAAGACAAAAGGGGCAATTACCACCACAAAGTAATCCCCCTAGACATGAAACGGTTAGTGCCATTCACTTGAGAAGTGGTACAAGGTATGAAGCACCGAAGGAGCAAGTTGAGGATGAAGTTGTGAGAGCTAGTGAGAATGAAGTTGTGGTGCAAGGTCCCAAAGAAGGGGAATCATCAAAAGAAGAAAGTTCAAAGAAAAATGAAGACAAAGCCAAAGAAAAGGAGCCCATTGTGATTAGACTTCCTTTTCCAAGTCGTCAAGCCAAGCCTAAATTTGATGATCAACTTGGGAAGTTCATGGAAATTGTGAAGAACTTAGAAGTCTCAATTCCTTTCACGGAATTAATCAATCACGTTCCGGCCTATGCAAAGTACATGAAAGATATCCTCACAAAGAAGAAGTCAATCCGGAAACTTGAGACTATCGCCTTCACCAAGGTGAGTAGTGCCATACTTCAAGGGAGTTCACCTCCAAAGTTAAAGGATCCGGGAAGCTTCTCAATACCGTGTACCATTGGCGACACAACGATCAACAAAGCCTTGTGTGATCTAGGGGCTAGTGTGAGTGTCATGCCGTACTCGGTAAGTAAAAGGTTGGGAATGGGAGAGCTTAAATGTACCAATATCACTCTTCAAATGGCCGATAGATCGACGAAGACACCGCTAGGGATATGGGAAGATGTCCCCGTGCGAATTGGGAAGTTTTTCATCCCGGTGGACTTTGTCATAGTTGATATGAAGGAAGATTCCAACATTCCAATCATCTTAGGAAGACCTTTCCTACACACCGCGGGTGCGGTGATTGATGTGAAACATGGAGAGCTCACTCTAGAAGTGGGAGATGAAAGCATAACTTTCAATCTTGACAAGACCATGAGAGCTCCTCGTTTGCATGAGCCATGTTTCATAATTGATCATTATAGCCGGAAAGATGAGAAGAAGAAATCGGAACTCCAATGGAGGAAGAAAGTTGAAGATGCTCCATTCAAAGAGCAAGTGAATTGTGACAAGGAGAGCTTGCAAAGCTCATCAAAATCAACCAAGGAAGAAGATGATGGCCTCATTGGTCAAGAGAAGAAATTGGGAGAGTTGTCTCCATCTAAGCAAGAGATTTTCAATGATCAACTCAATGAAGTTTGTGGTCTTTGGGACGACGAATTTGAAGGGATCTTTAATCCCTACATTGGGCATGCCATCGATCATGATCAACAACAAGGGCCACGGTCTATTGAGGACCTCTACCATAACAATGAACAAGCTTTTGATTACTTCTTCAAGGTGTTGAGCAACATCAACAACACCTTGAACATGCCTCCTTGACATCTCATCAAAAATGAGAGTTTGGTGGAGTCCTCCCTAAACCACCACTTGTAAATATTTCTAACTCCCTAACTTACATTTAATTTTTGTATTGCATTTTTGTCATTTTTGGATTTATTTTTACTTTGATCAAAATAATTGTCATGAAAAGAGAGAAGTGAGGGAGGGACTAATGATTTTAATTGATGTGTAGTGCTTTACCTTAGTGTGGGGATGGCAATTGCCTAGGCTATTCATGCCTTAGTAGTGCCCCCACAATGAAGAACACAAGATTTGAAAGAAAGAAAGAAAGAATGATAAGGGAATGCGTTGGTGCACGGATGGAATCAATCCGTGTACACAAGGACCAATCCGAGCGGATTCCGAGAATCCGCCCGTCTGCAGAGGATCCGAGCGTCCTGCGAGAAGACGCCTGTCTTGGGCCGAGCTGAAACCGCAAATTCTTGATCGTTGAAGAATCCGAGCGGATTCCCCGGAAAGACGCCCGTCTCACGAAATCCGTCCGTCTTTTGGACAATCCGCCCGTCTTGCAGGTGAAGAAAAACAAAGAAAAATCTCTCGGACAAGAATCCGTCCGTCCCGCACGAAATCCGCCCGTCTCGTCTCGGCGAGAATCCGAGCGGATTCCCCCGAATCCGCCCGTCTCTAGGCGGGATTTTTGAAAATTTGAAGTCAAGAATCCGAGCGGATTGCGCCTAATCCGCACGGATTGTCCCTGCGTCCTAAGATTGTCGAGTTCTTTAAATACCCACCCCACCTTCATTCATTCATTCATTCACTTATAAACACTACCCACAACATCAAAACCCTCATCCTCTCCATCTCAAAAACAAAAACCCTCAACAAAACTCACCAAAATCAAATCAAACCATCTTTCAAATAACAAATCAATCACTCCATCTTCATTAACAATCAAAACCAAGAACAAAATCTTCACCTTTGAATTGATTTTTGTTCTCATAAAGGCAAAGCCTTTCACCTTCAAAATCGATTTGTGCATTCTACAAATTGAAGATTTTTGATCTTTTTCTTGGTTAGCTCATCAAATGGCAAGAACAAAGGGAGCAACAAAAGCAAAGGCAAAGGCAACAAAGGCACCAAAGACTACAACTCTCTCTCAAAGGCAAAAAGCTCTACAAATGAAGAAGGTTTTGGCAATGGTGGTATCAACACCAAGCTTGGAAGTGCAACAACTTCAACAAACTTCTATGGAAGCATCACCCTCTACTCCGGTAATTAATCAACTCTTGCATTATCCGGAGGTAACATTCATTTCCGATTCCCATAGAAATACATTTGTCAAGTTTGCTATGAAACAAATTCAATCCACCAAATTCATATGCCAAGATGCTTTAGAGAAGTTGGGTGTTCTTGAACAAACAAGAGTCTTTTTCAATGCCATGGGTTTAAAGAAATTGTTTGAAATGAAGGAAGTAACATACCCCTCCCTTGTCTTGGAATTCTTAAGTTCTTTAAAAGTGACAAAAGTTGAGAATAGGGAAAATATTGGGTTTCGTCTAGCTAACACTAGTAGACGCATTACCTTTCCTAATTGGGTGCAATTTTGGGTCTTAGCGATGAACATAAATTTTATAAGCAATATGGGAAGTATGATCCCGAGCCTCTTTGGGAGGCAATCTCCGGGAAGAAATTTGAAGATTTTAAAGCTTGTCGTGCTCTTTTGGTCCATCATCCGGGCATAAGAATATGGCACAAAGTTGTGGGAAATACCATAATTGCTAGGAAAGACACCAATCATTTCACGGGACTCGATTTTATTCTCCTTGAATCAACTTTGAATATTGGAAGAATTCACACCAAGCCTTACAATTCTTTGAGGCTATTGGTTGATAGATGGCTCCATGTAGATAGTGGGAAGAAGGGTCAAACCGTAATTGTTAATGGCGGCCTTGTCACGGTCCTAGCCAAGCACTTTGATCCTAATTTCAATAAGGATAGCAAGTACAAGGCTAAGGATGGTGGCCATCTTATTGATATGTCCACCTTGATTAACAAGTTTAAGTGGGTTGCTCACAATTCCCTTGATACCAAGTATGGGTGGCTTACAAGTGAGGCTCAATCATTCACTTTACCCGCAAAGATTTGCCGTCTTAGTGTCCACCGGACCAACTATTTACTTCCCCTATCCGAAAAAGCCGAGTACATCATTCAACAACAAAAGGGTGATCATGAAACCCCCTCCTCTTCCATTGTTATACCACCTTACCCCTATGATTATGAAGAGTTCAAACCGCAAGGAGTTGAAATTGGGAAAGACTATGTAACTCTTCTTATGCAAGCCATGCACAAGCAAGCTTATGAAGATCGGAAGAATATATTTTGGCTCAATATCCTCCCCTCCTACATCTAGCTAGGCAAGGACTCCTCGATCCATCTTGTCCTTTGCCTAGTTGGGCGGATAAAGAAGCCTTGTTTCCGGGTGCATCTAGGGAAGTGGTGGAAGACAATGAGGTTGTTGGAAATGATGAGGAGATTGATGACAACATTGAGGAAGAAGCAAGTGGAGATGAAGAAAGAGATGGTGAAGATAATGATGAGGAAGATGATGGTGAGGAAAGCAAAGAAGAAAGTGCCAAGGAAAGTGGCAATGTGACCACTTCTCATGAGGGAAGTGGTGATGATAATAGCATGATGGAAGAGTAGCCTTGGAGACTCCTACTCTCCCACGGTTTGTCTATATCTCTTTGTATTTTATTTCATTTTGATCATTGTTGGTTTAGTCCTAGCAACATCAAAGGACTCACACCTCGGTTCCTTTGAGGTGTTCTTTATTGTTCCCACATTTTGAAAATCCAAAATGACAATCTAGTTTCATGCATAGCATAGCATGTGCATGAACTCCCCCATGCTTTGACATTAGCAATAGTGTCTTACTTGGTTTGGGGAAGTTAATGCATACGCAACGGGAGGTAATTTAAATTATCCTCTCCGTCATAACAAAAACCATGCATCATGTAGTATAGCTTAGTGTGGAATTGCGTTTAGTATAGAAATCATGCATCATCTTTGCATAATTTCCATCATTTTGGCCATTGAGGACAATGCCCATATTAGTGTGGGGATGGGAATTCTAACACTTAACTTTTATTCAAAAACCATAAAAATTGAAAAATTTCAAAAATCATAAAAATTGAAAAATTGAAAAACCAAAAACAAGTTCATTTCCTTTGTATATATTGTCTTGTATATATTGTGTTTGTTCATCCTTTTTCACATTGATTGACTACGCCACATCCGAGACATGAGGATATTGAAGACCGCATGGTATGATCTTTCCAATCTCCTTTTTCCTCTTTATGTTAATGACTATGTGGCTTTATTTTGATTGATGCGGTAAAACAATGTGAACTTAGGATTGCATCTAGTTTATTTGGCATATTAGTTGGTAGAATCATATGCATTAGGATGTTTATATGTTAGTTGCATCATGGCATGTAGTTGCATGTTAGAAAAATTTTGCGAAACCGTCTACTTGGGAAGCTTGACAAGTGTATATAGGCCCTAGTAGATGCTTTTTATTCTTAAGACTTTGCTTGTTAGAATACTTGTAAAACACCCTAGGATGTGTCATGCTAGTATCCTTTGACCCATGGTTTAAGGCCTAGTCAAGAGTACCTTGTGGTGTGATAACTCCTTGGCTACCGTTTATTCCAAGGTGACCCTTGAAACCATGCATACTTCTATCATTCATCCATGTTCTACCACATTTTTGTCATCAAAGGGAATGGGCACAAAACAAAAAGAAATCAATTTGAGTTCAAAGAAATGAAAAGTGAAAGAAAGTTTGCAAAATGCATCAAAAGAAAAGAGGAGCAAAAATAGAACTCCTAAAGCTTCACATACAAGGCACCCTCGTTACTAATTGGGGTGACTTTGAAAATGTTCAAAAGAAATGCAAAAAGTTGTCAAGTATTGAAATGCCAAAAGTCAAAAAGAAATGGCAAAGAAAGTGTTCTCAAATGTCAAATGCCAACGAATTTGGGGGGAAAACAAAAACAAAAGCAAACTCCCAAAATAAAACTCAAATACTATCGATCCCTTTTCCATCTTATCCATTTTTGTGCATGGTAGAGAGGGGACGACCCTTCTTCTTGTCTAGGCAAGAGGGGGAATTCCGCGATCCTCCAGTGTTTCTAACACCATAGGGAGTCTACTCTTGACAAAAGCATTTAACGATTGAGGACAAAGGTACCCTAGCTTGACACATTTTGGAGGTGATTTATTGGTATCCTTCTAGGCTTAGTAGTTTGAAGAAATTGCATCTACGAAGGATTGTGTACCCTTGAATTGCTTCCCTTGTAGATAATTTCCGCCACTTAGATGAGGAAAGTGGCTATTCTTTTTGTAGATGCATCCATTATGTGTTTTTGTGTGCTTTAAAGTTTGGATGTGTCGCCATTTTGGCAAGACCCACCTTGCCTTGCAAGAAGGCATCCTACCTCATGGTTGTCTTGTTGTGAGTTGAAGGGGCGGAGTGAGACCCGCTAATTGTCTCATATCGGCTATTATTATTAGGTTAGGTTAGTATTGGTCCTAGTCTTTGTCACCTCTTTACTCGGGACGAGCAAAGGTTCGGTTTGGGGATATTTGATGTGACCATAATTGGCGCATATTTAACCCCCGAATTACCATTGTTTCTATGTTTTTTAGTGCCTATTTGGGTCATTTCTTATCTTTAGTTCTTTGTTTTGCATATTCTTTGAGATTTTGATCCCTTGGTAGGAAAGGAGTAAGAATCTTGCATTTTCATGGCAAAACAAGGCTAAATTGATCATATTCAATGACCAAGCATCAAGGAGAGACAAGACTAGAAGGCCTTTGTACATAGCATAGTAGAAGAGCATTGTTGAGAAAAGGATCCTTGAGTCCCCAAGGAAATCCCCAAGGAATTCGTGAAGAAAAGGGAAGAAAAAGAAGAAGGAAAGCTGCTGAACTACAATCCGAACGGATTGTAGAGAATCCGTCCGTCCTCGCCAATCCGAGCGTCCCGCAAAGGAATCCGCTCGGATTCCCCCTCGCCAGTCCGAGCGTCTTGCCCAAGAATCCGCTCGGATTCCTCAGCCCAGATCCGGCCGTCCCGACTCCCATCCGCACGGATCACAGCACAGCACGTTTTCATTCCTCAAGCATCGATAAGAGAAGCCCTTCTCTCGGATAATCCCGGAGGCTCCTTGCTCAACTTAAAAAGTGTAATTACTAGTTTAGCCCTTAGTTAACCCTAATGCATCCTCCCTAATTTTCACTATAAATACCCCATTAGTCTAATTAGAGGAGCATGTTCTTCTTATCAATAATTAGTGTAGTTAATATCAATCAAATCTCTCTTCAATATTGTAATCAAATATTAATCAAGTTTTAATCCAAGTTTTAGTTCTTTAATCTCTCTCTTGTTCTTACTTTATTTTGGGTAATTGAAGATTATTTGGGTTATTATTGGGAGATTGACAACCTCTCAATCTAGGATTCAAGTACTTCTATTATTCTTGCTTTATTATTGGAATCATTAGTAGGTATAATCTCTTAATCCCTTTTTAATTATTGCTAATTACTTTCATTTATTCATCATGTTTCATTATGTTAGTATGATTGACAACCTTTCTAGCATGATCAATATGATAATGAGTGAGTAGTCTCTTAGCTAGGGTTTAATGGGTGATTAGGGGAAACCAACATGGGGAATGATTCATGCTTAAATTAATATGCTTTCATATCTTATTTGCTTGCTTGTTTTGATCTTAATACATGCACATGTTATATTTGATGAAATGCTAAGCCTATGAATCCTTGCATTTACTATCATCTTCTATCCTTTCAACTTGACTTGTAAGACATAACCCAACTCGAGTCTTGTTAGACCATGCATGTGTTAAGTAGGGAAGATTAAGTCGACTTGTAGGTGTTGTACAATCCAAGAGATTCGGCTCCGGGACCCAAACTTTCCTAGGATTGTAAGATATAACCCAACTCAATCCATCACAACAATAATTGCTTGCTTATAATTTGAGAACATGTTTGTATGATCATATCCCATGATTCCCCTATGAACCCATGACACCCTAGTGCTTTTAATCAATTGTTTACACCCTTATTTTATTTATCTTGTTAGTTTATTTTCATTGCTATCTTAGTTTAGTAACCTTCTACATCAACCCAATTTGTGACACCCCTAGACACCACTAGTTACAATAGAATCTTCATTTCAATACCCATCCCTTGGGATCCGACCTTTACTTGCCTCTTTACTAATTGTAGAGTTGTTTGTGAAGTATAAATTGTGTTTTGTATCGACCATTGACCAACGACCACATATGCTTAATTGTGAACACCAAATGGCTCCGATCAGCATTTGAGGAGCAAATGAATGAAATGGGCATCGCGGAGTGGGCATGAAGGAAAACACGAAGCATGGCACAGGAATATATAAGAATAAAGGAAGACAAGTGAAGAAGACAACACGAAGAAAAGAGCTGAAACGGGAGAATACTCGATCAATCCCAAGTAGGCTCGATCGAAAAAGTCGTGTACTCGATCGAGTGCACCCAGGCTCAATCGAGTACACTATATTCTCAGGATTTTCCGCAATTTCCTTCCGTCGGTTGTGTTTTACTATAATTACCCAATTTGTACCTTATGTTTAGGACGCTTTATTTTGCCTAGCTACGTTTTATTTTACCCTAGAACTCCCTAAAAACTCTTAGTTTAGTTTTATTATCATTGTTTCCGGATCTAAACACTCATTAGTTACGGTACTCTCTAATCCTTCTTTAGTTATTATTAATTCAAGTTCTATTTCATTCTATTGCTTGTTATACATCTTTACATGCTTTCAATTATGTCTTCTATAATTATTATTATTGTTATTACCATTATTATGCATAGCTAATTTCACATTCTAGGGTGAAAGGGGATTTAGGTTGTTAGAAAAGGGTTATTAATGAATTGATTGTTAAATTGCTCTTGATTGTTGTTCATGTAATACCTGTCCTTTTAGGGACCCGTTGACCGACGTTAACTGACCTTAGACACCTGCCTTGGCCTTCGGAAACCTTAAGAGTGATGGCTGGTGACGATGTGAGGCTTGGGATGTGTGTTACTCGATCTAGCTGAGGCTACTCGATCGAGTAGCTTGGGAGCTCGATCGAGTAGATACCACTTAATCGAGTAAGTTAGCCACTCGATCGAGTAACGGGTTTGCAGCGGGGAATTATAAGTCGTAAATCTTGAAACCCCAAATCATTTCTCCACCTTCTTCCTAAACCTAAATGTCGTCATCTCTCTTCTCCTTCACCATGGTTCACCTTCTTGATGCCTTTGTGAGTGAGTACACCTTAGGAATGGGATGCTTGAGTCGGGTAGTGGTCTTGACGCCAGATTGCTTTGTATAGGTATGTTGTCATCATGATCATCGTCATCTTTGTTTTCAGTCATGGTTATGGTGGTAGTAATGGAAGGTTTTAATGGTCGATATGTGGTTTTCATGGTTGATTGGTATCTTGTGATCGGACGCGGAATCGCTGCGGTTTTCTAAAAGTAGGTTCGCCTACTCAGTACTGTTGAATGTCTAAAGAGTCGTTCGTTGGTGTATGATTGCATTAGTGTCTTTATTGTTGATTGGTTATGGTAGTTGATTAACATTGTGTTGGAATTGTAGATGGGGATTGTTGTTTGTACAGTTGGTTGTGATTGTTTATCTTTGGTTCTCGAGGTGCGTCCTTGGCTGAGTGGAGTCACTTGCGGGAGTGGCTTCATGCCCTTGATTCGCCTTATGTGGAACCCGCCACAGAAGGTATGTGCACATTAAGGATCATGGGTTTATCGCTCGGATAAATGAGCGGGGCTTAGGTGGGAACGGCTGCGGTCCCCCACTGGCAAGACTGGACCTTCGGGCAGTCAGAGGTGTATGATTGGAGGAGGTGTGGTGTATGTGTTATTGTACTTGTGTTGTGTCTGCTTTTATATACCTGTTATCTCAGTTACTGACCTTGTGTGGTTTTGTTGTGTTGTCTCTTTGTTTTGTGTCTACCGTGATCCACTATGATGAGCAGTCAGTCTTAGCAGGTTGATGTATGGATCTTAGATGGGTGCTTGGAGGGTTGAGTCTACCACGAGTCATGGCAGAAATAGTTTCACATAGCAGATAGTAGTTTTGAGTTGTATATTTCATATATCGTCTGTTGGTTTAAATCACTTGTAATATAACATAAACGTTCTTTTATCGACATTTGATTATTACTGACCTCGGGCAACCGAGATGGTAACGCCCTTATCTGCTAGGGAAGGTCTTGTTAAGGCTCCTTGGTAGATGGGGTTGTTACAAAGTGGTATCAGAGCGACGATTTTGGAACCTGTAACTAATGAGCCTAATGAACGTAGTTAGTCTAATAAAATGAACCTGGTGTATGTATGTTGGGAGCCCCAGCTGATGCTTGATTTTGGGTGAGTAGGCGCCCTCATTTCAAAATCACGGCTCCATTATGCTTAAGACAGTCACCGGGTAAGGGAATATCGAATCGGGAATTATGTGCTTAGTGTGTATGATAGATAAGTTAGAAATAGCTGTGATAGAGTCTCTGGTGATGGTTAGTACGTGTAATTGGGATGACGAACTGTGTAAGTTTGTGGTTGAGTGGAAATGGGTATGGATGTAGTAGAGATGGTGAAAGCACTGATAGATGCATGATAGTCTTGGGAAATGTGATGATAATAAGGAGTTGTAAGTCTTTGTATGCGTATGAGTTCATAAAGGAATTGTAAGTCTTGTATAGGATGATAGAGTTTGTCAAGTAGTAATTGGAATTGCAATGGATGAATTTGTTGAGTACTTTTGTGACAAGGCATATTTAATTGGAATTACAATTCCTTTATGATAGTTTATTGTTAGATGGATGCTTAGTGTAGAAAACATGTAAGTTGGATAGCTGAATTTGCAAGTGCATAACTAGAAGTGAAGTAATGAGTTGATTGGATGTACGAATAAGTTAATGGTATGATGAATCGTTTTGCGTAATGTTTGTTATAGGATGAAGTGATATGTGTCATGTTTGGATGAAATAGTTAAGTTACATTTGAGTTGTAATAATGTGTCGTGAATGAATATAATAATTTGTGACGATTTCCAAATATACTTTAGAATCGACACGAGTTGTTGTTTTGCAGGAATCGTTAACTAAACTCGCAACTTTTGACCTTGTTCCTAACCTTACTCGACTGAGTACGAGTGCCTACTCCATCGAGTAGACCTCATTCGATCTAGTTGAGGAGTTATAAGATCGAAAAACCTGGAACCGTCAGCGAAAACGCGATCGAGTAGCTCCAACTCGATCGAGTAGAGGCCACTCGATCGAGTAACCTACTTACTCGATCGAGTAAGTGAACAGTACACGGGTTTATACGGGTTTCTTATACCCTTTTTCTATCTTCTTCCTTCCTTATTTCCTTCATACCTAAACCCAAACTCCCTCTAAATCTCTCTTTTCTCTCAAGAACTTGGTGATTTTGTGTTGAATCTTTGGTTTCTTCTTGTTTATTTCGTCCTTTCCACTTACTAATCATTCAAGGTAAGAGTGTTCATCCTTTTATATGTTTTTAATTGATTAGAAACATGTAAATTGTTGGTGTTTTCTGAAAATTCGATTTATATGCATATAATCTAGCTTATGATTGTTGTAACATGATTTATTTGCTTTAATTTGTTGAGTATTGATGCTAGAAATAGAAGAATTGAATCAATATGGGGGTTTGATTGGACCGAAATTTCTAGGGTTTAGGGATTAAAATTGAATTTTGTTTGTCTTTTGCATATAAAAGGGGGAAAATTAAGTAATGTATGTTATGGGTATCATGTTTAGGGTTGATTTTGATGAATTTTGCTCAAAATTTTGTCTTGAAACTCCGTCTTAAAAGTGCCCCAAACTGAAAATCGCCCCAATTCTTTTGATGATTACTTAATTTGGGATATTTTGGAAGTCTTATACCATAAATTTGTTAGTTGATGTGTTAATTGATGTTATGCTCTCCATAATTTTTGTAGCTGTAAAACCGTCTAATGAGAATTTGAAAGTTGTATACTAGAACCCTTTTTGGTTTGTTTGGTGAAAGTGTGTACATAGTTGTTCTTTTCTATGATTATACATGAAAGTTTATGTACATTCAAGTAAGTGTTTGTTTGTGTGCCTAAAATGTGTGTTGATAACAGATGCCGAGACCTACAGTTGGTGCCCGTCAGAGTAAGAGAGGGGGGGGGGGGGGGGGGGCTACAAAGCCTGAGGTTGGTGAGGAGAGTAGGGGACCTACGGTCCCACCTGTGCCTGAGTACCCTACCATCGTCTTTGTTGATTTCAAGCAAAGAGATGCGTTTGTCGAGTTACAGAGGCCTCGTCTGAAACCTACCCGCTGTATTGACACCACACTCTTGACGGACCTAGGAGTGGAGGCGGATGTGAGGCACATCTTTGAGACTTTGGGTATAACCGGGTTGTATCGTCTTAGGAAACACTCCTATGCCTTTCTGAGTTTGGAGTTCATGAGTTCCTTTCTTTATGATGCGGCGGAAAAGACCGTCCAATTCCGCCTCATGAACACTAGCTTTCTTTTGTCTATGGATACGTTTGCCACCCATCTCGGCCTTGCCCGGCCAGAGAAGGGAGCCCTTAGGGACATCCCGACTGAGTATGGTGCCAGTAGTTTCATGCCTTGCTTTACCGGTAAGAACGCCCCCACCTCCAGCAACATGTTGATCAATGATGTGCAGCACATCACTTTGAAGATCTTTCTTCGTGCTTTGACCTGTTTACTCTATGACCGGAGAGATGTGAGTAAGCTTAACTCACATGAGGTGATGTTGCTTGTTGCCTACCTTAACCCCGCACGAGCCCCGAGATTCTCTTTCAGTGCCCCGGTCATAGTGTGTGCTAGCCTTGCTTTGATGGCCTCGTCTGACAACAACAACAAAATCAACAACAACAACAACAACAACAACAACAACAACAACAACAACAACAACAACAACAACAACAACAACAACAACAAGAATAACAACAAGAATAACAATAATAATAATAACAGTAATAATAATAACAATAATAATAATAATAGTAATAGTAATATAATAGTAATAATAATAGTAATAGTAATAATAATATAATAGAAATAATAATAATAATAATAATAATAATAATAATAATAATAATAATAATAATAATAATAATAATAATAATAATAATAATAATAATAATAATAATAATAATAATAATAATAATAATAATAATAATAATAATAATAATAATAATAATAATAATAATCTTTGATGGTTTTCGCGCCCAACACCTGATGGACTGTTTGAGTGGCGTAGCTGTGGCCATCTCTGATGATTTGATCACTTCTATTACTAGGGTGGTTAATCTTTTTCTTGAGGGCCGGTGTCCTCTTGCTCCGGGTGAGTACATTGTCAGCGCCCCTCTCACGCCGCTTGTTAAACCAGGTGGTGGGATCCGTCCTATTGCTGTTGGCACTGTCTGGAGACGGCTTGTCTCTAAGGTTGGTGCTTTTATGGTTGGTCCTTCTTTGTCTTCTTATGTTGCTGGGCTTCAGTTTGGGGTGGGTGTGTCCGGTGGAGGAGAGGCAATCTTACATGCCTTGAATCGGCTCATTGAGGCTCGGGGTGCTGAGGTGGGACTTTCCATGTTGCTGGTTGATTTTCAGAATGCTTTCAACCTTGTTGATCGTACGACCATGCTTCAGGAAGTCCGCCGTCGTTGCCCGGTTCTTTCCCGTTGGGTAGAGTTTTGTTATTCCATCCCTGCCCGTCTTTTTTATGGGGAGCATTGCTTGTGGTCTTGGCAGGATGTCCAGTAGGGTGATCCTTTGGGCCCATTGCTTTTCGCTTTGGTTTTGCATCCCTTAGTATGCAAAACCAGGTCCACTTTTGACCTCACTATGCAGGCGTGGTACTTGGATGATTGCACCATTGTGGGGGATACTTTGGAGGTGGGGAAGGTCTTGGATTTGATTATGGCGGATGGCCCTCGTTTTGGACTGCACCTTAATGTCTCCAAGACGGAGGTCTTTTGGCCTGTTGAGGATCCTCAGAGTAGGCTTCCTGGGGTTTTCCCCCCTTATATTGCTCGACCCTTGCGTGGTGTTACAGTTTTGGGTGGACTTGTCAGTACTTGTCCTGGTTTTGGCAGTGAGATTGTGGCGAGGAGAGTAACTAAGGCCATTGAGCTAATGGACTTGGTTGCGAGGATTGAGGACTCGCAATGTGAGTTGCTTATACTTCGAGCTTGTACTGGTATTTCTAAGCTCTATTTCTCCCTTCGGACTTGCTCCCCAGGTGTTTTTGGGTCGGTCCATCTTCCTTTTGATGATGCTCTTCGTTCCAGCTTGGAACGTATTGTCTGTTGGAATATGTGTCCTCCAACAATAATGCGATCACGACTGTTGATCATGATGATCACATGTTTAAGTCTCATTCTAAAGAATACAATTGGGAAGTAATATTTTACTGTCAACTGGTCCACACATATCGGTAATGATTGGCTGACTAGAGTTTGACATTACTGTCGTGCGACGGTGGTGACCAGTTGATCTCCTTAGGTCATACCTAAAGGGTAACACTCTTAATTGATTATTTAATTGATCGTATGACGATACGGGTTAATTAAATTACTTAAAATTGACGGACGATTTTGGAAGTAATATTTACGTATCTCATTATAATCTGATTAAATAAGATACGGTCTAAGTGATCGAATTGTTTTATTACTTAGATGAAATTATTGTTTAAGGAAACAATTGCATTTGAATGAATAATTTATTATAAATACAAGATGTTGTGATTTATAATTGGTAAATTATTTTGGTACAAGTAATTGTGAATTACTAAGTCGATTTTGTATATGACGTATTTTTATTAATGCGTTGATTTTTAATATGTTAAAAATACATAACAATTTTACATGACATGTGACATGTGACAAATTGACAAATTGACAAAGATAAAATGGAATCCATTTTATCTCAAAATGACCGAAATAATGGGGAGTTTTAGGAAATTATTATGTTAATTAACTAAGTGGTAAACATAATCATATTTGCCTAAAACTAGCCATGCAAGCCTACTTGCTCTTGTGAAGACAACCTAGCTCATGCATTGGCCCCTTTACCCTCCCCCTACCCGGTTTCAATATAGAAAAGACCAAATGGGTTTTCTCTATAATAAAACCTAATATACTACATGAAGACTTAGTGTATTATTATTCATTCATACATCAAAAATAAGGTTTTTAGAGAGAAAAATCTTCTTCCTTCTTCTCCCTCTCGTAACCGAAATAAGAGAACAAAAATAAAGATTTTGGGCCAGTTTTATTCAAAATTAATATTGTTCTAGTAATAATAATATTAATTTTATTAAGTAGTTACCTTGGGTATTATTCCTTGGGAAGGATTCTACACTTGAATCCTTGTTCTTCCATTTTAGGAGTGCTCAAGAACAAGTAAGAAGGAGATCTTATTTGTGCCCAATAATCCGAAATCTTCAATGTAAGACGATGATTTCTTCCTTATTCTTATTATTGTTTGCATGCATAAGATCAACATTTAATTTTATGACTAAATTAATTCATCACGTATATGAATATGTTAAGTAATGAGATATAGATTTATAACAAGTGGTATCACAGCCTTTGGTTGTTTGCATGCAAATCGGTTATAGTTTTTCCGAGTTATACGATTAACATATAAAACTCATAAATTTGTGTTATTATGATATATCACGAAATAATTTATACATGTTAAAGTTTCTGGTCCTAAAATGTATTTAGGATTTTTGGGTTAATTTATGGATTTTTATTGTTCATCTTATATAATAATGGCATTAAAAATGTGATTTTATGATTAAAATGTCATTTTCGGACTAAAATTAGCTAAACTTCGAATTTTCCAGTGGTTTTTGGATATGTTTTCACATATATTATTTTTAGATGACCTGTAAATGTTCATAATTTTTGGAGTTCTTATGCTCGAAATATGGATTTTTCATGATATAAATCGAATTTAAATGAAAAATAGGTTAATATGATAAATATTTCGAATCTGGTCATACAAATTTAGTATGTTGTCACATGAAATTTTACAAAATGTGTGTAAAATAATAGGCTATAATGAAGACTTTATGTATGATTTATGAATTTTTGATAAAAAATAGCATAAATAGTGACTTAATTAGTGAATAATTGCTAAAACATACTTCATGACTAAGGAAAAATGTCACATGTTGCATTTTATTATCTTTTTCAGATCTAAAATTGAAAAGTTGATGGATATAATTTTTCTCATGTTTTTTATGATTATATTTGATAAATCCGATAAACCGCAACAATGTTTTTCCCGACAAATTTTCGAAATTTTAACCTAAGTTTTTGAACATTATGAGTGTCATGGTATTTTTCCAGAATGTTCATGAGTTTAAATTTCAAATTTTGAATTTATTTGAAATTTTTGGATTTATTTGAAGTTTATAGCATTTTATTGTAATTTTGAGTCCTTTAATAAACAAATTTAAGAAATATAAGTTAATTATTGTCAATTTGTTAGTGGAGACTAATTTTGATCCTAAAGATTTTGATCCTAAAGAGGTTGGGGTAATTAACTTGTGCATAAATATGATTTTATGTAATTAATGTGATTTTAAAAGGTTGAATCACATAATAATGCTTAATAGAGAGAATGATTTCTAGAGGGAGAAAATCCTCTCTAGGAAATTAGGGTTTCGGTTGCACCATGGCAAAGAAACCACGATCAAAATCTTCTCTCAACAAGCAAAAACTACAATCGAAGGCAAAATTAAGACTTTCTTTCACAAATACTGCTGATCTTCATCTGGATAATAGTGATAACAGTGACGAAATGGGGGAACCTACTGATTTAGTAATACCAGCTTGTTCTGAAGGTCCTGTGATTCCGCAATCATCTGACGCGAAGTCCACCCGTTCGGTTAGTGAGATTGTGGGGATTCCGGTCCTTGATATGGATACTGTGGTTGAAGATGTTGAATCTGAAGTCTCTGAGGCCGAGGATGAACCAGTCCCTGAAGAATCTGGATGGACTCAAGTTCCTGGTAAGCGTCGTCCTTCTCCTAAGAAATCTGTTCAAATCACTCTTGCCGACGTTAAACCAGAACTTGAATATTGGTCAACGGCGGTCATCTGCTATGTGTTGGGGGGTAATCCTCAATGGGCACAATTATCTGGCTTTATTAAGACTATTTGGGGTCAATATAAATATGATAAAGTGTCTTTCTTGCCTAATAGGGCATTTCTGGTTCACTTTCCGACTATGGAGTGTAGAGACCTGGTTTTGAAGCAGGGGTTTCCAATGTTTGGGAACAAACCTCTCGTTGTTAAACCATGGACTAAAACTGCTTCTTTGGCTAAGGAATCTGTCAAGGCTGTACCAGTTTGGCTCCGATTATGTGGGTTGGGTCTTAAATTTTGGGGAGCGTCTAGCCTGGAGAAAATTGCGTCTGTTATTGGTAAGTTTATGCGTGCTGATGCTTCTACAATGGATAAGACCAAAATTGGATATGCTCGTCTTTTGGTGGAGGTTGAAATAGGGCAGGATTTCCCAGATAGAATTTATTTTAAGGATGAAAAAGGGGTAGATGTCGGTGTTCTTTGTGGAATATGAGTGGAAACCAAGAAGTTGTGGAGCCTGTAAAGGTATTGGTCACACTAAAGAGGATTGTATTAAGAAGGCTTGCTCCACACATAATTCGGTGTGGAGGCCGGTGGTGAAAGCCCCGGTCCCGTGGCTCCTCCTACACATCCTCCCCGCATCGTGGAGCCAGTGCCTGAGACTCCTTTTGGTGGGCCTACTCATCATGACTCGTCTCTGATACCTATTGCTAGCCCTATTCTTCAGGTCACTAGGCAGGAACTGGTGCATCATTCTTCTACCAGTCCTGGCAAAACTTATGCTGAGGCTGTGTCACCAACTAAGGATAAGGGGAAGAGTAGTAATCATGTGTCTGTGGATAGTGGAGAATCCTCTTCTAGTGCTAATGGATAAGTTAGGTTTTTGAAATGTTCGTGGAATGAATAATCCAAATAAACAGCTAGACATTAAGAGATTCCTTTATCAGAATAAGGCTGGTTTATTTGGTTTAGTTGAAACTAAAATAAAAGAGCATGACTTTTAAATGTTCTACATAGGTTAGGTCCTTACTGGGAGGGAGTTAATAATAATAGTCATCATCCTGGTGGTAGAGTTTGGATAATGTGGCTTCCACAGTTATTTTCTATTCATCTTCTTGCTAGTTCAGACCAGCATATTACTGTTGAAGCTACTGATATTAGCTCTGGAGATTCCTTTTGGTATACTGTGGTTTATGGTTTCAATTCTGAAGGGGAGAGGCAGGGTTTATGGAGTCAGCTCAAAAATCTTAAAGATAATTGCTCTAAACCTTGGTGCATATGTGGTGATTTTAATTCCTTGCTTAATTATAATGAGAGACTGAGGAGTGATGTGACTTGGAATGAAATTAGAGAGTTTAGGCAGTGTGTGAATTATTGTGATGTCACTGATATTCAAGCTTATGGTTCCTTCTTTACTTGGAACAATAAGCAGGATCCATCCACAAGGGTTTTCTCTAGAATTGACAGATTCATGGTTAACATTGATTGGATGCTTCTTTATCCTGATAGCAAGGCTTATTTCATGAATGAAGGCAATTTTGATCACTGCCCCTGCATTGTTTCTAGGAATCCTGATACCCCTACTAGGAAACCTAGCTTCAGATACTTCAACATGTGGAGTCTTGACCCTCAGTTCAAGGACATTATTCATCATGAATGGAATAGATCTGTGGTTGGGGTCAAAATGTATCAAGTGGTTACTAAACTTAGAAATTTGAAGAAACCTCTGAAGCTCCTCAATAAGAATAAATTTTCTGATGTAGAACGTACTGCTGATATGGCTAGACTTGTGTTGGATGATCTGCAATCTCAGCTCCATCAGAACCCTCATGATACTCATCTTAGTCTTGCTGAAAGAGAGGCTGCTGCTTCATATGACACCTTGCAGAAAGCAAAAGTTAGCTACCTGAAACAAAAATCCAAAGCTGATTGGTTGCAAGGGGGTGATGAAAACTCAAGGTATTTTCATAGTCAAATAAAACAGAGGCAAATTCAGAACAAAGTCTTCCAGATTAAAGATGTTCATGGGAGTCTTCATTAGAATCCTAAAGATATTGAAAGTGCATTCTTGGAGTATTATCAAAGTCTTTTGGGCACTAGCAAGCCTACTACTAAAGTTCATAAAGCCACTGTCAGGTCTGGTAAAGTAGTTGATGCTTCCTTGGCTAATATTCTTTTACAGCCTGTGACTTGTGAGGAAATTAAGGATTGTTTCTTCTCTATTCCTGCTTCTAAAAGTCCTGGTCCTGATGGGTTTAATAGTCAGTTCTTCAAAGACTCTTGGGACATGGTGGGGCATGGAATTTGTGATGCTATTAAGGACTTTTTCTCTACTGGAAAACTCCTCAAACAGCTCAATACTACCAATATTACTCTTATCCCAAAAGTCAGTAACCTTACAAGTGTTCTTGAATTCAGACCTATAGCCTGTTGCAATACTATATACAAATGTATTGCTAAACTCCTTTGCAACAGGTTGGGTAAGGTCTTACCTGATCTTGTGAGTGTAAATCAAGGGGGCTTCATTAAAGGAAGAAATATTGTTGTCCTTATATGCCAGGACCTTGTGAGGCTCTACAATAGGAAAGTTGCCTCTCCTAGGTGTCTTGTCAATATTGATCTAAGGAAGGCTTATGATAGTGTTGAGTGGGACTTCCTCTCTCAGATGCTCCATCACCTCAAGTTCCCTAAACAGTTCATTGGGCGGATTATGAGTTGTGTCTCTTCTCCTACTTATTCCTTAATTCTTAATGGAAATTCTTTTGGTTTTTTCAAAGGCAAACGTGGGCTTAGACAAGGTGATCCTCTATCTCCACTCCTCTTTACTATTTGTATGGAGTACCTCTCCAGGATCCTCAATGCTGTAGGGCAACAACATGATTTTAGATTCCACCCTCTGTGTGGCCATTTGAGACTGAATCATCTCTTATTTGCTGATGACCTTCTGCTCTTCTCTAAAGGCACTGATACTTCTATTATGTGGCTCCTAAGGGCTTTTGCTACCTTCTCAGCAACCTCTGTGTTATGCCTCAACAAAGAGAAAACTGAAATTTACTTTAATGGAGTTCTACCTCAGACTGTGGAGGATATTTTGCAGGTTTCTGGTTTTAAGAAGGGCTCCCTTCCCTTCAAGTATCTGGGGGTTCCTATCTCGTCTAAGAAGCTTACTAAAACTGAGGGAAGGAAACTAATGGATAAGATTACTTCTAGGATTAGATCTTGGGGAGCTAATCATCTGTCTTATGCTGGTAGACTCACATTGGTTACCTCAGTTTTACAGTCCTTGCATTCTTATTGGTCTACTATCTTCTTAATTCCTAATGGCATAATGAATAGGATTGATAGTCTGTGTAGGAATTTCTTATGGGGGGGCAAGGATTCTTATTTAAGAGCCCCTGCAGTGAGCTGGGATAATTGCTGCCTGCCCAAAGCTGAAGGTGGATTGGGGATCAAACATTCAAAAAATTGGAACAAGGCTTTGCTTGGGAAGTATGTGTGGTGGATTGCTTCCAAGAAAGATCATCTGTGGGTGAAGTGGATTTCTCACGTCTATTTGAAGGGTACTCATTGGACCAACTATAATCCCCCTCCTGATTGTAGTTGGTCTTGGAAAAAAATTGCACATCTTATGAGTATCTTTGGACCTGCTTACTCTGTTGATTGCTGGTTGAGCAAGCAGGCTGCCTACACTTAAAGAAGGATACAACTGGTTAAGGGGACCTAAGCCTGAAGTCAGTTGGTGGAGAGTTTGCTGGAATTCGATGAATGTCCCTAAAGCTTCCTTTATTTATTGGGCTGCTGTCCTAGGTAGATTACTTACTAAAGATCGTCTTGCTCGTATGGGAGGTGCCTCTGACCTTAGATGCTTTCTGTGTTACAGTCAAGATGAATCTCATGATCATCTCTTTTTTTACTGTATTTATACTACCAGATGTGTGCAGTTACTCCAACAGAAGCTTCAGTTCTTTTTTGATCCTCGTGGACTTGTCAGCTGGTATAGAAGAGGGAGAAGGAATAGTCTTTTGGTGAGAAGGATCACCAGTGCATGTTATATTCAGTTGGTCTATCTTATTTGGCAGGAACGTAACAAAGCAAGATTGTACTCCAAAGTCACTCAAACTGGCATCATTGTCACCCATGGAATTCAGTCTGTATGCACTCGGTTCAGAACTCGCAACAAATCTGCTATTACTAGAGAAGATGATGCTTGGCTCCATCATTTGACACTTTAGAGTGTTAGTAGGACAGTTTTGATTATACTTGATAGATACTATTTTGTAATCAGCCACATATATGAACTTTTTGTACGCCTTTGTTGATGATTAATATACTTAACCTTTCCCAAAAAAAAAGGTTGAATCACGCAAATCCATAAAAACTGTTTAATATACGATATTGGCTCCTTAAAAGCGATTTAGCATAAAATTGGGCATGTTCATACATATTATAATGCTGCATTTATTTATGATTGTCATAATTTTATTTTATATAATTTTTGAATTATGTAATTTTACTTAGTATGGCCTTAGTTTTTAATTGGTATTACCCGAAATGTATGGGAATATCGATTCGGTTGTAATTTATTGTGATCTCGTATCACCGTTTTGTAATTTAATAGATTTATTTTATTTTAATTACAAATGTATAATAGAAAATTATGTAATTTATTATGTAATTTTTATTTCGGAGTTCCTTGAAGACGGTGTCACTCAAGGAAGACGATACATAAAGACGGTGTTACCTCGAGATGCGTGCCAAAATCGAAGTTCAAGGGACCAATGGAGTTGGTTTCTGAATATGTAATAGTTAATTAGATTTTCTATTTTAGGAAGGCCATACTAGGATTTAATTTATGCTATGCATTTTATTTATATGTTACATGCATCGCTAAATCGCCATAACTAAAACATGCATTGTCATTTTAATCGAGTATATCGACCGTGTCAATTATAATTATCGTAGTTCACCGCTTTAGCTCACTTAAAACGTGATAGATAATAAATTGACATGACCTCTCGCTAAAATAAACAATTGAGACATAGCCTTACCAAATAGTAGAAACCATGAAAACCTATTTCGTGAGGGAGTGCACTCGGCCACACCGGGGTACAAACCTTGTTACGTAGGGGAAGTGGGTGATAAATGTCTATCCACCGAATTTATATTAATGAGGGGTATTTCGGCACACCATGCCCTAAGTTGATATGAGTTTGGATCATGGACACATTTATTCGAAATTTGGGTTTAACTCAACGAAAGTATTCACGACGATTTCCGGATGTGTTTCGGGCTAGAGATAAATATTAATGTAATTTTATCGACCAAGATTTCTAAAAGTAGAATCGATTAAAAGGTTAATCCACCGAGTTATGTTAATAAAGGGTATTTCGGCACACCGTGCCCTAAGTTAATATGAATTTGGGTCTTGGAATCATTTATAATAGTTGGGTAGAGGTCACTATATAAATGTTCATATCTTGTTAAATTTATTTACAAGTATGATTTAAAAAGACAAATGTTAATATTTCCTTTTCCTCCATACTTGTAGTTCATTACAATGAATCCATCAAACGCTACCGCACCGATAACTATTGAGTCTTGCCACAATGTTTCTGGCGACGTTTGCTTCAACAATGATTTCGACACTACTAGAGAACTTCATTTTGGGATAGGATCGGATGGAAACCTTAACTTCATCACTTCTACTAGACCACCCACTACTACTAGATCTCGTGTGAGCCGGTCTCAGGAAGACCGCCTCATAAAATCTATAGGATCTTTGTATCTGGAAGATAAAGATGCCAAAACTAGTGGGAGCTCAAGCAATCAAGTTCTTGCTTCAAAGGGCAAAAAGTTTAAGAAGAAGGGAAAGAAAGGGAAATACTTCAAGCAAGTTGATGATGAGTGCCATTATTGCTATGACATGGGACATTGCCTTAGGAATTGTCCCGTATATTTGCGAAATATAAGGGAAGGAATTATCGTTCCAAAAGGTAAAATTCCTAAGGAAATTTATGTTATTGATATAAATTATACTTCCACTACGACATGGGTACTGGATACCGGTTGTGGTTCTCACCTTTGTAATCATTTACAGGGTTTAAGAGACGTGAAGAGGCTTAGCAAAGGAGATGTGGATCTACGCCTTGAAAATGGAGCTCGAGTAGCGGCCGAATCCAAAGGAACTTATGTATTAGCTTTGCCTAATGGATTTGAGTTGTATTTACATAATTGTTTTTATGTGCCTACACTCTCTAAAAACATTATTTCAATCGCCATGCTAGACATGGACGGTTTTTGTTTTGTCATTAAGAACAATCGTTGTACTATTTCGAGGAATGATTTGGTTATAGGCCAAGCTTCTTCCATTAATGGCATTTACATTTTAGAAACCTCGAATCCGACTAATGATATCTATAACATTCAATCAAAGAAACTCAAATCAAGTGACCCAAATGAATCGTTCATTTGGCATTGTCGATTAGGTCACATAAACGAGAATCGCATCAAAAGATTAATTTCGACTAATGTGATTACACCATTTGATTTTCAATCATATGGAACATGCGAATATTGCCTTCTTGGCAAAATGACTCGAAATCCTTTTAGTGGTAAAGGGACGCGAGCAAGTGAACTATTGGGACTCATACATACCGATGTGTGTGGACCAATGAGTATCACCGCTCGTGGAAATTATGACTACTTCATAACCTTCACCGATGACTTGCGTAGATATGGGTATATCTATTTGATGAAGCATAAAAGTGAAGCGTTTGAGAAATTCAAGGAATTTCAAAACGAAGTAGAGAACCAATTGAACAAAAGAATTAAGGCACTACGATCCGATCGTGGTGGAGAATATCTTAGCCTTGAATTCGATTCACACTTGAAAGGTTGTGGTATTATATCACAACTTACTCCACCCGGAACACCATAACTCAATGGTGTTGCCGAAAGGAGAAATCGAACCCTACTTGATATGGTTCGATCCATGATGAGTCAAACCAAGTTACCGAACTCGTTTTGGGGATTTGCGATTCAAACCGCAATAAAATATTTGAACGTAAGTCCAACCAAAGCAACTGAAAAGACTCCATATGAGATATGGAGAGAAAAGGTTCTAGTTCTATCCCATATGAAAATTTGGGGTTGTGATGCTTATGTCAACATTAAAAATGACAATAAGTTGGCACCATGATCCGAAAAATGCATTTTTGTAGGTTATCCCATGGCCTCACGAGGCTATTACTTCTATAAGCCTCAAGAAAACAAAGTGTTTGTGTCTCGAGATGTTGTCTTCCTAGAAAGTGATTTTATTTCTAGAGAACATAGTGGGAGAAATTTTGAACTTGATGAAGTTCAAGAGCCACAAACCGAGGTAGAGACGCAAGAAGATGTTCCTTCGTCGTCTAACAGGGTTGTCTCTCCTCCACTTAGAAGAACGGTCCGTGTTATTCGCCATCCCGATCGATATGTGGGACTTATCGAAGAAGATGGAACACTCGATGTGTTGCTTTTAGAAAGTGACGAGCCCGCCACCTACAAGGCCGCAATCTCTAGTCCTAATTCCTCCTTATGGCTTGATGCCATGAAGTCCGAAATGGATTCTATGCATGAAAACCAAGTTTGGAATTTGGTGGATTTGCCTAAAGGGGCAACACCTCTTCAATACAAATGGATTTTCAAAGTCAAGAATGGCATAGAAGGACATGATGATGTCTACAAAGCTAGGCTAGTGGCAAAAGGATTTAACCAAGTCCAAGGTCTCCATTATGATGAGACCTTCGTCCCCGTAGCCATGCTAAGATCCATACGGATTTTGTTAGCGATTGCCGCATTTCATGATTATGAAATATGGCAAATGGATGTCAAAACCGCTTTTCTAAATGGGCATTTAGAAGAGGAGGTGTACATGATACAACCCGAAGGTTTTGTTGATTCTAAGAATCCTAACAAAGTGTGCAAGCTTAAGAGATCCATTTATGGTCTTAAGCAAACATCTAGAAGTTGGAATCATCGATTCGATCATGTGATAAAAGAGAATGGTTTCACTCAAAGTGTTGAGGAACCATGATTATACATGAAATTTAGTGGGAGCAATGTTGTGTTCCTAATCTTTTATGTCGATGACATACTACTCATTGGAAATGATATTCCGATGTTGTCTTCAGTTAAGAAGTGGTTAGGTAACCACTTCCAAATGAAGGATTTAGGAGAGGCACAACGCATATTAGGTATCCGGATCCATAGAGATAGATACAAGAGGATATTGGCACTAAGTCAAGAGTCTTATGTTGATAAGATTCTCCGACGGTTCAGCATGGACAAATCCAAAAGGGGATTCGTACCTATGGTAACCGGGACGATATTGAGCAAGACTCAATCGCCCTCCGAACCCCATGATGTTGAACGCATGGAATTGATCCCTTATGCTTCCGCTGTTGGATCAATCATGTACGCCATGATATGCCCACGTCCTGATGTCTCGTATGCCTTGAGCATGACGAGTATATATCAAGGAAATCCAGGTGAGAGTCACTGGATAGCCGTCAAAAACATCCTTAAGTACTTGAGAAGGACTAAGGATTCTATCTTAGTGTTTGGAGGAGACACCGAGCTTCGTGTTAATGGATACACGGACTCAAGTTTCCAAACGGATAGAGATGACATGAAATCACAAGCTGGTTTCGTTTTCATGCTCAATGGTGGTGCCGTTATTAGGAGAAGCTTCAAGGAAGTCAGATCAGGATTCAACAACGGAGGCCGAGTACATTGCAAAGATCGAGAAGTCGCCAAGGAAGTCGTGTGTGGATCAGGCAATTCACGGAAGGTCTAAGAGTAGTACCTACCGCTAATGATCCCATCACTCTCTATTGTGATAATAGTGGGACAATCTTCCAAGCTAAAGAGCCAAATTCTAGTAATAGATCTAGACATGTACTTAGAAAATATCATGTAATAAGAGATTTCATTGAAAGAAAGGAAATTGCGATTTGTAAGGTTGGTACGGATGACAACATAGCCGATCCGCTCACCAAGCCTTTATCGCAGGCCAAGCATGATGGACATGTTGCGTCCATGGGACTTAAACGTGTACCAAGTTTTTGTTAGATTTTGAAATGAAATAAAAGTGTTGTTTTTGTTCATGTTCATAATCACATTTGTCTTTTATCTTTTCATTATACATTGTTACATCCAAACGGGTTGTGGAGACAATTGAACCCCGTTAAAGTGAACACGGATTAACATAGTATTTGCCCATAGTCACTTGTATGAGGTGACGTCTCGAAGTGACTAGAGTGTGATGCGATTGATGGCAAGTTCAAGTGCCATAGAGTCATATGAGAATGACTAGTCGATCACATAGGCGTGATCATTAGGAACACTTTGTCGGGCCTTATGACCGCTTATAGAGTTCTGGCAAATTTATATAGCCTGGTCGTGGCGAGAGCTACTATATTATTCTAATGAGTCGATTCTTTTGGCTAAAGACTATTCGCCTAAGATGGCACAGTTTCAGATTAACTTTGATTTGTGTTACTACGACCTTCGTAAATGGGGTCAAATGGGCATATTTTGGGTTATGATGGTTGTGGCTAGTCGAAGGGAATGAGTGCGATAGGAATTGTCCACCCCTTGTCAGGGTTATAACAATATCTCAGGGCCACTCGAGGAGTAATGAACTGGAAATGCGTGGCCACGCTCGGAAGATATCTATGGTAGATAAATCCGGTCAGTCAGTTATTTTCCAGATCGACGAAACCACTCTCGATATGATCACTTGCAAGTACGACCTGAAAGACACCTTGCATTGAGTGGGAGATAGTAATAGGACAAGAGAATTGGTGACGCACACTTGTCGAGGACAAGTGGGAGATTGTTGGAATATGCGTCCTCCGACAATAATGCGATCACGACTGTTGATCATGATGATCACATGTTTAAGTCTCATTCTAAAGAATACAATTGGGAAGTAATATTTTACTGTCAACTGGTCCACACATATCGGTAATGATTGACTGACTAGAGTTTGACATTACTGTCGTGCGACGGTGGTGACCAGTTGAACCCCTTAGGCCATACCTAAAGGGTAACACTCTTAATTGATTATTTAATTGATCGTATGACGATACGGGTTAATTAAATTACTTAAAATTGACGGACGATTTTGGAAGTAATATTTACGTATCTCATTATAATCTGATTAAATAAGATTCGGTCTAAGTGATCGAATTGTTTTATTACTTAGATGAAATTATTGTTTAAGGAAACAATTGCATTTGAATGAATAATTTATTATAAATACAAGATGTTGTGATTTATAATTGGTAAATTATTTTGGTACAAGTAATTGTGAATTACTAAGTCGATTTTGTATATGACTTATTTTTATTAATGCGTTGATTTTTAATATGTTAAAAATACATAACAATTTTACATGACATGTGACATGTGACAAATTGACAAATTGACAAAGATAAAATGGAATCCATTTTATCTCAAAATGACCGAAATAATGGGGAGTTGTAAGAAATTATTATGTTAATTAACTAAGTGGTAAACATAATCATATTTGCCTAAAACTAGCCATGCAAGCCTACTTGCTCTTGTGAAGACAACCTAGCTCATGCATTTGCCCCTTTACCCTCCCCCTACCCGGTTTCAATATAGAAAAGACCAAAGGGGTTTTCTCTATAATAAAACCTAATATACTACATGAAGACTTAGTGTATTATTATTCATTCATACATAAATAATAAGGTTTTTAGAGGGAAAAATCTTCTTCCTTCTTCTCCCTCTCTTAACCGAAATAAGAGAACACAAATAAAGATTTTGGGTCAATTTTATTCAAAATTAATATGGTTCTAGTAATAATAATATTAATTTTATTAAGTAGTTACCTTGAGTATTATTCCTTGGGAGGGATTCTACACTTGAATCCTTGTTCTTCCATTTTAGGAGTGCTCAAGAACAAGTAAGAAGGAGATCTTATTTGTGCCCAATAATCCGAAATCTTCAATGTAAGACGATGATTTCTTCCTTATTCTTATTATTGTTTGCATGCATAAGATCAACATTTAATTTTATGACTAAATTAATTCATCACATATATGAATATGTTAAGTAATGAGATATAGATTTATAACATTGTCACCGCGTCTGGCCCGGGTTTTGGGGATTGGCAGTGGTGCCTTGCTACATTCGCTTTTCATCTTGGTGGTCTTGGTGTCTATGCGGCGGTAGATGTTTTACATTATGCTTTTATTGCGTCCCGTTTGCAGGCTAAGCTCCTCGGACCTTCTGGTATTGTAGCTGCTGGCCCTGCTTTTGACGATGCCGCGCGGGTTTTTACTGCGACTACAGGCTCTGGTATCTTAGGTAACCCTAGTGAAATTGCTGCCCCCAAACTTATGAAGAAATTGGCAGACATTTGTTTCGCGACGGTTGCTGCTGCCTCAGAGTCTGTTTTCTCTTTGACACCACGCCAGCTTGCTTTGTGGCAGTCTCAGCAGAGTTCTCACTCCTCTGATTCGTTGCGTGCGAGTCCTATCTCGGGGTTGGGTCAGACTATGAACGGGAGGACTTACCGTAGTGTGCTTAGGTATCGTCTGGTGTTCCGTTATTCACGGTATCTAGGCCCTGTCCTGCTTACTCTCGGGTTTTTGCTGATGATGTTTTTGGGGACCATCTTTGTTTCTTGTCTTTTGTCTTGTGGGCGTTAAACATCGGCATAACCTCGTCCGTGACACTCTTTTCGACATCTGCTATAGATCTGGTATTTCTGCGGGAAAGGAGGTTGATATCGGTTTGGTTGACGCGCATGGTGGTTCTCTTCGTCCTGCGGATTTTCTGATTTATTCTTGGGACAGAAGGCGTGATGTGTGCGTTGACTTGACAGGGTCTTCTCCCTTGACTCAGACTTGGATGACGGATTTTGTGCCTGACCGGGTTGTTGCTGATGCTGCTCAGCTTAAGTGTGCTAAGTACGGGGATTTGTGCCTGGCCGGGTTGTTGCTAATGCTGCTCAGCGTAAGTGTGCTAAGTACGGGGATTTGTGCGCGGTAGCGGGTTATGGTTTCCTTCCCTTCTCTTTCTCATCACTTGGGGAGCTGGGTTCGGATGTTGTTGCCTTGCTCAAGCGGATCCAGAAATTCTCGGTATCTCAGGATGAGGGGGCTCGGGCGGCCACTTACATTTTTACTAGAAAAACAATAATAATAATAATAATAATAATAATAATAATAATAATAATAATAATAATAATAATAATAATAATAATAATATCAATAATAATAATAATAATATCAATAATAATAATAATAATATCAATAATAATATCAATAATAATAATAATAATAATAATAATAATAATAATAATAATAATAATAATAATAATAATAATAATAATAATAATAATAATAATAATAATAATAATAATAATAATAATAATAATAATAATAATAATAATAATAATAATAATAATAATAATAATAATAATAATAATAATAATAATAATAATAATAATAATAATAATAATAATAATAATAATAATAATAATAATAATAATAATAATAATAATAATAATAATAATAATAATAATAATAATAATAATAATAATAATAATAATAATAATAATAATAATAATAATAATAATAATAATAATAATAATAATAATAATAATAATAATAATAATAATAATAATAATAATAATAATAATAATAATAATAATAATAATAATAATAATAATAATAATAATAATAATAATAATAATAATAATAATAATAATAATAATAATAATAATAATAATAGAGAGAGAGAGAGAGTGGAGGGGAGGCGATCAGCGCGATTTAGGTTGCCACTGCCTTAACGTTCATTGCCGCCCTATTCTTCACCACCGGGACTGCCGCCTCACGCCAGCCATTCTTGACGTCGACATTAGGGTTCATGGTGTACGTTTAGGGTTGCGGTTTTGCGTCAGATTGGAGGCGATCGTTTTTTCTTCTAGGGCAGCGGTTTTTCTGTGCTTTCATACGTCGTTGACTGCTACCAACCACCCCACGACGACCATTTAGACCTCACGTCGCCGGTCAGGGGAAGGAGTTGTGGTTGTTTCAGCGGTGGTTTTCTGGGTTGCGGGGGATTTTATCGTACAGCGTTTTTGTCTTTTCAGGCGGCGTTGTCGCCTTTTCTGCGACCACTATCGTCCTGCGCCACCACCCTTTGGCCTTCCGACCTCAAGTCACCGGCCATTGCTGTGGTGGTTGACGGCGCTGTCCTTGGATCCTTCCGCCGGTGAGTGTTTCTATTCTTTACCTTTTTGTTTCCGTTTTGTTTTCTCGCTGTTTTCTGCTTTGCGGTGGTGGTCCGGTGGTGCCCCTGTTCTGTGCTCGGCCGCTGCCTCCTTTGCCTGCTTTGTGCGTGTAGGTGTAGTGGTGTTTTGCGGGTTGTTGCTGGGGTTCGGGTTGTGCGGTTTACCTAGGGCTTTTGTCAACCATTTTTGTTGTTGTTGGTGTGTTGGTCGCCCTAGGCTGTTCAACACCGCTTTGCGCGAGGAAGGGTGTTGGGTTTTTCTGTCCTTGCATGCCTGAGCTAGTGCGGTACCATTGTCCTTTTTCGGGTCTTCATGGGTGTCGGGATGGTTTTGGTAAGGGCCTTACTAAGGCAGCTTGGCAGAAACATTTACAGGACCGACATTGCCAGGATGGTGAGTTGGACCTTACGCGTCAGACTCTTACTGATAGTTTGACTGTTTATTCCAATGCCGAGAGTTCTTTGAGACGGATGGGGCTCTGGTTGTGTGGGGTGTGTTTTATGACCCGTACTATTAGAGCAAGATGTCGGCATAGTTGGGGTGATATTGTGATGCATCCGGAGTGTGTTGATGGCCTTTACACCTTCCATATTCATGGTATTCCGAGACCTTTGGCTCCTTCTACTTCGGTTTCTTCGGATGATAGTGTAGAGCTCGTTCAGTGGTCTATATCTTCGCTGGATCGTTTATTGTCTTTAGGCCTTCGCACCGTGAAATCTATTCTTCCTAAGTGCCGTCTTGGGTTTGCTCGGGCTTTGAAAGGGGCCTTGGATGAGGTGTTTGATTCCCCTATTGATCTCTCCCGCTGGGTTCGTTTGTTTGTTCTACCACTTTGTTTGCTCAAGACTTTCGCTCCTCGGAGTAATCATGAGTGTCGGACTGCTATTCGGCGTCAGCATCAGAAGGAGAGTATTGCCAGGGCTATCCTTGCTTGGGGGGCACCTGGGGGGGGAGGGGGGCTTGTAGTTGTTGCAGGAGTGTTTTGATGAGGGTCCTTCTTCATTTACTGTGGATGAGGATCTGGATTTGAGTGAGCTTAACCTCTGCCAATGTCAGCGGAATATTTCTGATGGCCATTATACTGCTGATGTCCGGGTGCTTTCTTCCTCTGGGGTCTCCCCCTACTCCGATGCCACTCTTGTGGCCCTGCGTGAGAAGCATCATGTCGCCCCGCCTCCTTCATTGCCTCCTCTGTCTGGAGATCATCATCCTCTGGTCGCTTATTTGGTCGTGGTCTTGGATATGATTCGGAGCTTCCCACGTGATACTTCCTGTGGGAGGGATGGTTTTCGGGCCTAGCACCTTATGGATTGTTTGAGTGTCGCTGTTGTGGCTATCTCCGATGATTTGATCACTTCTATTACTAAGGTGGTTAATCTTTTTCTTGAGGGCCGGTGTCCTCTTCCTCTGGGTGAGTACATTGCCAGTTCCCCTCTCACGCCACTCGTTAAACCGGGTGGTGGGGTTCGTCCTATTGCTGTTGGTACAGTCTGGAGACGGATTGTCTCTAAGGTTGGTGCTTCTATGGTTGGTCCGTCTTTATCTTCTTATTTTGATGGGCTTCAGTTCGGGGTGGGTGTGTTCGGTGGAGGAGAGGCTATCTTGCATGCCTTGAACCGGCTCATTGAGGCTCGGGGGACTCAGGTGGGGCTTTCTATGTTGCTGGTTGATTTCCAGAATGCGTTCAACCTTGTTGATCGTTCGACCATGCTTCAGGAGGTCCGCCGTCGTTGCCCGGCTCTCTCCCGTTGGGTGGATTTTTGTTATTCCAGCCCGGCCCGCCTTTTTTATGGGGAGCACTGCTTGTGGTCTTGTCAGGGTGTTCAACAGGGTGATCCGTTGGGCCCTTTGCTTTTCACTTTGGTTTTGCATCCATTAGTTTGCAAGATCCGGGACACTTTTGACCTCACTTTGCAGGCGTGGTACTTAGATGATTGCACCATTGTGGGTGATACTTTGGAGGTGGGGAAGGTCTTGGATTTGATTATGGTGGATGGCCCTCGTTTTGGATTGCATCTTAATGTCTCCAAGACGGAGGTCTTTTGGCCTGTTGAAGATCCTCGGAGTCGACTTCCTGGGGTTTTCCCCCCTTCTATTTCTCGGCCATTGCGCGGTGTTACATTTTTGGGTGGACCTGTCAGTGCTTGTTCTGATTTTAGCAGTGAGATTGTGGCGAAGAGAGTAACCAAGACCATTGAGCTAATGGATTTGGTTGCGAGGATTGAGGACCCGCAATGTGAGTTGCTTCTTCTTGAGCTTATCTTGGTATTTCCAAGCTCTACTTCTCACTTCGTACTTGCTCCCCTAGTGTTTTTGGGTCTGTCCATCTTCCTTTTGATGCCGCTCTTCGTTCTAGCTTGGAACGTATTGTCACCGCGTCAGGGCCGGGTCTTGGGGATTGGTAGTGGCGCCTTGCTACATTCCTTTTTCAGCTTGGTGGTCTTGGTGTCAATGCGGCGGGAGATGTTTTATTTTATGCTTTTATTGCGTCCCGTTTGCGGTCTGTTTGGTTTTGCGAGCTAAGCTCCTCGGCCCTTCCGGTATTGTAGCTGCTGGCCTGCTTTTGATGATGTCGCGCAGTGCTTATGCGACTACGAGATCTCGTATTTTAGGTAACCCTAGTGAAATTGCGCCCCCAAACTTATGAAGAAATTGGCGATATTTATTTCGCGATTCTTTCTTTGCCTCGTAGTCTGTTTTCTCTTTGACACCACGCCGCCAGTTGCTTTATGGCAGTCTCAGCAGGGTTCTCATTCCTCTGATTGGTTACGTGCGGTTCCTATCTCGGGGTTGGGTCAGACTATGAACGAGAGGACTTACCGTAGTGTGCTGGGGTATCGTCTGGGTGTTCCGTTATTCACGGTATCTAGGCCCTGTCCAGCTTGCTCTCGGGTTTTTGCTGAGGATGTTTTTGGGGACCACGCTGTTTCTTGTACTAGTACTGTGGGCGTTAAATATCGGCATAACCTTGTCCGGAACACTCTTTTCGACATCTACTATAGATCTGGTATTACTGCGGGAAAGGAGGTTGATATCGGTTTGGTTGGTGGACATGGTGGCTCTCTTCGTCCTGCGGATTTATTGCTTTATTCTTGGGACAGGGGGCGTGATGTGTGCGTTGATTTGACAGGGGACGGATTTTGTGCCTGGCCGGGTTGTCGCTGATGCTGCTCA
Source organism: Silene latifolia (assembly GCF_048544455.1). Taxonomy (NCBI): domain Eukaryota; kingdom Viridiplantae; phylum Streptophyta; class Magnoliopsida; order Caryophyllales; family Caryophyllaceae; genus Silene; species Silene latifolia. The sequence continues at coordinate 142,639,909 of NC_133536.1, forward strand.
GCGAAAGTGTGCTAAGTATGGGGATTTGTGCGCGGTAGCGGGTTATGGTTTCCTTCCTTTCTCTTTCTCTTCACTTGGGGAGCTGGGTTCGGATGCTGTTGCCTTGCTCAAGCGGATCCAGAAATTCTCGGTATCTCAGGATGTGGGGGTTCGGGTGGCCGCTTACATTTTTACTAGAATTAGCTTTTCTATTGCTAAGGGTGTTGGAGCCCAGATTGTCTCTCGGCTCCCCACCAATTTCATGTAAACTTTTATTTTTCTTTTAATGAATGCTGCGCGCATGCTTTTATTAAAAAAAAATAAAATAAAATAAAATAATAATAATAATAATAATAATAATAATAATAATAATAATAATAATAATAATAATAATAATAATAATAATAATAATAATAATAATAATAATAATAATAATAATAATAATAATAATAATAATAATAATAATAGTAATAGTAATAATAATAATAATAATAATAATAATAATAAAAGGGTTATTCAAATTTAGAGTGTGTGAGGTGAGTGGTATGAGTGTTGTCAACTTTTTATTGGTCCACGATTAAACTTAGTCTTACAAGTAAATTGTGCCGGTCTTATGCTAGACGGGAAAATGTCTCAAGTCTATATTAACTTAAGATGGAAACTATTATTATTATTATTATTATCTCTGTTTATACTATCCGACTAAAAATATTTATTTTTATATAAACAAGATTATAAAAATATAGCTTCTGTAAAAATCATGTTTAAAGTAAAAGTAATTAAATTAAATAATTTAAAAATATAAGATAAAGTAATAGAAAGGTTAATTAGTTTATAAATGCTAAAATAGAAAATTCGCGGGTGTTACAATCACCCCACCTTTTAAAAATTTCGTCCTCGAAACTTGAAAGTGGAAAATGAAAGTTTATAAAGGTAAAGCCGGACTTTTGAAATCGGTAGCTAAAACATTAAAAGGTTACTTATTCTAAGAATTAAAACTCTTTAAAAGGTTTCAAGTAAAAATTTTCCAACAGTACCAGATTCTCGTCAAAGGAACGGAAGTGTTCTCGTTGCGCATTCAAGAACATCACATTCCAAATCAAAGACAAGGTCAAATATCAAATCATTTGCAGAAATTCAAAGTCAAAATACTTCCAAAAACATTTACGAAGAGTTTTCAAAAGTATAAGTCTCCTTCATGGAACGAAATTGCTCTTGTCGTGCACACAAGAACGCAAACTTTCCAAGTCAAAGGCAAATTTAAAACAAAATCATTCGCCGATAAGCGTAGGCAAGTTATTAGACGCCTTTAATAACGAGCCTTAACATCTCATCAACGTTAAAACCAATTGAAAATGATAATCCACTCAAAATTTCTTTTGCAAAAGCCAAAATAAAAATAAAAGTTTCATTTTTAAACTCTAAAAGGAGTCAAGTTCTTGAAAATATAACTTCAAACTTTGACAAAGAAATTATAAATAGATCAAAGTTAGTTAGAAATTGAGCAAAATTTAAGCAATCTCGAGTTTAGCAATCAAAGATCATGATAAAGAAGTCTATACTCAAAGAACAAAAAGGGAACTAAATCAAATTTTTATTTTTAAACCTTTAAAATAGGTAAAGTTTTGTAAAAGTAACATAAATTTTTAACAACGAATCAAAAATGGTAGCTTGAAATATTTAGAAATTGTATGAAATGAAAAGTAACTTAGGCATCATAAATACAAAGTACGCTAAGAGAATCCAAACTTAACCAACAAAAGAGCTATGATGATACTCCTAAGAGTCAAAGTAAGGTCAACAAGGATGTCAAAGATAGAGTTTCATAGGTTGAGTATCAAACTTAAAAGATGAGCACGACGAAGCGAGGAAGAGAGGTATGAACGATAACACTTATGGTCAAAGAAAAAGGGAGATTAGACAACAAGGAAACGCCAGATACTCAAATCTCAAATAGCAACATCATCCTAAGCGGTTCCGAAAACTTCCTAACAACAAAACTCATAACCACATCACTCCCAAGGATTTCCTCAAAACACTTACATTACTTCATCCTAAGCTATTCCATGAAATAAGGTACTTCACTATAAGTGTGATTTCACCACTCCAAATCCTCAAACAACTATAAACACCCTCCACGAGATCAAGATCAAAGCTTCTAACAAAGCTATACTCATATCCAACTAGTGTCAACTATGAATTTCTCAAAATGGTACAACCCTCAATTAAAAATCCAAATTCAAAAGTTCTTTTGCACATTCTATCATCCCAAAGAGATCTTGTTATACTCTCGAAACCTAAAGCATAGATGGTGACATTCTCCAAATTACGAGACAACCACCCAAAACATCTAACTCATCTCAGCTCAACATCTATCGATCCCAACTTATAATTACATCTCAAGAACTCTGGCTACTAATCCTCATTACTGCAAAGTGAATACCCAAATGAGATTCCAAAACTAGCAACAACTCTCGCCTAACATGGTTCTTATGTAGTCATCACAACACTCACAAAACCAGGGTTATGGGTCAACCACAAACAAACTCCGCAAAGCCAAATTATCCAACCAAGGTTAACATCCCACAAAAGAAAGAGAACTATCAAAAAGGCCTCAAGGGAGGATTAGCAAGCAACAAAAGGGCAAGTTGGGAGGGTTCAAGAGTAGTTTCCAAGGTGAAAGAAAGGAGAGTTTAGAAGAAAAAATAAGCATCAAGAAAAAAAAGAACAAGGCAAGGTACACAAGAACGAGGAATATCTTCGAGGAAGTAGAAGCATTCTTCAAAAGGTTGAACAAATCTTCAATTCCCGGCAATAGGCACTAAGTCTTGATCTCCACATAGGTAAGCTCATGGTAATTGATCCAAGGGCAGAACAAACATTAATCGACAATCAACAAACATGTTAGAACCTATCACGAAGCATACACAAAGAGACTACAAACCTAGGTTCTTAATTCTACCCATCTCTCATTCATTATTCAAGGCCAAGTTCAAATTTAAATTTGGGGTACACGTGTGTGCGTCGGGAACAACATAGGCTCTGATACCAACTGTGAACCCCCGCAATAACGCGGAAAATATAACTTATAAATTCAAGCGGAAATTAGGAAATTTTTGAAACTTATAAAATTTAAAGCGCGCGTTCATTAAAATAAAAAAAAACAAATAAAGAATACGGAAAGAGGCGGAAGATATGAACTAAACCCACAATCGGCAGGACAGTCCGAAAGAGGCGGAAGATATGAACTAAAGCCACAATCGGCAGGAAAGTCTGAAAGAGACGTAAAGATAAGTCAAGGAAAAAGGTATAGCATAAAGGCATTGTCATAAGAATACGACTTCACCAAATGAATATTTCAAAATGATTTGAATCAAATTGGAATGAGACTAATACATGTAATGAGAATATGATAAACCAAGTAAGACATTTCATGCCAAATTATATTCATGAACATGAATAAGTAACCCATTTCTTCAATATTTGTCACTTGAATAAGAATGTAAATAAATGGTAACGGACCATTTATAATAAGCAAAACAAGCATTCAATTATAAATGACTCAAATGTAAGATAAACCATTTACTACTCACAAGGCATGAATAATTAAATTAGACTCATATTAAAATGGAAAAATGTCATTTCATATACAAATGAGGCAATTAATAAATGTATTTCACAATTATAAATCATGTGAAAAGAATATAAAAATGAACGATATTTAACGAATTACGTTATATAAAACATGAGAGGGAATTTAAATAATTCAAATAAACCAACTTACGCCAAAGCAATCTTTAAACACGACTCAAGGACCCCTTTTGGACAGCACCCACACACGACTCAAGGACCATTTGGGCAGTCCTATTCACTACCCAACAAGCAGCCATACACGGCCTCACAACCCGCCATATACACAGCCCATAAACCACCACCTAAAACAGTCCCTCAACAGCCTAAAAACAGTCCCGACAACTTACACAAAGCTATCTCAAAACAGAGTAATGAGTCGTCCCATATTGAACCAAAACAAGCTGCTAAATTTCAGCACAAAAACCGTCTTTCACGGCTCCAAGAAACGACATCCAAACAGTCCAAAAATGAGCCATTTAAGACATAAACAAAGAATAGTTACTTCTAATACTGGTTCATTTCCTACCACTGTAGTAACCTCTAAAGATGGTGCCGACATCCTTCAATACATCAACTCTATCGGGTGAGATGGACGACCTTTTATTAGCTTCTGCTTATATTACTTTTAACAGTCTATTCTAGGCTGAAAACATAGTAAGACGGAAATTAACATACAAACAAAAAACGATAATTCAAGAACAAGGCCACCAACTTTCACTCAGACAAAACTCAGACTTTTGGTCCCAAAACATCCACTTCCAACAGCAATTTAAGACGAATTTTGAGCACAAGTAAGAACGGAAATTAACATACAAAGGAGAAAAAGACCCAAAGAACCAAACTTTATCGAACAAGAGCATATAAAACGACCTATAAGACGAAATTTCGACATTTTTGTCGAGTAATCTATCACCGTTACCTTTTTCTCTCCTAAACGTCCAAGGAATCACCCAAAGATGACTCTAAACCCAAAAATGGAAGAAATTAGTCAAAAATCTGAATCCCTTGTAAGACGGCCGAATTAAAACAAGACGAAAGCTTGGCTCTTTCTTACATATAAAGAAGGAGGATGAGAAGAGGAAGATATTGGTGCAAAATTTATCGAATTTGGTCGAGAAATGAAGACGGGATATGTGGATGAAGGTCGGGAAAAAATGGCGTATGAAAGCTTGCTTATTGTTTGCAGTGAAATTGTTGTTGTTGCTGTTAATTCGAAAAGAAAGGGGAAGATGTAGGGGGTGGGGACGGGGTAGGATAATAATAATAATAATAATAATAACAACAACAACAACAACAACAACAACCACCACCACAACAACAACAACAACAACAACAACAACAACAACAACAACAACAACAACAACAACAACAACAACAACAACAACAACAACAACAACAACAACAACAACAACAACAACAACAACAACAATAGTAATAGTAATAGTAATAGTAATAGTAATAATAATAATAATAATAATAATAATAATAATAATAATAATAATAATAATAATAATAATTTCTGCAAAAATAATAATAATAATAATAATAATAATAATAATAATAATAATAATAATAATAATAATAATAATAATAATAATAATAATAATAATAATAATAATAATAATAATAATAATAATAATAATAATAATAATAATAATAATAATAATAATAATAGGGTTACTTAAATGTAGAGTGTGTGAGGTGAGTGGTATGAGTGGTATGAGTGTTGTCAACTTTTAATTGGTCCACGATTCAACTTAGCCTTACCAATAAATTGTGTCGGTCCTATGCTAGACGGGAAAATATCTAAAGTCTATATTAACTTAAGACGGAAAACTATTATTATTATTATCTCTATTAATACTATCTGACTAAAAATATTTATTTTTATATAAACAAGCTTATAAAAATATAGCTTTTGTAAAAATCATGTTTAAAGTAAAATTAATTAAATTAAATAATTTAAAAATATAAGATAAAGTAATAGAAAGGTTAATTAGTTTATAAATGCTAAAATAGAAAATTTGCGGGTGTTACACAGGCTCACCTCTTAATAATCCAAATTCTCAAAGTCAGTCAGTATCTACAAATCCACGTCGCGGCATATCTTAATCTACGTTCACTATATACAATTCTTCTTTATCCCTTTACAACAACCTTCCGTTATATATATTCTTAACCAACCCAGTTATAACTATCTCCCTCCATAAATCCTTAAATATCCCGAGTTACCATCATTCACATCCCTCATTCCAATCTTTCCATTCTCACGTTCCTTAGACTTACATCACCCCTTGCCCATATTCACTTACCTTTACATTACTCAAACTCGCGATTATATCACTCACCACATCTCACAAAACATGCTCCTTGTCTCGATAAACTCACCAATCTTCCCTTTCCTTTTCCACTATCCCTCACAACCACATATAACTCATGTCCTCCCCACCAAAACGCATACCCATCATAAGGTGCTACTCCTTACATCATAAGATTGGGTAACTTACGCATCAGGACCAACACATATGTAAAACAATGCATAAAGAAGGAAAATAACATCTTCGAAATAACTATGACATGCAAGGAGGTCAAAAAGATAAGCATAAGACCAATACAGAGGTCAGTAGATCGAATACAGCCTACTCGATCGAGTAGGTGAAGATCAGAAGCAAGTCAATAAATTACCAGGGCTACTCGATCGGGTACCAAGAGGTGCACTCGATCGAGTACCCAACGCAGTTCTCAGCACTGTCCAATTTTCGTAAAACGGTCATATCTCACTCGTTTCTTGGTCATTTTGGGCGTGTAACCTATCGTTAGGATCGTAAGATAACAAGCTATCACCTCCAAGTGGAATCTCATCAATATATATATATATATATATATATATATATATATATATATATATATATATATATATATATATCAAGTTATAACAGTTTAAAAACAGCTCCTCTATAATCGAATAACATAACTATTTGATTTTTCCTTCCAAACAACTTAAACATCAACAAAGTGAACAAAAGCGACTCGATACTTGTAAAACTAGTATCCCTAACCACATGTTACTATCTACAAAAGCCAAACAATAACATCCATCATGCTCATACAATATTCAACTTATCAATCATGTATTACCCGCATGTTTTTATAACTTTACGTAAACAAAATCATAAATATATAACATCAAATCCCCTATTCACATGTTACTAACATAACAACATTATAAAATCACTTCCATCATACAACATGCTTAACCATAAATCATATTATCATGCAACGATTATTCATCTTTTTCCACCAATTCATCCATCATACCACATATTCATCCACCATATTCATCCAACATATTCATCCAACCTATTCATCCAACATATTCATCCAACAAATTCACATGAACAATAGTAAACAGGTAGCGATCCCAGGACACCCCATAGTAACCGGTTTAAAGTTGTAGGGTGAGTTCGCGACTTTAGGACGTCTCCCAAGTCTTTGCATTAGCTCCTAGCAACTCATACCCGGGTTTATTTTAGTTTGACTCCCTAAGTTCATTTGGTTCATTTGTTACAGGTTCCAAAATCGTCGCTCTGATACTACTTTATAACAACCCGACCCGCCACCGTCGTAACACAATCCCAATATGATTTCTTCACTGGGTTCATTTCTCATAACCTTTTGGAGTGTTACAAACTCCCCCACTTAAAGAACACAACGTCCTCATAGTGCCTCAAACCTGACCGCAACCAGGCCCAGAATCCTCCCCCCGATAGGTGGGTGACCTGAGTACCCCTGATCACAGGCTCTCGGTCGCAGGGTTGCTCTGATAACATTTTCTAACACCCCTATACACCAAGGTGCTTTACCAAGACCACCCAGTGCATGAGAGTGCTACCATCTCAGTTACCCGAGGCAATGAATATCAAATAGACCATAAAAGAACGTACTTTAATAGATAAGTTTAAAGTGATTACATAACAAAACCCAAAAACTGTGAAGTATGATACAACCGTTCCAAAATCAAAAACCAACTAAAGTGAATATAAAGTTCGACACAACATCGGAAGACTCCTACATGACTCGTGGTGACTCATGCCCAGCTATCCCTCGCGCATCCAAATCATACCTGCTCAACAACTGCTCACCATCCCTGAATGGATCACCATAGTTTCTAAAACAATTAAATAGGGTCAGTTACTGGTTACACAATATAAGATAATACAACAAGAACAATACACACAATTATCCAATACTAGTACATCACCAACCACCTGACTAGCCTGAAGGTCTAGTCCTGCTAGATTGCGGCCACAACCAGTAACCCACACCGCCAGTGGGGGACCGCAACCGTTCCCACCTAAGCCCCGCTCATCTTTACCGAGCGCAAACCCATGTTCCTTAATGTGCACATCCCCTCTTGTGGCGGGTTCCACAAGGGGCGAATCAAGGGCGTGAAGCCACTCCGGCAAGTGACTCCATTCAACCGAGGGCGCACCTCACGAACCATAGACAAAAAACAACAACCAAATACAACATCAACAGTTACCAACTCAATACGATATAGATCAATCACATCAATCAACCATCAACAACCACCAATCATCTAATATACATGTAAACTGTAACTGAGTAGGAAACCCTACCTGGAAATGCAATCACCACAATCGTCATACAGTGAATCAGAAACGTTCCTCTACGAAATCATCTCCTATCAATCATACAATCACCATCTAAACCAACAATACACCCAAAACCCCCAAATTACTCAATTAGGGTTTAAACCAAAATAAAAAAAACAATATAAAAACTGTACTTGGATCTTACCCACAACGCGACGGTATCAACGCCGTAAAGAACTCTGGATTCCGATGACACATGCCTTAGGATTCGATAGCAATGCGAAAGAGAAAAGCAACGTAACTTGTTTTATCTTTTGGTGAAACTTAGAATAGGGTAATTAAGAGTGAAAACAAACTGACGAAAAGTGTTTATATATCCTTCTCGCGTTGCTATCAAAACCCGACAAATAACCCGTAAAAACCAACTTACTCGATCGAGTAAGTGACTTACTCGATCGAGTGGCCCCTACTCGATCGAGTTGCCCCTACTTGATCGAGTACCCATCAGACAGAACACTGTTTCGTACGCAAAACTCACTTAATCGACAGAGTAAGCCTTACTCGATAGAGTATCCAACAGTACATAAAACCGTAGTATTACATACCTTCACCTCTTACTCAGAAACATTGGATAGTGGACAACCTTATCCAGGGCGAACGAGAGTCATTGTAGCGATAGGATGTTAAAGAGGGACGATTCCTTATATATCTTTAGTACCTATGTCAAGCACCGCTTTTTGCTTCGTTTGGCAGAGGTAAAAAGTGTATTCGAACGGTTTCCAGGCATACCATAATTGCTTGGTGGCGACTCTGAATATCTCTGCATCGTTTTGACACCTTCACCGAGACGAAACCGACCGATCTAAAGCGATCCAGTCGAAAGCATTTCTACGCCACCGAGCGTGGCTTTCCGACTGCTGCACGTCCACACATTTGCTTGGCGTGTAGGTGGCTCATGTCCACAAAAAGCTGGTCCCAAAGACCTTACACAAGTTGAGAATCATAAACTAAAAACAAGCAAAAGTAAACTAATGAGACAATCTTTATTTAAGATAAAGTAAGCTCCTTAGAAACCTCACAAGGACCGGCCAAGCTTAGTATAAGAGTCATAGAGCAGCAAAAAGGACCTTTGGAGTTGTCTTGGATAGTTTAGGAAGGTTGAAAGTGACTTGAAAGCGACTCTTGTACCTTCTCTTGCAAACCGTGCTCCATACGGACCACCCGGTTTGTTGCTTCATTTAAACTATTATAAATACATTTTCAAGACAAAAGCGTCTAGACAAAAATGCTCTAAACTCATCATAGAAGTGTCCTAGGCCGTTATATACCATAGGTTCTTAGACGGATTTTGAGTTGGATCTCAAATTCGATGATGGTCCAAAACCGTGTGAAGGAGAGGCGTTTGATGGTGCGTGATTTGTTTCAGGTGACACAAGACATAACTAATTACATTGATAACTCTTTAAAAAAAGCAGTTCTTTGGGTTCGATCTCTACTTACATCTATCCTAATTGTTTGTTGAGTATAAATTATTGTTTGGTGGTTTGACGACCTATCACTGCTCCTCATCCTCCCCTTACGCATTAAAAAAATGGTCAGATCAGGAGGGTGTGGTTGAAGGGGAATGATGTACGCCCTTGTCCAATCTCTAATATTTGGTTAAGAATTTTCAAAGATTTTTCCAATTTTTTTTATAAGAATTCGCAATGCACCTCATCCATATCATACTACACATCACAAAACTCCTACTTCCAGAGTTGACCCCTACTTTGGTAAAATCCCTACTTTTAAAGTTGACCCCTACAATATAAATTAGTATACGCCGCGAAACCATAACTGTAGAATGGAAGCTTCGATTCCCTGCTAATATAAAGTTCCCAGTGGATAATCGTGACGAACCACTAATTCACAGGCTATTGGGGGATGATTGAGCACGTGGTGGATGAAGGAAAGCTCGATGTTGTGGGAGAAGATGAAGATTCTAAAAGCCATGGTTTTGTAAGGGGCATTTGATTTTGTTGATTTTGGCGTAATGGATAAATGCTCAAGGATTTTATCTGATATCTGAATTTGTTGTTTCGTTGATTGGTCTGACCCATATTTCTAATGGGTAGGCTAGTGTGCTTGTAAAAGGCTGGATTGGATCCTTCGATTAGGCCCAATTCCAACCTTACATGGTGACGTTTTATCTTAATATATTCTTAGGTTTTACCAAAAATAAAATCAAAGAGAAGTCATATATACTCCTTCGTCCCGGTTAATTGTTGTTCTTTGGCTTTGGCACAAAGACCACGGAAAGAGGAGAAGGTCAATTACAATATGATAAGTACAACAAATTAAGTGTGAATGATCAAATTGCTCATCAAGTTCAATCTCAAAATAAAAAAGACAAAAATTGACTAAGACACCTCAAAATGGAAAAAGGACAACAAATGACCGGGATGGAGGGAGTATAATTTGAGATAAAGTAAAATGCTAATGGGTAAAATACTTTCTTTATATTTGGAATACAAAAATAATTGCAATAGTACATGTACTCATCAAGAGACCTAAACCAAACCAAACAAATAGAAGATTACAAGAGCCTAAATTCGAGAAATTCAATGTCGGAATGATTTCATGTGTCTTCTTTCGTTCCACAATTTATATACCAAGGGACAGGCGTTCACGGGTGCTTGTGGGTATTTGGTTCATTAGACATCCATAAGGCACTTTTACAAGTTGCTACAAACTATGACAAAAGTTTTCACATACTTACACACTCCCCGTTGTTCATAAATAAACTCCTTCAAGCAGACAAACACGTACGAGATCAAAATTCTATGGGTGCACATATGACCTGAATATTTGTTTGCCAATAGATCTACATTCCAATATACGTGATAGCCTATAAATTATGTATGTCAATTTAACGACTATTTTTAGTGGTAACAAATTGACAGGTTCGAAGTCTAGAAAGTATAGCCGCATGCTATAAAACCTCTACAAGATTGCTGTAAATGAGGCTTCAACCAGAGACCTTTGAAAATTTTATCCAAATTTTAACCACTAAATTCCTTCCTTACGGACAGGTGTCTCTCGAGTCTCGGCCTTTTGGGATTTAATATAATGGAAAAATTTAGTACACAACGGAGTATTAAATTTCGGTTTTTGTAGCATGCATCCACCGTGAGGGACTCACGGTGACAGTACATAATGACTTATTACACTTTTGGATAGTTAGATAAAACATGATTGAGTAAGCCGATGATCTAGACGCTCAATGACTTATGTATGCGGGCAAAATTTCGAAGGTTTAGAATTGGTTTAGTGATTAAATATATTTGTATTTGTAATATAAATTACTTATAATGTTGAGGTTTCATTACAAATTCCAAGTATGTATCCATGATTAAATAAAAAGAAAAATTAAAAGATTAAATGTCGGTTTTCGTTTTTGCGCCAAAATCTTAAGGGTAAGTATGTAATTCTCATATATACAATTAATATAAAATTAGAACTAAAACTTATCTAATTTAAAAACCTAATTTACACAGCAATAACGGTTCTTCATCATCGTATATATTCTTCATCTACTTCAATTTGTGGATTATTCATCTAAAACTCAGCGGACGAAAAATATAATACAATTACTTCGGAGAAGAAGACAATTTGATATCTTAACAAAGGGCTTTCATTGATTTCATGTTTAACTATTTGGTCATTCCAGTAAACCATAGTTTACTTTCTGCATATTAATAATCAACCATGTTCAAATTGGTATACAAACATGATGGTCATTACAGTAAACCTTCATGTTTTCATCGTCAAAGGTTTGGGTACGTAAGTACGTAACCATGGAAAATATGAATGGACTTGTGATCCGTGGTTCAAAAACATTACTTTTCGGTTATATTCTGGCAAATTGGCAATTTATCCATTGATCTTGCTTATCAGAGAAAAGTAATGTTAATGATGATGGTGAAATCATCAATTGTTATACAAACATGATGGTGAAATCTATAACTAAGTTTACTAGTTTATACGGAGCATCTCAAATAACTTGATATACAATGTCCTCTTAACATAAAATTAGTGATCTTTTAACTCGTTTGTTGTAACAGTTCACCATAATAGGCAAATTTTGCTAATTTTTTGTTATTTATAATTAATTATGTAATTTAAGTATTTCCTAAACTACCCTTTTCTACTAACTAGTTTAAAATTCAAATTTTAGTGAAATTAATTGAAAATAGCTATGTAATTTACTATTATACCTCGGTGGCGCCCAATTTCAATGTCACCGGTGGCGCCATCTCATTTTCCTTTAGTTTAGGAAAATGAGATGGCGCCACCGGGATATTCTTATTTTGTTACATACATGAAATTGCATTAACTATATATACAACGTGCTATAAATATTTTACTACGGAGTATTATTATTTTTAAAACTAAACATTATGAGTTATGACCAAGAATTTTTTTTTAGGAAACATTGTCTAATTAATTCTATTATTATATCTTTTGATACAAACGTACTACGGATTGAGAGTATTCATAAATTGTTATTACTTCTAAAAAGAAAAACTTACTTATGATATATTTTTTTTACACTTTAACTTAATATCCATCTTTGCTCCATACTATATAAAAACTTATATTTTGATTACTTTTTTTTTTAATTGTTTGTATAATGTCACTACTACAGAAATCATGAAGGACATCGGACTTCTAGACACATGGACATCGGATTATAGGCCGATGTAGAGTTCAGTCCCGTCCATATGGGGTGTAATGGACATGGGACTTTAAACCGATGTCCATTAATATATGCACATCGGATTTTTAAATATATCCGATGTCCATATGAGTAATGAACATCAGATTTTAACATTAATCCGATGTCCATATGTGTAATGTACATCAGATTTTTATAGAAAGCCCATGTCCTTTGAAGCTAGAATTACATCGAACTTTTATAAATCCGCTGTCCTTTATATTGTTTTTTTTTAAAAAAAAAAATTTGAAAAGAGCATGCCAATTCATATTGCATTACACCAATTTGAATGCCAAAACATTAATACAAAACATGCCAACTGCCATTCAACCAAAATGATCGATTTCAATTAATAAAAACCGATCCCAATCAACATACAACGCAACCGTCTCCGTCATCCGAATTCAACAACTAACGAACAACAACAAAGGGCATAACAAATCCCAGCCAACATAACATATGGTCTTGCAGATCATGTAATCAATTTTTCAAAATGCAACTACCTAATACATTACTACGCTAGCTAGCTATCTACGGCTAGATATTGAGAAAATAGTTCGCCCACAAGTCCCGAACCTCATCTAATTCTTCTTGTGAATATGGCGTGGTGTCTTGAAAACCCGTAATGCATATTAATGACAATGGGGCGATCGGACATGGCCTCACAAGGGCGACTTCATATAAGCTAATAATTAAGGGCATTCCCGAAAAACCGGAAACATAAATATTTTAAATCTATGAACTCCTACATTGACAATATAAGATGAGGGCATTCTGAAAAATGACTCTCTTCCTTGCTTAAAAAAAAAAAAAAAAAAAACATACGTTCAATAAGATACAAAGAGACAACAACAATGGAATCAAATCTCTACACTCTTTTGTGATGGTGAGGAGGAAGTTACTACATACCTCTCAGACATTAGAACTTAGAAGAATGTAGAAGATCAATTAAGCTGAGTGTTCCATCAAGGTTCATCATTGTGTCTAATATCAACACTCTGTGAAATGGATTTCTCCAACAAGTTCGATAAAAATAACTTAATTATCTCTCGAGTCTTTGCAAAAAATACGGAACAAAAGATAGATTCCCAAGCTTTGCCAGGCTCAAGATGTACCAAACCAAAAATCACATATATCTAGATATATCCAAATGAAGGAACTGTTGAGTGTAGCCTATAAAAAAATTTAAGTAGACCAGGCCTGGAGTGTTAGTGTTTGCTTCATTAAGCTTTAGTTAAAGTAAGACTTCTCGTAACATATTGGAAAACTTGAGACGAGGTGGACTGGTATGAAAAATAGAACCTAGAATGAAGAATAACATAGTATAAAGAATAAAACCACCAAAGCAATGAACGCATCATCGATTCAATTACTTTTCTTAGGTAATCCGTGCAATAGAGTAACATTCATGACTTCAAGTGGTAGCAAAGGCAGGGTATGAGATCCCGAGGGTAAGTTATAATATGAGGGAGGATCAAAGACCAACAATTGTATTGGTCACTGATGCGTGTCATTTATATGATGTTTGACATCTCTTTTTACACGCATTTCAGAGCTCATTTGTTTAGTTTATGCTACATTTCTCCCTATTTCCGTCTACTTCCGTATTTTGTGCCTTGTTGCAGAAATGTGAAGAATCCGACGGGAAATCAAGCCAAATCCGTCCCCGAGTAAGCTGCATTGTAAATGACGTGAAGAAATTGCTTAAGGAACGAGCTTGGTGCGCGATCCAAGGCCCAAAAGACAAGTCCACGTAGAATAAAGAAGTCAAGTAGCAGCTAATCCGGTCGATCGACCATCCACATCGATCGATCGACCACCTATCGGGTTCCGTGGCTACTTTATTCTTGAGGAGCGATCGATCGACCAGCCTGAGTAGTCGATCGACCAGATTTCGATTCCAGACGGAATTAAAAGATTGAGAAACTCAAGGCCCGTGAAGTTTAGGTTTTAGGAAATAGTTGTTGCGCTTAATTGCTATATAACGTAACATAACTTTCAAGTTTTGCATCTAAGTTTTCGATCACAATACAGTGCTTTTAGTTCTAGCTTATTACGAGTTAGGGTTTGGGGTTATCGATTCTAACATTGGATTTCTGCCTTCGCTCTTAAACTTTCCTTTGAATCTTGGTAATTGTTCTTTCCCTAATTCCGTTTTATTGCTTCGCTTCTATTGTTAGTATAGAATTGATAGTTAGCATTCCCAAGCCAATTATCGCTTCATCATCGTTGTTATTTATCTTAAATATGAATTCCGTATTAGTCATTAGTTTATTCGTTGTTTTTACATTCACTATGAGTAGCTAAATAGCTAGTGCTAGGATGTAGGCGATTTATGGCTAGGCGGCATTAGATTGAACACGGACTGAACCCGCGTGTCAGTCGATCGACTGACATAGTTGGTCGATCGACTGACCTTGTAAGGTTATCTTTCGTTTTAATTGTTTTTAAACTTGTATTTAACGAATCGAATGCATGCGACCAGTTAGATACCTATTTCGTGGATCGACCCATTAGACCGAAAGGTAGGGTAGGTTGCTTGACCGTCAATTAATTCGACTAAACTGTGCTAAGATCGAAAGATAGGTATAGTTTAGACCATTAGTCACTTTTCAGGACGAGAGTCAGTATTAGTGATATTAGGGACCTATAGCGAGATCGAGAGATGCTATTTGTTAGGAGTGGACCGAGAGGACCTCTTATTTCCCGCCTTACCCGTGTTTATTTCAGATCCGACTTAGTTTCTTTGCCGCTTGAAGCTATAATGACCCGATCATCCTAGTACCCTTCTTTTATCTGTTTAATTCGTATTTTTAGTTTAATTTCCTTTTATTGTTATTAGCTGTCGACCAATTCACATCAACCCCCCACAATAGTTACCTTAGACTAAGCATAAAACAACTAAAGTTTACAACTGCCTCCTTGTGGTTCGACCCTGTTACCACTAGCCTAGGTTAGTCTTAATAGGAGATTATAAATATTATCTTTGGTACTCACAGCGACGGGTATCAAATTTTGGCGCCGTTGCCGGGGAGGCAATAGTCCTAATTTTAGTTGTTTTTATTTTTTAGTCTTTCTTAGTTTAAGGAACATCCGTTCCTTAAACTGTTCTTATATTTTGTTGTAGTTTCCTCTTATGCGCAGGTCTCAGGGTGGTCCATTACTGCCGTTTGACCCAGAGATTGAAAGATCTTTGCACGTTAAGAGGAGATTATTTCAAGAGCAACAGCTGGAAGGGCCAAGTTCTCATTCTAGCTTTTACGAGAACGAGCTGTTCGAGGAAAATCCACCTTCTTCACCCGTTTCTACATCTTCAGCCGAGACAGTTACTTCTCCAGAAATTTCAGTCATGGCCGAGGAAGCGAGTATAGCTAGTTTTTCTGAGCCGACAGCCGCCGACTTGTACAAAGGGTTCGAATTACCGGGAGAAGCCAGGAAATTCGAACCAAAGCCTGCCTACATTACTATGGTCGAGAGAAACCAGTTTGGGGGAGCTGCAAATGAAGATGCAGCTAAGCACATGGAGACTTTCATTGACTACTGCAGCGCCATTCCCCCACCAGCTGGCGTGACCCAGGATCAAATCAAGGAGACCATGTTCATCTTTTCCCTTCGTGATGCCGCAAGGGAATGGTATAGGGATTTGGACAAGATCGTTCTGGAGATCACTGATTGGAATACACTGGCATTGGCGTTCTACAAGAAGTACTTCTCTGCTTCAAGGACGATCGCCATTAGAGCCCAAATTACGGGCTTTAAACAAGGGCCAGATGAGAATTTCCACGAGGCATGGGTCCGATTCAAGAAGTTGGTGCAGACCATACCGCATCATGGGATTGCAAAGTGGAGTTTGTGCAATCATTTCTACAATGGGTTGTACGACGATCGAGGGGCCATTTTGGATCTTTGCGCCAATGGGAGATTCGCTGAAAATTTGGGAGCAACCAAAGGGTGGAAGATCATTGATGATCTCGCTACCCACAAGGCCGAGTATGGGAATTCGAGAGGGAACCAGAGGAGAGCTGCTGAGTCTTCCTCTGTTGCTGCACTTGAGGCTCTTACTGCAAGATTTGACAAATATGAGCTAGGAGGAGTCTCTAAGGGTGGGATATACCAAGTCAATGCTGTGTCAGACGGTCCCTTCGTTTGTGAAAGGTGTGGAGTTGAGGGCCATGTCTCGAAGAACTGCCCTAGTCCCTTTGAATCCTGCGCTGCCTTTCAACACTATAGGCAGAACAACACCTACTACGAGCCACCGCATCCGAACTTGAGTTGGAGGAGCCGAATGTCCAAAACCCAACTCAACCTCCGCCACAAAGAAGAACCATATGTGCCTCCGCATCAAAAGCAACAAAGAATACCAAAAGCCTCCTTATGTGCCGCAGCAAAACAAACACAAAATTCTGAGTTTTCGAGCTTAAGAATCATTGCTTTGAAGGAGTCCCAAGCAAGAGAGGCCGGGATGAAGTTACTTGAGAGCCAAATTGCTCAACTAGCTAGCAAAAGTAACACTCGAGCCCCCGGACACCTACCCACTCAACCCGAACAAAAGGAGACCCTAAATGCCATCACCTTGAGGAGCGGGTCCACCCTTGACGGTCCTGCCATGGTTGAGGATGTTGTCGAGAAAGATGAGCCAGAAACAAGCCAAGAGAAAGCTTCAACGAACAATTCAAAGAAAAAGACGTCACAGGAAAATCGGTCGATCGACGACATACCTAGTCGATCGATCAAACACGGCTTCCAGGAGCTTCGAATCAGGCAACCCGATCGATCGATCGAGGAGGGTGGTCGATCGACCATAATCACTGCTGATGCTGAAGAATCTCGTCCTTTAATGCCAAATAATCTACGAGACTACTTGTTTCGGGGTACCACAGTCCCGAAGATTTTGGGGGCAGACCCGAGTGCTGATGGGTCAGTCCCGGCTCCGAAGTTCGACCCAATGACGGTCAATGGGTCTCATTTGAGACGGTCTGAGGAGGGATCTAGCTTCAACAAAGAGAAGGTGACGGACTTTCAGCCTAAGTCCAAGGACGCCGGCACACGCGACTTAGAAGAGAGGGCTAAGGTGCTCCTTACAGCCCCATATCCGGAGAGACTCGTGCCGACCAAGGAACAGTATCTTTCGAGTAAGTTTGAGAAAGTTATCCGTAGTTTGAATGTGCAAGTCCCCTTCCTTGAGCTAGTTAACCAAGTACCCGCTTACACTAAATTTATGAAACAACTGTTGTCTAAAAAGCGGTCACTTGAAACAGTGCACACTGTCGCACTCACCAAGGAGTCTTGTTCTTATCTGTCTCACACTGCGCCCCTTAAGTTAGAAGACCCGGGCAGCTTTTCCGTCCCTTATAGCATAGGTACCTTTTCTATCGAAAAGGCTTTATGTGACTTAGGAGCTAGCATAAGTGTCATGCCCTTGAGTCTAGCTAGGAAGCTTAAACCGACCAGGTTTGCTATTACGAGATGACAGCTTCGGATGGTGACCGATCTGCGGTCGAGCCCATAGGAGTCCTAGAGGACATACCCGTCCAGATAGGGAAGTTTTTCTTCCCTGTCGACTTTGTTGTCCTTGACATGCCTGAGGATGACCATATTCCCATCATTTTGGGAAGGCCATTTTTGCACACCGCTTTGGTGCGGTCATCGATGTCGGTCTAGGTACCTTGACCTTCAAGGTGGGAAAACACTCTATTGTTTTTGCTCACCTAAGAAAAAGGATCCCATGTGGCCTGTCACTTGTAACACGGTCTCTGAAAAGAGATCGTACTTTGTACTTCCTGACATGCCTATTACTACTGCTGTATTAACCCCTCCGCCCCGGATTGGGAGCAAGATGGAGGAAGAATCTGTTGTTTTAAATAATGCGGAGCTGGTTTGGGGAAGGGAGTACTACAAGTGCGCCACCGGTAAAGCGGCCGATCATTCAAAGAGGAGGCCTAGGACGCTTAAGCTATGGGACTGATGAAGAAGTAGAGGATGAGCCGGCCAAGGTGAGATGGGCTGATTTGGACTCCGATGATTCCGAGGAGTCCTTGATTGGGGAGATGACGACGCCGATCACCAATCCTCCGATCAATCTTTGAGAAGGGTGCAACGATAAGATGGGCACCATTGGGGCTACCTCTAGTAGCCGAAAGCCAACGAAGTGGGCCATACCATGGTCCTTTTTGATCAACTACTAGTTGATCAAATTCGTTATAAACTTAAATTTTATTGCTTTCGAACTATTTTTTATTGCTTTTGTGTGCGCGATAACTTCGCTTTTATTTTGTTTTGCTTAGGATTTTAAGTACTTTAGACTTCGTTCTGGGTTTTGCGCAATTTTGGGCGCGTACTATTGTGCATTTGCAGGTATTTAGAGCTTATTAGCTCAAATCATTGAGCAATTACGAGGAAATAAAACACTGCGGCAAGATGTTCTCGATCGATCGACAGGCATCCTTGGTCGATCGACTGAGTTGCGGGTTACAGAAACTACTTTTTCACGACCAATTGGTCGATCGATCGCCTCTTTAGGTCGATCGACCACTGCTGCTGCTATATTCGCTCACGACCTCTCCCCTGCTGTGTTTGGTCGATATGCGGACTTCAGGGAGTTTTTCTACTCCACTTCATTTCCGTCGCATTATATATTTCTTCTTTTGTCTCATTTATGCACAATTTTTAAGTTCAAAATTGTTTTCTTCGGTCTTACGCGTGGTAATTTTTGTCTTTCAGGTACTCTTATCGGTAGCACTGCTGGCTACTGAAACCTCCTAGCTCACGCTGGTTTGGGGAGGTTTCCTTTGCTGCGCTTAAAGTCTTGTGTGTTCCCAAGTCTTTACTTTATGTCATTGTGTTTTATTTATTTTTTCTCGCAAATTCCCGTTTCTCTTCGCTTTCATTACATGATTTTGCACAATGGGGACATTGTGCGATTTGGTTTGGGGAAGGGTTTTGCGTCGCATATCATATGTTTGCATTCACGTTTACTTTTTGTTTTGCATTGTTTATTTCATTTCACATATATATATACAGAAAAATCAAAAAAAAAAAAATTGAAAAATTTCAAAAATTTCCATAAAATTTGCACGTTTATTTTAGCATATAGGTCGAGTCGGAACGGTAGTATTTCAATGATGATATTGCATTTGCATCTGTTTTTGCCTAAGCCTTGCTAATTGACATGTTATTAGTAGAATCATATATGCATATCTACGAGTTTCCGTTGAATTACTTGCTGAACTTGAGACTTGACTTTAATAATTGGCAAGCTACATCATATTTCTGAGGTTTAGAGCCTATAACTGGTGTCATCTATGACCAGTTTATTTAGGAATGTGAGTAGTTACTCCTTATGAGACATGTTTCCTTAATTTGCATGAATATGAATTTGATCTGCTTAATACCTGTATGCATTCGGTTTGTGGTTAGTCGACACATGTGGTAGAGGTTCCCTTTTCTCATTTTACCCATAAGCTCCACATCTGCCAAAAATATCCTTTTTGTCCTATTTACTACATACTACACATAGCCTGCCTTTGTCAAGCTAGTAGCCTAGTTTTTGGGATTGTTACGCGTTTTTGGTAGCATTTGCTCATGTTTGAGATATTGTTGGGAAGATGAAAAGAAGGAAAGAAAAGAAACAAAAGAAAAAAAAAAGAAAATGGAAAAATAATTCGAAAAAAGAGAAAAAGAAAGAAAAGTTCTGTCTTGTTCAAAGTAGTCGATCGACCGATCCTTTAGGTCGATCGACGACGTTCGAGAAAAAGAAAAAAAAAAAGAAAAAAATCAATTCGCATGATTTAATCCTTATCCTTTGGCGATATTTGCTCCCATGATCCATTTATATCTTGTGGGGAGTTTTATTGATTTGATAGTTGGAGATTGTGAGTTTTGTGCTCGTTATAGCACCGTTTCGTTCGTTATTGAGCAAGAAGTTGGATATTGTCACTTGGTTCCGTTTTGGTACTAGCTTGATCACCTGTACCCCCACTTCACCATAAAATGTTTTGCCTCTTCTTACCCATACCTCACAATTCCATATATATACCTCGGCATGTGTCAATGGTCATTTGTTGGTTGGAATGCATATGTACGGTCGTAGAGGTCATCTTCATATTTTATTGCTGGCGTGTTTTCATAGGTCGTAGTTAGGTGAGAGTCTTTACAAAATTAATTCTTTCTATCTTACGAATATATCACCTATGCTTATTTGAGTGATTTGAGCGACCCGTGAGAGTCCATTTGATAAGTCTTTACAAATCAATCGGTTCAGAAGACCTTTTAACGACTTTATAATTCGTTTGCATGATTCACATTACTAATTGATTGTTGGTTGTGCATTAAATTGGTTTAGGCCCTACGGTTTGCATTTCGCTCGAGATTGAACTCGTTCCATTAGGTCATTAGATCGAGTCTAGTTCTTGCTTGGGGACAAGCAAGGTTTGGTTTGGGGAGATTTGATGCGTGTCATTTATATGATGTTTTACATCTCTTTTTACACGCATTTCCGAGCTCATTTGTTTAGTTTATGCTACATTTCTCCCTATTTCCGTCTACTTAGTATTTTGTGCCTTGTTGCGAAATGTGAAGAATCCGACGGAAATCAAGCCAAATCCGTCCCGAGTAAGTCGCATTGTAAATGACGTGAAGAAATTGCTTAAGGAACGAGCTTGGTGCGCGATCCAAGGCCCAAAAGACAAGTCCACGTAGAATAAAGAAGTCATGTAGCAGCTAATCCGGTCGATCGACCATCCACATCAGTCGATCGACCACCTATCGGGTTCCAGAAGCTACTGTTGCTGAGGAGCAGTCGATCGACCAGCCTGAGTAGTCGATCGACCAGATTTCAATTCCAGACGGAATTAAAAGATTGAGAAACTCAAGGCCCGTGAAGTTTAGGTTTTAGGAAATAGTTGTTGCGCTTAATTGCTATATAACGTAACATAAATTTCAAGTTTTGCATCTAAGTTTTCGATCACAATACAGTGCTTTTAGTTCTAGCTTATTACGAGTTAGGGTTTGGGGTTATCGATTCTAACATTGGATTTCTGCCTTCGCTCTTAAACTTTCCTTTGAATCTTGGTAATTGTTCGCCTAATTCCGTTTTTATTGCTTCGCTTCTATTGTTAGTATAGAATTGATAGTTAGCATTCCCAAGCCAATTATCGCTTCATCATCGTTGTTATTTATCTTAAATATGAATTCCGTATTAGTCATTAGTTTATTCGTTGTTTTTACATTCACTATGAGTAGCTAAATAGCTAGTGCTAGGATGTAGGCGATTTATGGCTAGGCGGCATTAGATTGAACACGGACTGAACCCGCGTGTCAGTCGATCGACTGACATAGTTGGTCGATCGACTGACCTTGTAAGGTTATCTTTCGTTTTAATTGTTTTTAAACTTGTATTTAACGAATCGAATGCATGCGACCAGTTAGATACCTATTTCGTGACTGACCCATTAGACCGAAAGGTAGGGTAGGTTGCTTGACCGTCAATTAATTCGACTAAACTGTGCTAAGATCGAAAGATAGGTATAGTTTAGACCATTAGTCACTTTTCAGGACGAGAGTCAGTATTAGTGATATTAGGGACCTATAGCGAGATCGAGAGATGCTATTTGTTAGGAGTGGACTGAGATGACCTCTTATTTCCCGCCTTACCTGTGTTTATTTCAGACCGACTTAGTTTGCTGCCGCCGAAGCTATAATGACCCGATCATCCTAGTACCCTTCTTTTATCTGTTTAATTCGTATTTTTAGTTTAATTTCCTTTTATTGTTATTAGCTGTCGACCAATTCACATCAACCCCCCACAATAGTTACCTTAGACTAAGCATAAAACAACTAAAGTTTACAACTGCCTCCTTGTGGTTCGACCCTGTTACCACTAGCCTAGGTTAGTCTTAATAGGAGATTATAAATATTATCTTTGGTACTCACAGCGACGGGTATCAGTCACTCACTAATTTTAAAAAAGCTCGTGCAAAGTCTGCTTCAGAACATCTCCAGCAGCTCACATTGCACCTGAAAAACAACATTTAGAGGAAAAGCATTAATCAAAATACAATTTGTCACTCAAGAAGAAAATCAAAACCCTCGAAATTGTATGATAAACAAAACTGAAATAAAAAAGTGTAAATAGCAAAATAATATTATTAGTGTGAGTTGAAAAGAGTAAATACCAAAAAAAGATATGGCCGCAAGGTGTACCAGTACGGTGTTAGAAGATCACTTAGGCGAGTGCCCTTGTTCTTTTGACCTGAAAACAGAAAATATAGATACAAAGAGGTAAAACAGAATGAACTAATTAAAAGCAACTCAATCAAATAAGAACTTGGGCTATAAATTGAGACCAAATATTACCAATTTCAGGAACAATACTGACATTTACCTGAGTATATTTGGACATTTGGGTATCCTTTTCAGTTTTCACTGCAATGGAGCATAATGAATAAAAAGGTAGAATTCTTTAAAAACATCGCAGTATAACCGAATATACCTGATTCGGGTATGATTAAGCTCCAACAAAAACAAAATGCAGACTAGACAATGCGATGTACAGGCAATGATATCAATGCATTAACTAGTTACCTCATGCTACAATCGTCTTCTCCATTCTCCAATGGTTTGAACAATGAATCTATAATCTCAGTTCTTGGAGATTGAGTTCTTAGAGAGACTCTATATCTTGAAATGAGTGGCCATGATAAAGAGCCAACAACCTGTTATTTTAGAAAAGCAGGAAAAGAGGTGTGATCAGGACAGTCACTAGCTGCAATGATATTGTTTTGGGTAATTTTTGATAGTACACCAAAAAATCATACACACATAAACATCATCATTTGGCTCTTATTATCATGAAGATGAAAACATCCACAACATACCATAGTTACCACTACCAACTAAACCTAATATAAATGTGACACATGAAGCACAATACATGACTGCTATCAATGAATATGCAAGCTCATTTCCTAAAATAAACCACACTTTTCTAGCCTACCATTGCTCTAAATAGCTACTGTACTTTTTTGGTCTATCAGCTACTCGGCCAGCTATGTAAGCCAGAAGAAATGAGAACAAATCCATTAGAAGGCTCATAAATAAGTGGAAGGGAATGAGATTGACATAAGGGTACAAAACTTACTGTCATGAGCAATAAATCAGAAAATTTGACGGATAAAAGAATCCATTATTCATACAAATCACCATAAAGACACTAAATTCTTATAATACAAAAAGTATGACAAAAAGATGTACAAATGTAAGGCATTAGTTCAGTCATTCAAGCTCGAGTTGTGTCCTGACTCAAAAGTCAAAACAGCCATACCTAGTTCATGCTCGATCTCCAACTATCACTAACATCATCACAGAAAGTTTAAGATCAGAATTCCGAAAACTTATAATACAACATGAACAATTTAAGTGATTACTTCAAAGACAATAACAATTATCATTAAATAAAAAGAATAACATCATTCAAAGATCCTTACAAGTTACAACTAGATAAGCATAAGTGTAATTACCCATAAACCCTAAAATCTAAAATCAAACCAAATAAAAGTATACCTATAATTAAGGGACGAAGTAGTACAAATGACATATTGGCGGTCGGCGAGCTTATTCAATATAGACTCTACTTCAAAACTAAAATCACATCAAATAGAATTCTTATATCAATAGTAGAGTATAATGGAGCTGGTGGTGGTGAGAAAACCCGAAAAACTAAGTTAAAAATATGAATACGAAATTAGGGTTTGCCTAATTTTGCAATTCAACTTTAATAAACAAAACAAAAATCCAAAAAAGCATACAATTAGGCAGATATAATCAAATACTCAATAATAATTAGTCAAATATACATTATATAACTCACTAATCGGAACCTATTCACCAAAAATTGAGATTTGAGATTTGGGGGAAACTCTTACATTATATAACCAAACGCTCACGGGCGATAAGGATGTCTTGCTTGCGGTGGAGCGGTCGACGTTGTCGGCATTGCCGCGTGTTGTTGGCCGGAGCGAAGGTAGGAGTGAGTGAGAGGGAAGAGAGGAAAGGGTATGAGTGTGTATGACGATATGAGTCATGAGGATAGGGTGTTGGGATGATTAGATAGTGTATAAAAGATTAGATAGTGTATAAAAGAGAATTAGGTACCTAACCGTTTTAATAGAGAACGGTAAGGATAGGGACCGTGCTCTTTGTTTAATCAAGGAGAACGCTTCTGGATATATAACCGGTCTCTTTTATATTTTAAGGCGGTTGGTCAAACCTAACCGTTCTCTTTGTTAATGTACGAGAACGGTTTGCGCAAACAACCGTTCTTTATTGGAATCTTATATGCCCGCCAAACTAAAAATAACAAAGTGACCGGTTTCGCTATCAACCGTTCTTAAAGGAGCGTTCTCTTTGCCTTAAATTGTAGTAGTGAATAGATTGACTCAGTATGCTAGTGAAAATAATTTGGGGCGGGGGAATTGTTTTCATTTTGCGCCCAAATTGAGGATTATATGGACATGGGTTGTAATTTAATCCGATGTCCATTATAATGGACATGGGTTGAAAATAACAACCGATGTCCATATAATATAATTACATCAGACTTTTATAAAAATCCGATGTGCAAACTTATTACATCTGTTTTTTTCAAAAATCCGATGTCCATCCACTGATGTCCTTGATGAATTCTGTAGTAGTGTGTCTTCAGTGGATATAGTGATATAATTAAAAACAATGTTTTCTTAAAACATAGTTAATAAAATAATTTTAGTAAAATCGACAATTTTATACGGAGTAAAAGTGTTGGACAAACTCTTTTCTAGCTCTTAATACAAAATTACTAATAGTAAAATTTATAATTAAATTTCAAATGGAGTTAAATATCAATAGTATAATTATTAAATTTTTTAATATTCTTATCTAAAAAGCCGCGTATTTGCGCGGAATCTATACTAGTTACTTAATAATCTTATTGTATATGATTCGGTATCTAAATATTAATAGGTTGTGTCCACTCATTATCTAGTTAGGTGACCCGCATTTCGGGTATTTTACAATTCTTATATCCTACACCCATGTGTAGGATACTACATACTCCCCCCTGCCCACCCCACCCCACTCATCCTCAACTTCCTCCTTTTATTTTTCTTTTTTTCTTCTTTTGCTTTTTTTTTTCTTTTAAAATTTTAAAACAAAAATTAACTTCCATTTTTAAGAAAAGTTACGACGGTCATATTCAGTTTAAGTGTTACGTAGTGTTACGTAGTGTTACATTCACGATATGACACTATTATATTCATTTTAAGTTTAGTGAATCTGACAATATTGTTTAATGAATATGTGCTTTAAAGTGCGATATTCACAATAGGACACTATCATATTCACTTTCAGTTTAGTGAATATGACATCGTAGTTTGATGAATATGTATTATGGGGTGTGATATTCATCCGATGGTTCTATTATATTTACTTTCACTTTAGTGAATATGACATTTATAGTTTAGCGAATATGAGTTTATTTGTTCAAATATATTGAACAATAATCATGAACGTTTAATTTCATACCAAAATCGCATAATACAAAATAATTTAAGGAAAAAAAATTATGTGATATGATATGAATATGTTAATTACGTTATGTGAATATGTGAGGAAAAATAAAACAAATAACAAAATATATCAAATATGATCTCAATTTGTAGAGGAATAAAAATTATGAATAATAATATATTTTTTATTATTTTCTAATTTATTAAATTTATAATTTATTTATAATAAGAAAAAAATTAAGAAAAGGGAGTACCATGCACCATACTCTTGGGTGCATGGTATAATTTACCGGTATTTTATGCTTTGACGACTTTTGGTCTGAAAATCTGCTCATCACTTTTTCAAGCAAATATATCATTTCATTAATAAGCTACTAAATATGTCAAATTTGAGATATATATTTAATGTACTGCTATTTTGTAATTGATCCCTTTCACAATATATTTTTTTAGATTTTGCAAAATTTTGAAATGTTAATTTTTTTTATTTGATCTAATAGATTGTAGTTAAAAGTCTAACAGTATCCATGATACAATATATTTTTTTTTTTGATAACGAGGAGGTCGGATCCTCCCCGGCACGCGCCAATACCATGCTAACCAACACGTACCATGTAAGCTGCTCAATCCACGGGGTTACCCCTCACTGGAAGACATGTGGCCAAGTCTCTTCCTCTAAGGAGATTCGAACCCGGGACCTCGCAGTCCATCTTTCAGATGTTTTGAGGGTACCCGGATCTCTACTAGACCAAGAGCACTTGGTTATGATACAATATTTTTTCTCAAACACATTTTAAATTAGCAAAGTGAAATAAAGATTTCGAAATTGGGGGTTAGAGAATGGAATTCAAATGAGTTTATTTTAGTCTTACT
The DNA here is from genome assembly GCF_048544455.1 of Silene latifolia. Classification (NCBI taxonomy): domain Eukaryota; kingdom Viridiplantae; phylum Streptophyta; class Magnoliopsida; order Caryophyllales; family Caryophyllaceae; genus Silene; species Silene latifolia. Next base: position 142,667,307 of record NC_133536.1, read on the forward strand.
TAAACTTGGCAGGATTGGTTCGCCAAACATGCAAGCTGGTCCAAATCTGAATTTGAGAATACAATATTTATTGCCAAACACACCATTTAAAATTTGAACTGAACTTAAAAAACTACTACAAAATTTAAACTGAACTTAAAAAATTACTTTAAATTTAAAAGAACGGGATCTAAAGTATAACTATTCATTTTTGATACCGCTTTTCAAATCGTTTGTCTATCGGTCTATGTACTCGGTACGGTGTATTACTCGTGATCAACTTGCCGTGAGTTTATGCTAGCTGAGTAACAAAATTGATTGTTATTCCTTTCGTCCCGGTTAATTGTTATTATTTGGTTTTTGGCATAAAGACTAAGGAAAGAGGAATAGACCAATTACTAAATGATAAGTGGAACAAATTGAGTGTGAATGATCAAATTGCTCATTAAGTTCATTTTTAAAATAGAAACGACAACTGGACAACAATTGACTGAGACACCCAAAATAAAATAGGACAATAAATAACCGAGACAGAGGATGTATAATTATGTGTCAAGTTGATGACAGGAAAAAATATACTCGTATATAACTTTGGCCTCAATTTGTGATAGAATTTTAATCAATGTTTCCAATTTGGTAGGTGAATATAGACCTGGCAAAAGTAACCCGACTCAATTGATCTACATCATTCGAATGTGACTCGAAAACCCGAATTGACCCGACCCGACCCGAATATGACCCGAGCTTTCTTGACCCGTAACTGACCCGACCAAAAAATGACTCGATTTGAAACCACCAAACCCAAAAATAACCTGACAAAATATAACTCTAATTGATCCGAAAAGACGTGAAATGACTATTTTTCTATTCATTGACGCAAAAATGACCCGATCCGAAACAACCCGACCCGCTTGACCTGAAACAGACCCAAAACCCGAAATAACCTGTCCCGACCCGAATTAACCCGAAATCAATGAGAGACCCAAACTGACCCGGCCGAATCGGCCCGACCCAAACCCGACCCGTTGACCCATTTTTCTAGGTCTAGGTGAATATAACATATACTCCCTCTGATTCAGATCAAAGGTAACATTCATTTTTCGGTTGATTTTGACTAAAAATATCGCTAAAATTAAATAAAACTTATAAATATAGATTTGTTATTAAAAAGTTTTTCAAAAAATATTATTTTTTGTACAAAAAAGTCACGTATATATGAAAAAAATACGGTTAAAGTATCGACTTAAGGACCACCTAAAACCAAATGTTACCTTTAATCTGGATCGAAGGGAGTATAGTTACACACTAGTCACTTGATTTATGAAGGTTGTTATATTGTACATTGTACATTTGTACTTGATTAAGCTACATAGATTCCCCATGGCCAGAGAATGTTATAATACCTCAGATAAATTGTACGAGTAAATCATGAATTTTGTAGTTAAAAAAAGGGGTTTTTCTACATGGTGATCCTGAACTTTTTCAAATCATACATGGTAATCCTACAAAATAGAAAAAGTTTTTGGTAACCCCGAACTCCCTTAATGTCAATTAGCGTGACCATTAACTCTAATTCCGTGTAAATGAGACGTTAAGTGTCCAAGGTGGCTAATGACGTGGCTTATTTGGGCTGATGTGGCTCTTATTTGCTTGACTTTTTGTTGACTTACCATTTCCCTCCAATCTCCTCAAATTTTCCCTCCTAATCCCCCTTTATTTATAAGTTTTGTTCGTCATTTATTCACTTGCCCTTCATTTCTTCTTCTTCCTGCTTCTTCCTTCTTCCTGCTTCTTCCCTTTTCTTTTTCCTCCATTTTCTTCTTCTTCCTTTTAATAAAACCAACCTAATTTATGTCTTCCTCAAATTGGAAAAGCGAGCCAATAGTAGGGATGGAGTTTGTTAACCAACCTTTCAATCGATGTCGGAAAAATGCGGTCATCGAAATCTCTAGGTCTGCAAGCAACCCTAGAAAAGCATATTTTAGATGTGAAGATTTCAATATATTTGTTAGTTGGTTAACTAACAATCATGTGATTTTTAACAATGGGGGATATTTGAAGAACAATTTCGAGGATGAAAATGTTTCAAGTGGTGTTGTTCAAGGGAGAAATGAAGATATTCAAAACTTAAAGAACCATTTAGTTAAATTAGCAAATGTAATGATGATTTATTTTAAGTTGATTGCTTTTATGTTTATGGTTATTGTAATAGCTTTCATCATTAAATTGTAATTTTCTGGGTTTAATGAAATAAGGAATGCAAATTTGGGAATGAAAGCAAAGATTTGTTGCACTTCTAATTTTCTGATTCATGACAAAAAAGGGTTACAACTTGTAGTTCAAGTGCAAATTGACGTAGTCTTTGTAGTTTAAGTCTAAACCTAGCATCAAAAGGGAGAGTAATCATATTACAAGGTCATAAATGACCATACATAACAGCAAAACAAGTCAAATATGACGAAACAAAATGTTGCAATAACTGAATTAGTTTCTTCATTTTGATCATTAAATCATAGCTTCTTCAAAAAGTATGCTCCCTTTTTTTTTCTGCAAATCTGACCCATCTTCATTTTGATTTGATGGCAACTTCCTTTTCCTCCCTCTCTTCCATTAATTTCTTTGCCACCTATTTACAATTTGCCATTGGATTGTTGTTTCTGACACCATCACACCCATGCTTAGGATTTTTTATTGTCTTGATTGCCCATGTTTGTCCATCATTCAGAACACTTGTATGTATTCTCCATCCACAGTTTACAGTAGCATAATTTGCTGTATACCTATTACATTCAGCTTTCACCACCACCAAATTAAACCCTTCTTGGACACAATAGTCTCTTAAAACATCCTTGAAATGGTCCTTGTCCATGAATATATTTGCCAAGGTTTCAATCTAATTGCCCCAAACACCTTGTTCTCATATAACTCACCATTTTTAAACAGTTTTGCATTGTATCCTCCATCCTCCTCATCTAGCCATCCTTCTTCCTCATATGGATTATAGTCATCAATGAACTCCAAGGTGGATATCACAACATTGTCCTCTTTCTCAAGGTCAGACAAACCCTACTCATCATCAAGCTCATCCTCAACAGATGGATTATAGGACCCATCACTATCTTCTGCATCAGAATCACAAGTCACTATTGTCCTCAAATCCCTTGACCTATAACCCCTTGTCACTCTTGAATTACTCTCTTGAGTCTCAACAGGAGTTTCATTATCTTTAGGGATATATACCCCTTTCCTCACAGCTTTTGTTCTAGGAATTTTAAACTTTGAAACCTTAGATGAAGAAGCTTGAACAGTTGGAGGTGGTTTAAATCTGGGAGATGTCCTCCTAGTAGTAGTGGCTAGGGATGTCACAATAGGTGAAGCAGGCTCATTGGGTTGAACAGATCCCACAATAGGTGAAGTGGGTTGACTGACTTGCCTTGTATTCAACCTTTCACTTCTCCTTGGTGAAATAACAGCAGTAGCATTGGATAATGGAATACACAACTCATCATCTTCTATTGTTTGAATAGGTTCAAAAAACACAGGATCTTCAAATTTATCAGGTTCAGGAACAAGTTTAGGGACAGGTTTAGGAATAGGCTTTAACACACTTCTCTTACAAGGTATTTTTTTCCCTTGATGTCCCCTGTTTTTTATTCTCTAAAGTTGCCTCAACCTCATCAACATTGTCCTTTTTCTTATAAGACCTAACCTATCTTGCCATAAGAAGAACATGACAAGGTTTAACCTCAGACCCAATCTATATATCAATTATTTTCTTCCCCTCTAACCTATTGAGCATTTGCATAAGATCAGTGTCATCCCTTAACCACACTGATCTCATTTTATAGGAATATGCCAATGAAGGGTTTGTAGTCCATTTAATCTTTTCTGCTTCCACCCCATCAGACATGTTGTTATAAAAATCAATAAACAAGATCCTATCAGTATCTTCAACTAAAACTTCAACAAAATTAGCCCTATAATGTAGTTTTAAGACAATATTCTCCATACTGCACTCAAAATTCAACATTTACAAAGTTTCAGTTCAGAAAACATCATCAATAACATAATATGACCTAAAATAGCAAATAATCTAAGATTTGAACTTAAAAGATTGCAACTTTGCTAAATTAAAGCATAATTAAACACAAAAACACCATCAATAACATTAAATTAAACCCAAAAGATAGAGGAAACATCTTACCTTTAAAATCGCAAATGATGAATGATGGAATTTGGGTTTATTGCTTCTTGATGATAACAGGAGAAATTTTGAGGCAGAAACCCTAATTTTTTTTACTGATGAAATGGAAAATGTGAGGAACAGAGTGAAAGTGGGGGAACCGAAGGGTTCGATCAAAAAAAGGTTTTTTTTTTTTTAAATATTAATTTCCTATATGTAATATTCATATAGCCTAGTCAAGAGCCACATCAGCCCAAATAAGCCACGTCATTTAGCCACCTTGGACACTTAACATCTCATTTAGACGAAATTTGAGTTAATGGTCACGCTAATTGACATTAAGGAAGTTCAGGGTTATCAAAAACTTTTTCTATTTTGTAGGGTTACCATGTGTGATTTGAAAAAGTTTGGGGTCACCATGTAGAAAAGCCCTAAAAAAAATTATCCTTATTTGTAAGTCTATTGGCACTTGTACCTGAGGGAAGTTCCTCTCCCGTTATCTTGACCATTATGAAGCGGTCGGGTTCGGGACGCGTCAATTCAGGTCAGGTTAATTCGGGTTTTTTTATTGATTTTGGGTTAATACGGGTCGGGAAGGGTTAGTTTGGGTTTCAGATCTGTTTCGGGTTTGTTGGTCGGGTCTGTTTCGGGTCAAGCGGGTCGGGTTGTTTCGGGGCGGGTCATTTTCGGGTCAATGAATAATAGAGAAATGGCAATTTCAAGTCTTTTCGGTTCAATTAGAGTTATATTTTGTCGGACCATTTTCGGGTTTAGTGGTTTCGGATCGGGTCATTTTCAGGTCGAGTCAATTCCGGGTCAAGAAAGTTCGGGTCATATTCGGGTCGAGTCGGGTCAATTCAAGTCTCGGGTCACATTTGAGTAATGTAGTTCAGGTCACTCTGGATCTCGATTCAGTCTTTTCAGGTCGGGTTGCTTTTGCTAAGTGTACTTGTAGCCGTGTAGGCCTTCATTCTAACCGTGTTACGAAACCAAATATTCACAACGTTAGCAAATCATCAATATAACAAAGTAGAAAAAACTAAACTAATGGTAAAAAAATGAATAAGAAAATCATACGAAAAACACATTTTCTCTTTTAATTGTATACGAGTAACTCTTTTATCCTCCACTCAAAATGACATAAACATTTCGTAGAAAATAACACTAAGAAAACTAAAAAATTGGTAAAGTTAAAAAATAAGAATGATTTTGATACACAATTACATGCCCAAAAGAAGTACTAATTAATTAGAAGATGATGAAGGGCATAGAGGAGAATGATAATGGTGATTTGTCTTTTCATTCTCTTTATTATTTGCAACAATGATGGTAATAAAAGACCCATTTACCCCTTGATGATAATCCTTGTCTCTTTTCACTTGTTCTAACAACATTGTTTTCTTAACCAATTTCTCTTCAGCATTCCTTAGAAACTTAAACTTCGGAGGAGGAGAAGATTTGACAATCTTATTAAACTCGGCGCCATTCGAAGATTCATACAAAGGATTATACCCTCTAGTAAGACTTCCACTATGATTACTACTACAATAAGATTCCATTGGAGTACTTGAACAAGGTGTCATAAATGGCGGAGATGATAACGGTGTTGCATATGGAGTATTAATCTCCGTATTATTATTCATAAGATCATTTAAACTATTCCTTTTTCTTTCACTCGTCATTTTTCCATCTTCTGATAACTCCATTTCTTCAATTGTTTCCTCTTTGATTGTGAAGAGAAACCTCGGTGGCCCGGTAATTAATTCTGCTCCTATAAAATTACCACCATTTTGAACATCATCACAAGATGTGAGGTGTTTTTGGGGGTGAAAATGGATTTGTTGGGTAATTGTGGAAATATTTATAGCAGAGGAAGAGGATGCTTGGTTTTTACAGGAGTTTGTATAATCAACTTCAATAATTTCTTTTCTAATGATTCTCCTTTTCCACCATAGAAGGTAGTAAATTTCAGCTACCAAGGCTAATAATAAGCAAGTAAATATTAAGCTTAAAGCAAGTCTTACACTGCCTAATGATCTCATCTTCCTTTCTGTAAGGTTTAGAAAAGCTTGAATATTATTGATGAATAATCAAGGTATTTATACAAATACAAACAATGCTATTTAGGAAAACCTAAGATACAAGAAACGAATATAACAACCTAAGGAAATACAAATAAACACGAATTAGGAAAGACATAGACAGTATAGAATATACAAGATACGGAGTATAATTATGAAGATACAGTAATATTATTAACATGCTCCCGCAAGTTGGACGATCCTTCGAGAAGACCAATCTTGGAAATAAGAGACTGAAATGGAGCACGGGCAAGAGGTTTGGTAAGACCATCTGCGAGCTGATCACGGTTGGAGACATGAGCTACACGAATAGAACCATTTTGAACATGCTCACGGACGAAATGAAAAGCTATAGCAAGGTGCTTCATACGAGAATGAAATGTCGGGTTAGCAGAATAGCTCGTAGCACTTAAATTGTCACAAAAAATAGTCGGCGAGGCTCGAAGAGGAAAGCGAATTTCAGTTAAAAGATTACGAAGCCATAACAACTCCGCAGTAGTAGCAGCAATAGCGCGAAATTCAGCTTCTGTCGATGAGCAAGCAAGAGCCTTTTGTTTCTTTGAAGACCATGAAATAGGAGTCCGACCAAGGAAAACAAAATAACCAGATGTAGAAATAAAATTATCCTTGTCACCCGCCCAATCCGCATCACAAAATGCATGAAGACTAAGCGGAGAATCACGATAAAGTTGTAAGCCGAGAGTCATAGTACCTTTGAGATAACGAAGCAGGCGCTTCAAAGCTAGCCAATGAGATTCTTGAGGGTCCTGCAGAAACTGAGCAAAAGGGTTGACAGAAAAGGCAATATCGGGACGTGTAAGGGACAAATACTGCAAGCTACCAACGATGGCACGATATTCACTCGGGTTAGAAATGGATGATCCAGACCCGACAGTAAGGGGGGGGGGGGTAAGTGGCGAGAGGGGTAGGCGTAGGTTTAGCATCAGTCATGGAAAAACGGGTAAGGAGATCATGAATATACTTGGTTTGGGTAAGTAGCAAGCCACGAGAATTAGGGGTGACCTCAACACCTAGAAAATAAGAGAGCGGTCCTAAATCCTTGAGCGAGAAACGAGAGGAGATTGCTTGAATAAACTGATCAAGAAGAGAGGAGGAAGAGCCGGTGATGATAATATCATCAACATAGACAATAAGAAAAAGAATAGAGGATCCACGAGTAAGGACAAATAAAGACGAGTCCGAGACAGTAGGCTTAAAGCCATAGGAAAGGAGAAAGACTTTGAGCTCCGTATACCAGGCCCGAGGGGCCTGTTTTAGCCCATAGATGGCTTTATTTAGATGACACACATGAGTGGGGCAGTCCGCATGGACGAAGCCAGGAGGTTGGCTCATGTAGACGGTCTCACTCAAGGTACTTTGTAAAAAGGCATTATTAATGTCTAATTGACGTAGGGGCCAATTATGATGAACAGCGAGAGTAAGAAGGAGACGAACGGTTGTCGGCTTAACAACCGGACTGAATGTGTCAGAATAGTCAATGCCAACTTGTTGATGAAAGCCCTTAGCAACAAGCCGCGCTTTATACTTTTGAACTGTGTTGTCGGGGTTATATTTGATACGATATACCCACTTACAACCGATGACATTATAATTTGAAAAAGGGGGAACAAGTTGCCATGTATTATTCTTGAGGAGAGCAGCGTGTTCCTCGGCCATGGCAGCTTGCCAGCGGGGGTCAGTATTGGCCTGACGAAAAGTGGTGGGAGTAAAGGAGTTGGAAAGAGTAGCAACCTTGGCATATTTGGGATTTGGCTTACGGATGTTGTTCGATAGACGGGTTGTGACATTGCGCAGAGGAGGGGGTGGAGGAGGAGGTGGTGGTGGAGGAGAAGGAGAAGGAGTAGTGGTGACGGTGGGAGTAATTGGTGAAGGGACAGGTGTAGTAGACGAAGTAGCAGAGGAGGACGTGGGGGTGGGAGAAGGTGGAACCAGAGGAGTCGTGGGGGAAGGCTGCTCAGGGGATTGTTCCTGAGATGTAGAGGAAGGGGATACAGTGGAGGAAGGTGAGGGAGTTAAGATGGGAATGTTAAATTCACACCATTGAGAGGAAGACACAGAAGTATTCGACGAGGAGGAGACAAGACAAGAGTATGGGAAATCGTGTTCAACAAAGCGAACATGACGGGAGGTATAGATACGGTTGGTGACGGGATTTAGACAGTGGTAAGCACTTTGAGTGGGGGAATAGCCCATAAAAATACAAGGGAGAGACTTTGGTGACAGTTTGTGTTCAGAATAAGGCCGAAGCCAAGGATAACACAAGCAACCAAAATTCCGAAGCTTTGCATAATTAGGGACGGAATTAAAGAGCTTGTGGAAAGGAGAAATTTTGTGGAGATTTGGAGTGGGCATGCGATTTATAAGGTAAACAGCGGTTGCGAAGGCGTGAGGCCAGAAAATAAGAGGGAGAGAGGCGTGAGTGAGGAGGGTAAGACCAGTCTCAACAATATGACGATGACGTCGTTCTGCATAACCGTTGTGTTCTGGTGTGTGAGGGGGCGAGGTAAGGTGAGCGATGCCAGAGTTTAGAAGATTTGGAGTGAATTTAACGAATTCACCACCGTTGTCAGAAAAGAATTGAATTATAGGTCGTTGAAAATATTTTTCCACAATGGCTTTAAACCTGAGGAAAGTTTGAGCGGTGTCGGATTTTTGTTTGAGAGGGTAGAGCCAAGTATACTTCGTATAATGGTCAACAAATATAACGTAATATTTGTAACTGTCATACGACACAACCGGAGAGGTCCATAAATCAGAAAAGATTAATTCAAGAGGAGCTGTAGAAGTAAGAGTAGAAGAATTAAAGGGTAATTTGTGACTTTTATTGATAGAGCAAGAGTTACAATTATGCTTAGAGCTAACAGACTCTTGTATTGGAAAAACACTATTAATTAAACTAATGACTCGAGATGAAGGGTGGCCAAGGCGATGGTGCCAGCTGGAGATGGAGGTGAGGCTACTTTGATGAAGACGAGGAGGGGAGGGACACCATTCATAGATGCCGCCAGAGCTAGGTCCTTGGAGAAGAATTTTGCCCGTCAATCGTGCCTTAAAACAGAAAGACGAGTGTGAGAATTCAACAATTGCATCATTATCATGACAAAATTGTGAAACAGAAAGTATATTACGAGAAATAGACGGAACATGGAGAACATTATTGAAACGAAATTGAAAGGCGGAAACAAGGATGGAGAAATAACCAATATTCGCAATAGGAAGGGAGGAACCGTCTCCTATAAGAAGTTCATCCGACCCATCATAGGGAGAATGAATGGCAAGAGTGTTGAGGTCATTGGTAATGTGGTGAGTGGCTCCACTATCAATGAGGTAGGAGGATGGGGAGGTCGTAGTGGATGCAGTGGCAGTGTAGGCTTTTGGAGCTTGTGGTGGTCGCTGATTGCGAGCAGGGGGTGTGTAAGGAGGGATAGTGACATTGGGGAAGAGCTTCTTGAATATAGGACATTGTTCAAGGAAGTGTCCAACGGCATGACACCATTGGCACTTGCCTTTGAACGGGGTAGTGGTGGGTGATGCAGGCGTGGGTGTGGGAAGGAGGGGAGGTTGGGTGCGTGGCTGAGTGCGGGTAGAGGAGGTACTGCCGCGGTAATTTGCAGCATAGGCAGAGGCAGGGGAGTAAGCAGGGGAAGGAGGGGGTTGGTTTTGGATCTCAGTGAGTTCATGATTGAGTAGTTTTTCATGAAGGGAGTCAAAGAAGATGAGTTCATCACGGGCTTTGACGGCTTCAATGACGGGGCGATAGGTGTTAAAGTCGAGGCTGCGAAGTACTTTGGCAATAATGTCTTCAGGGTCCATGGGTTTACCAAGGAGGGATAGTTTGTCGGTGTAAACTTTGATGGAATGCATATATTCTGTGACGGTCTTGTCACCTTTGGAGAGGTTATTGAGGTTGTCTTTGATTTGAAGGATGTGGCCACGGGACGGGTTGTAACACCCCCATACTCCAAGTGCCTTACCAGGACCACTCAGGTATGAAGACATTACCATCTCGGTTGCCCGAGGTAATGATAATCAAATAAACAATGAAGAAACAACGTTTAAATATAAATACTTAGTGAAGAGTTACAATTCTCAAAACCAAACCAAAAGTGCAATACATGTTCTCAAACTGACTGTTCTAACTGAAATGTAAATAACTAATAAAATACAGCGGAAGACTCCTATCATCATGTCGTGGCAATCCCAGCTATCCCAGTACTCATCTCATACCTGCTCAATATCTGCTCACCATCCCCGAATGGATCACCGCAGTTTACAAAACAACAACCGGGTCGTCGATACTAATCACACAATTTATACATATATATCAACAATAAGATACACAGACATGACTTAACTCACACACACACACACAACCAACCAATTCCAATCGTCTCAATCACGATCGTCCACTGGACCCACCACGCCATGGGGGACCGCACCGTACCCACCAAATCCCCGCTCCACATAGTGAGCGATAACCCTGTCCATTAATGTGCACATCCCCTTCCGTGGCGGGTTCCACGAAGGGCGAAACTAGGGCGTGAAGCCACTCCCGCAAGTGACTCCACTCGGTAGAGAATTATCTCGAGAACCAGAGACAACCAATCACAATCACAATCACAATCACAATCACAACCGTCACAATGCAACTACGATATTAAACAATCAATCTCAACACATCAACAATCATCCCATTATGGGACTAATACGAGTAGGAAATCCTACCCGGAAAGCACAACTATCGACGGTCTCTACACTGTCTCAAAAAGGCTCTTCTACGAAACCTCCTCCTATCATACAACATACAAATGCTACCAAATCACAAACTACTCAAAAACCCCCAAATCCCTAGATTAGGGTTTAACCAACTTAAAGGAAAGACAATAAAAAAGGTACATAGATCTTACCCTCGACGCAAGGAACTCAACGGTATAATCAACGCTCAGAACTGACCTTCCAAACTCCGGGTATTGCTAATAATGCGATTAGGATGAAGAACTTGCTTGCTTTCTCTCTTAAACAGTAATTTAGGTTTTGCCAAAAGTGATTTAGAATAATGACGACAAAGCTTATATACCTTAATCGCATAATTAACAAAACCCGAGAAAACTCCCCGTAAAACCGGCTACTCGATCGAGTACCCAAGGCTACTCGATCGAGTACCCAAGGCTACTCGATCGAGTACCCCCTTACTCTATCGAGTACCTAAGGCTACTCGATAGAGTACCCCCTTACTCTATCGAGTACCTAAGGCTACTTGATAGAGTACCCCCTTACTCTATCGAGTACCTAAGGCTACTTGATAGAGTACCCTCTGAGTCGAAACTTTTCTAAAACGCAACTTACCCTTACTCGACCGAGTAAGGCCTACTCGATAGAGTACCCCAAGACTTATAAATACGGAGTATTACAGTCTTCCCTCCTTAAAAAGAACTTCGTCCCCGAAGTTCAACCCATACTCTAAAAACAACCATACTAACTCGACCAAGAGACAACAACATAACTAAGAACTCAAAAACTCGACCAAACATAAAACATGAACTCTTAACACCCACTCCACCAACTATGTTTACTTCCTTAACATGACTCACGATATCGTATCCACCACATATATATCTCTCACGACACCAACTTCATACATAACCAACCACCATCCACTAACACTGCTAGCTCCATAATATCATCCACTATCAAATCCAAAATCAAGACACTCATAGACATCAAACGGAATGTTACATTCTACCACCCTTAAAAGGAACTTCGTCCTCGAAGTTTACTCAGACTCATAACATCATCCTCCAACTGTCAACATTATATAAAATATTCTCATACTCCGAAGCATCACACTACTACAAGCACGGCCATGGCCTTTTATAAGTATTATCCACAAAACAAATCCCTCCTTTACGCTACGCTAACACTCTACTTCCAATTATATTACAACATGCACCACCATGAAACTCTCTTTTATCGCCTCCTACTTCTATTAAGATAAATGTTACGTCCTCGTAACTCACTAATACTAAATCCTAGATATATCTTTTCATAATCCTCATCACCATCGCATGTCAAAGATAACCACCTATAATCTAAACACTCGCCATGCACCTACCCAAGGCTCACTTACTTAAACAACTCTCATACTTCACTTCTCTCGTCACACCACCTAACCTATACCACAAAATCCTTAATTTAACCCAAAACTTCACTTGTTCCCTATTACCGCAACATGACACACCTCTCTATATAAACTACATAAAACTCTTACCGCCAAAAGCATAACTCACGATCCACACTTGTTACGTACACTCACACTAGATCCTCAAGTTCCTTTCTTTTATTACCGCAAGCTGTTGGGGCTGGTGTCCTTTACAGTTAGTGCAAGGACTTATAAATCTCTAAAAGGATCAAAGGGTATACTTTTGTATCATAATCAGTTGGTCCACGTTTATCAATAACGGTTGGCTTGCTAGATAAGTTTGACGTTATTGTCATACAGATGGCGGTGATCAACTGGTCCCTAAAAGTCACACCTATAGGATACGTTTGAGAGATGTGACGGTATGAAAATACAGTCATGTAGATGCCAAATTTGACTAACCAGTTAGTCTGAGTTATTTGACTAATAATTAGTCAAAATGTGATGTTGAGATATTTTATTTAATACGGATTAAATAAAAAAGGCTAAGGCGAATTAAACAGTTCATTCGTAAATTAAATATTAACTATTATATTTAATTAATGTATATTGAGTTAATTATACAATATCGTCTATTGTCGGACATGTATTAACACTTCAACTAATCCGTGTTATTAGTTGATGCTTTAATAACCGATAACCGATAACGATTTATGATAAAACCGTGTCATATACATTTAGCGCATTTCGGGTCGTACCATGAGTTAAAAATAAGAGAAAGTGGAAAGCCCACTCTCCCCATTGGAAAGCTCACGGCCGAACCAAGCTCAAAAGGAGAGCTTCCTCTCCTTTTTACCCTAATCACTCATTTGAGAAAACAATTAGGGTTTTGAGAAACATTTCTCTCAAAACTTTAGATCTCACATCTAAAAGAAAACTCACAAAACAATCCTCTCAATATTGCAAGGCAATTAGAGGATTCATTCTAGCACAAGGGCATTTCTCAGACGATCTTGGGTGCATCATTTAGGAGGAGATCTACTTTGATCTCTCATTGCCGAATTGCACTAGGACCGAAGGTTAATTCTTGTGCTTTATCATTGTTCATTGTTTTTCGTTTATGACCATGTTTCACATATTAAATTTACGTTATAATCCTTAAATTTAAAGGGTCTTATACGGATATTACCCTTCACAAGCCTCATACATAACTTAACATGACACTAATTACTCAACGCCCTACACTCACTGTCTCAACAAAGGATTATGAACCACCTGCATATATCAGATCATTACCACACATGTTCTACGAATCACTTGCCATTACCATGTCCACTAAAGCCTTATCTAGAACAAGATCAAAATTACTGTAACAACCCCTCACAACCGTGTCCGATCAACAGAATATCACTATACCATGACAACAGCGAAAACATATACCACTCTATTTCATATCATATTCTACCCTCATTCCCAACTTAACCTGGTAAGAAACATCAATAACAAAACAACTGTCTATCTGTACAAAACCAAACTCACAGAAGCAACATCAAACAAAACAACAATCTATGTATGACTGGTATGTACTTTCGAAACTCGAATCATAATCATCCCACCTACTCCACCACAACCGGTGACGGCATCACAACACCGCCACCAACAACCACACCGCAGTGCGAAAATACCCGCATCACAGCACTATGTACCGTGCCCGGATCACCACCCGAGGCACAACAACCACATCGATAGTCATCACAACTGCATACATTTCCCAAAAATACTGACTCGGAATAATTTCTCAGACAAGAAAAACTTACTCAAATCCGCTTTACTAAATCATAACACAACATATTTTATGAATTAAACAGATAATTACCTCGTGAATATCATCCCCTTACCATATCACAGATTGACATGTACCATGAATACAGACAAGCATAACTAGTCATGCCAAAACAATCAAATTATTACCTTTTTAAACATCATTCCATTACGTTCTCGTATCCAACATGTATTACAGAAAATTCAGATAACAACTTTATAATTATCACACCATACCAATTTTTTTTTCTTTTTCTTTTTTTTTTTTTTTTTTTTTTTTGTGAGGTCAGAACCTCACACAAACATTTATATATGACATAGACCCATAATCACATCCAACCAGTCAATCCTGATCACGTAAGTTACCACTCAACAAAAGTTACATGTCGCCCGAGTTTAACTCGCATGCCCCTCATCACATTCTTCCATTCGCATAACCCTCACCTTCTGCCACACTTAACTATACAGCTAACACTCACTAGGAGAAACCGCCTCCTAAGACTATGTCTTATACTTCCTCACAACCATACCTATCAATTCAATCTCTACAAAATCAGCCTCTTTAGAATTGCCATCTTTCCTATTTATCATTAACCTTAACAACTAGAGACAACTCCTCCACACAACTACCGTTCGTACATCAACTTCTTACACTCATCTCTAAACATCACCGTTTCTTCCCTATCTTTGGTTATCATCCCCAATAACGAGCATCAAATCCATCAACCAAAATTACCTCAACATAATTCCCAATACTATTCTTAATTGTATCATCATCTAACTCTCCACCAAAATCTCATATCCTGCAGATATTCTACCAACTTCTTACTTTCCTTAATTCCTCAAAACTCAAGACTAATCATGTTATTCCGAAACTCCTATATAACCATTAATTCAATTCCTCACAATAGTATCATGCATCTTGACGATTCCTTACTTTTATATCACACAACTCCGGTGAACATTTTCTTAGTTTTACTCCCTTTTTTTTCTTTTTCTTTTTTTTTTACACTCGACTAAAACAATTAACCATTCAACTCCTTATTACTTCTTCCTAACTCTTTAGTGCTCCGATCACTTTCTCATTGCTCCACAATTCCAATCCCGTTATTTCTTATCGATATTATCTCACTCTTCCTTACCATAAAATGTTCTCTTATTATGCCATTAATCACCCTTGCCACTGATCCATAAAATCAACGTTTAATGTTCAAACAATTACATCTCCCTTTTTACATCTCTAGAAATCAAAATTCTTTTATACCGTTAATTACCCAAGGAAATCACACATTAGTTTCGTCTCTCGATAACACAAATTTCCAAACTCAGTCACTATCTGCAAATCCACGTCGCGACATGTCCCATTAAGTTCGCTATAAACCACTCTTCTCAATTCCTCTAAAACGACCTTTCATTACATATATTCTTACTCAACACTATTTCTAACCATCTCCCTCCATAATTCATTATACATCTCAGGTTGCTACTATCCACATCCTTTCTTTCAATCTTTTCATTCTCACGTTCCTTAAACTTACATCATGCGTTGCCCACATTCACTTACATTTACCTTACCCAACACACAATCATATCACTCATCTCGTCTCACGAAACCTGTTCTATATCTCAATTAAGCCATAACGATTTTTTTTTTTTTCACTATCTATCACAACCACGTATAACTCATGTCCTCCCCATCGAACTCACACTCATCATAGGTGCCACTCTTTACACCATAAGGTTAGGTAACTTACGCTTCAAGACCAACACAAACGTAAAACAGTGCATAAAGAAGTAATATAACAGCTTTAAATTAAACATAATATGCAACGAATGTCAAAAGATAAGCATATGACCCAAAACAGGGGTCACCAGATCGAGTTCAGGCCACTCGATCGAGTAAGGGACTTACTCGATCGAGTAGGTGAAGATCAGAAGCACGTAAAACAAATTACCAGGGACACTCGATCGAGTAACTGACGTACTCGATCGAGTACCCCACTACTCGATCGAGTACTAAGGCTACTCGATCGAGTACCTACGCATTTCTCAGCACTGTCCAGTTTTCGTAAAACAGTCATAACTCACTCATTTCTTGGTCGTTTTGGGCGTGTGACCTATCGTTAGAATCGTAAAAGAGTTAGCTATCACCTCCAATTGGAATCACATTAAAATCATTTACGCATCTCAAGTTATAACAGTTTAAAGACAACTTTGTTTGTGTCAGAATCGCAGACGACATAACTATTTGATTTTTACTTCCAAACAACTTAAACAACAACCAAGTTAAACGAAAACAACCCAATACTCATGAAACCAGTAGCCCCAATCACATATTATTATTTTCGAAAACAAAGCAACAACATTCATCATGCACTACCCACATGCTTTTATTCTATAGCCTTTCGTAAGACAAATCATACTCATACATTACAAATCCTATTCCATGTTACTAATACATCAATATTACAAATACACTTCGTCACCTAAACATATTCATAATCACAAAATTCGTATTCTCATGCTATTGCCACTCCATCTTTTCCAATCAATTCATCCATTTCAACCACATTCTTCATACAACATGTACATATGAACAATAGTAGGCATGTATATGAAATCATTATATAAAATTACACAAACAAAATTATGTATAATCATATCACATATGAACTACTCCCTTTTTCCACCACATTACTCATCATTCTCATGAACTTTTCTACTAATTCCAACCAACATTGTAAACCAACTATCATGCAACATGCTTTCAATCAACAACAGTTCTATATACTTCACCAACCTTTCATTCACAAACTCGATCTTCTACTCCAAACATCCAACAATTACAACATACATCATCACATTCACATACAAGCTAACAAGCAACACATACGACCTTGACATACTACCCCCATGTGACCGGTTCAAAATTGTAGGGCGAGTTTGCGACTTCAGGACGTCTCCCAAGCCTTTGCATTAGCTCCTACAACCTTTACCCCGGGTTCATTTTAATTGACTCCCTATGTTCATTAGGTTCATTGGTTACAGGTTTCAGGATCGTCTCTCTGATACCATTTGTAACACCCCCATATTCCAAGTGCCTTACCAGGACCACTCAGGTATGAAGACATTACCATCTCGGTTGCCCGAGGCAATGATAATCAAATAAACAATGAAGAAACAACGTTTAAATATAAATACTTAGTGAAGAGTTACAATTCTCAAAACCAAACCAAAAGTGCAATACATGTTCTCAAACTGACTGTTCTAACTGAAATGTAAATAACTAATAAACTACAAATGGAAGACTCCTATCATCATGTCGTGGCAATCCCAGCTATCCCAAGATACTCATCTCATACTCGCTCAATATCTCGCTCACCATCCCCGAATGGATCACCGCAGGTTTACAAAACAACAACCGGGTCAGTACTAATCACACAATTTATACATATATATCAACAATAAGATACACGACATACTTAATCACACACACACACAACCAACCAATTCCAATCGTCTCAATCACCCCTTTGGACCACCGACCACCCGCCATGGGGGACCGCAGCTGTACCCACCAAATCCCCGCTCCACATAGTGAGCGATAACCCTGTCCATTAATGTGCACATCCCCTTCCGTGGCGGGTTCCACGAAGGGCGAAACTAAAGCGTGAAGCCACTCCCGCAAGTGACTCCACTCAGCCGAGAATCATCTCGAGAACCAGAGACAACCAATCACAATCACAATCACAATCACAATCACAACCGTCACAATGCAACTACGATATTAAACAATCAATCTCAACACATCAACAATCATCCCATTATGGGACTAATACTGAGTAGGAAATCCTACCTGGAAAGCACAACTATCAGACGGTCTCTACAGCTGTCTCAAAAAGGCTCTTCTACGAAACCTCCTCCTATCATACAACATACAAATGCTACCAAATCACAAACTACTCAAAAACCCCCAAATCCCTAGATTAGGGTTTAACCAACTTAAAGGAAAGACAATAAAAAAGGTACATAGATCTTACCCTCGATGCAAGGAACTCAACGGTGTAATCAACGCTCAGAACTGACCTTCCAAACTCCGGGTATTGCTAATAATGCGATTAGGATGAAGAACTTGCTTGCTTTCTCTCTTAAACAGTAATTTAGGTTTTGCCAAAAGTGATTTAGAATAATGACGACAAAGCTTATATACCTTAATCGCATAATTAACAAAACCCGAGAAAACTCTCCGTAAAACCGGCTACTCGATCGAGTACCCAAGGCTACTCGATCGAGTACCCCCTTACTCTATCGAGTACCTAAGGCTACTCGATAGAGTACCCCCTTACTCTATCGAGTACCTAAGGCTACTCGATAGAGTACCCCCTTACTCTATCGAGTACCTAAGGCTACTTGATAGAGTACCCTACAGGTCAGAAACTTTTCTAAAACGCAACTTACCCTTACTCGACAGAGTAAGGCCTACTCGATAGAGTACCCCAAGACTTATAAATACGGAGTATTACACGGGTTGGCATAGGTCTTGGCTAGGACGGTCCAAGCTTCACGGGTAGAGGTAGCTCGAATAATGAGGGAGGAGATGTCAGGGGAGATCGTGCCAACAAGGGCTCCAAAGAGGAGCTTGTCTTGTCGTTTCCAGGTGAGAAAGGCGGGATTGGCAGTGGTTTTCTTGGAGGTGGTGTTTTCAATAGTTTCGGGTGGGCAAGGGTGTGTGCCATCGAGGTATTTGAGTAAATCGTACCCAAACAAAAGAGATTCAATTTGAATCTTCCAGGACATGTAGTTGAGAGGGGTGAGCTTATCGCAACTAGCAAAGTTCACGAGGATAAACGGTGTATTTGGATCATTGGCATTAGGGATAACTTGATCATGAGGTGCCATGGAGGCCGAAAAAATTAGGGCAGAAGAGAGGTTTGTTTGCGATCGTGAGGCTCTGATACCATGTAAGGTTTAGAAAAGCTTGAATATTATTGATGAATAATCAAGGTATTTATACAAATACAAACAATGCTATTTAGGAAAACCTAAGATACAAGAAACGAATATAACAACCTAAGGAAATACAAATAAACACGAATTAGGAAAGACATAGACAATATAGAATATACAAGATACGGATTATAATTATGAAGATACAGTAATATTATTAACACTTTCTTCATAGACTTCATCTAATTAAAATTCTGATGTACACAGTCTTACCCTTAACTAGACGAAACCAAGACTAGTACTATGTACATTACCAACTTACTATTAATGATAAGACTCAGAGAAAATGTACAAGGACATATTTGGTAGTGTTTTTGGGTAGGATTTGTAAGTAGGTGAAATTAAATTGGATAAAATGAGAGAAAGTAAGTAAAAAATGGTGGAGAAAGAGAGAAAATGAGTGGGAGGCAAGTGAGGCAAGAGGAGAGGGTGTGATGTGAATGTTATCGGACTGGTCTCATGTCGTCCAATAGAAGATCACATGGGGAGAATGCTATTATAAAGGTCTTGTACTTGTCACAATTGCTGTCAGTTAATTATTTGACAGTTTTCCGCTAAACTATAAGCCCAGTCCTGTTTGGGCCTCTACAAGGACTGAGTACGATAGAGTTAGGTCCCCACAGTCTAGCCATTTAAGTAGAGGTGGAAATCGCTCACTCGGGTCGACTATGGTTAGTTTAGCTAAAACTAACTTGGAACATTACGGGTTCGGGTCATAATTACCAATAACGATTCAAGTCGGGTTGTCATCACGTCATTTGCATAAAAATAAGTCTATTTAGAATTAAAACCGACTCCGGACTCAAAACCAACTATGAAATCCGATACCTTAGTCAACCCGAGTGTAGATACCCGTATCCGTTGATACTGTATTTATAGAAATCCCGATAAACACCTGATGATGATTAGACAAAGTGTATGATCAAAGTGGATATCGTCGGATGAATGGAGATCGTTGTGTGGTATAAATAAATTTTAAAAGATTTTCTTTCGATGAATAACTTTTAAGACGAATTAATTTTAAGCTCGATTTTCAATTTGATTTAGGCCCGATTTTCTCTCGTTCTTGGAATCCTTTTCCCAGGCATCACTCATCTTCACCTAGCCCACAAAACCCCGATCCAATCCCTCATACTAGCAGCCTCATATCCCACGCTCAACAGCCCAACAAACAAAGTCCAACCCGTCCCTTTCCAAACTGGCAATCGCCATCCAAACTTGCTAGAAACTGCCCCTAACCCGCATCCCATTTGAAGGAATATGTCCTAAGACATTTCCAGCAATTAATAAATATAATAATCCATCTGTACCATACAAATGGTAACGTGGTAAAAAAAATGGGGATTTTTAAGAAAAAAGGGTAAAAGAAGTGGTACAATAGGAAGAAAATAGGTGGGGTATGTAATTGTGGGTTTAATTGTTAGTTGGTAGGTGGGGTATGTAGTGGCATTTTATGTAAATATCAAATGGGTATAAAGATAATTTGGTAATGTTGTGGGCCAAATAAGGAATGTTACCATTGGTGTGGTACAGCCATATTAGGTAAGTGTTACCATTGGTCTGGTACGGAGGGAGTATAGGATATTTTATAGATATAAATATTATGTTATTTAAGTAAATCATAATTGCTTGATAGAGAATAATTATGGTAATTAATCATAATAAGATTGGATTAATGACTAAAAGAATATAATCCTATGAAGTCACACATATAAGCACAATAAAAAAATATTAGTCCTATAAGGAAACATATATGAGGCATCGGTTTTATGAAAGAAATAGAAGTTCTTTCCTTATTCTACCTAGACTCTATTATGGTTTGTGATACTATATATAAAGGGTTCTAGGGTGATGGAAAATGATGATGAAACTTTTCCATTAGAAACTATAAGGGAGAAAACATATTGTTCTTCCTATATACCGTCTGCCTCAAACACCCTTAAAAGTAAGAGAGTGATAGTGATCCATCTCTTCCGTTCTAGCAGACGTGGGTTTCCGGGTTGTGCTTGTGGACCGAGTAGAGGAGCAATAAGTGGGAACTCAGATCTCTTCCATAAGCAGTTTGTGGAATTTACGCTTCAAGAAGTAAATATTCTTTTCGTCTTTTATTATGATTCATATTATTTTATGCATGTGATCCTAGGGTAGATGTTAGGAAATTATTTTCTGAAATTCCGCTTTTGCATCTATATAATCCTACAGTGGTATCAGAGCCACTTGCATAGTTTCATGAGATTCTATGATCATAATCATATGCTAGTTTATTATTTTTATTCAATTATGGAATAGACTTTAAACATTGAATAATCTGCATAACTAATATGGTGATATTAATTGATTGGTAAAATTTTGTTTAGATTGGAAAAATTTGCATAATTAATATGTCGATATTAATTGGTTGGTAAATTTTTGATTTGGATTTAATTAAAAAAAAAGGAAAAAAAATCTTTTTCACTGTTCACGACGATACTATTCACGCGATAATTCAGACGAAATTTTTTATCATCAGGTCCGAGCGTCGGATTTTAATGAAAAAGTAGTGTTTTTCGAGTGTAAACGGCGTTTTAAACATGACTGCAAAATAGGGTTGATGTTTTTAACCCAAATTTGAATGTTTTGATTGACTTTTAGGCCATTTCATGTCAAGAAATTGTGTTTTTTTTTTTACCTTTTTAAGTTATTTTTGTAACTTATTCAATTTGATTGATATCTACAATGGTTGTATTGATTCTAATTTGATTAGAATATATTAGAATCCTAATTTGATTGGAAGAGTCTTTGATCATGTTAGTTTTTAATTTGATTAAAAACAAAATAAAATTCCAATTATGCAAATTATTATCAATAATGATAATTATTCCATGTTAGAGTGATGATAATTGAATTAAAATAATAAAATATTCGTTTAGTTTATTACTTAATTGTTGGGTAGTAGAACTATACTGTTAGTATTGTCTAATTAATCGTTAATTTGATAATGTTTGAATTTATCATAAGTTAAGATTAATATGATTATATTCTTTTTTCTCCGTTATAATCTTGAGTTTATCATGGGAAAATATGCATGGCTAATATGGAGGTGATGGTTGATTGATTTTTTTGTTAAGGAGACCGTAAATTATGAATTTTACGTTAAAGATTAAGTTTTTCTTTTATATCTCTATGATTATAAGATAATTCATAGTAATTGCTTGACTTAATTAAAGCCAAATTTTATAAAAAAGTTTTGTATGAATTTCGGTAATAAATCTGAAAAATTATTTTTCCTTAATTTGTTATAAGTTAATGATTAATAATACATGCTAATTCTTCCCCAATAAAATATTGGTTTGTGTCAATTAGGTATAATTGTTTATCTTTTTGTTACAAAAATGAGTTTAATTTGATTTTGCGTCTTTAATTATTCGGTTTTGAGAAAATCGATTAATGATTAGGGAGGGAAGGGAAGACATGTGTTTCATTTATTTGACCCACTTTAATCCATTCAACTTGATTGTCATATTGAGTAAGAGAAGTGTTCTTCTTTTGGTCTATCAAGAAGAAACGTGTTTTTTCCTTAAAGGAAAAAAAAATCTTATTTTCAATTATGCATTTTTTCGTAATTTGATTACTCTCATGATAAAATATTAATGACTGAGTCATAATAAATTAGCTTTTTAGTTTATGACTTAATCGTTAAGTCCTGTTACTATTTTCCTTTTTAGTTTTATTCCAAATCGTTAATCGTTAATTAGTATAATGAATGGTCCATTATTATTGCGTATTGTGAATGAGGCGCTTGAATGCCATCATATTTAATATTGTGATTACTTGAGATGACTAGTATGGTCCAAACTAGGATGATTTATGATCTGCGTATCGTTATTTTTTGTAATGGTTTACGATCTGCATATCGTTCAGCGATGTAATAATTTATTTTTTCGTCTTGTTATCCGAGCAATGTGTAATTATTTTAATTCATACGATTGCTGGCGCATCGTATTGCAATGTAATAATTTATTGCTTTTTGTTGAGAAATTAGCGCCAATCTCCCACACACAACAGAAGCTACCAATTGACAATTAAACTGTAAAAGTAAATAAATGTAAGCAATATTACGATGAGACAATATTTTAGGGTCAAACCCAGAGCAAAACCTTCCAACCCGGAAGTAAAACCCCCAACAGGAATTTTACCTTTGCGCCCGTCTGTAACCTGAAAACAATCTACCTTCGTCGCCTCTTCTGTGAACGAAACACGTGCACGACTTCTCCGTTTCCAGCTATCCTCTGAGGTTTTCATTGCATATCCATCCAGACGGTATAAATCACGACGTAGCTTCCCCTTCATGAGAACCATAGAACCTTTAGTCACTTTCATTACTCCCCCATGAATTTTATATCCATAACCTTCGGAGTCTAGTTGACTAAGTGAGATTAGATTCCACCGCAACTTTGGATCATAAGCAACCTTGTCCAAAGTGTGCACCACCCCATTTGACATTTTGATTTTTACCACGCCAACACCCATGACATCAACTATTGAGTTATCAGCTAAACTCAGTTTCCCAGCCACGCCTTCTTGAAGCTTATCAAAACTATCCTTTCGGGTGCAAACGTGGTTGACACATCCAGAATCTAATATCCATTCTTCCTTGGAACACACGCCGTTCACATCCGTGACCGCAAATATGTCACTACCATCGGTAAGGAAACAACCACTACTTCTTTCACCGGCAACCAAGTTGGTGTCGCCCTTGTTTTCTTCATTCCCGCATTTCTTAGGACAGAACCTCCTAATATGCCCAAGGTCACCACACTTGAAACACTTCACATCATTATTCCTAGAAGCGTTCCTGGATCGAGACCTGCTATGCTTCGATCCATCCTCCCTATTAAACGATCGACCTCTCCCATCTCGAGCAACTGCAACTGTACCCGTACTGTCACTCCGTACCCCAGCCTTGTCCTTCTTCCTCGCATCAAAGGACAATAAAGCTGTTTGTGCTTGATCCATCGTGATGATGTCTTTACCGCACAAAATAGTATCCACATAAGTCTCATATGTGTCCGGGAGAGAATTGAGGAGTAGTAATGCCTTATCTTCCTCCTCAAGGTTCACCTTGATCTTCTTTAACTCGTCTAACAGTCCATTGAACACATTTACATGCCCAATTAAATTTTCATCCTCGTCCACCATCAACCGATATAACCGTCGCTTCAAAAGCAACTTGTTGGTCAAACTCTTCGCCATGTAGAGCTTCTCCAACTTTCCCCATATCACCGATGGAGAGTCGTCATCAAGTACACAATTGATGACTAAATCCGAGATGCACAACTTAATAGTACTTGCACATTTGGTACAAACCTCTTCCCAGTTGTCATCACTCATCTTCTCTGAATTACCATCATCTCCTTTCAAGGCTCTAGCCAAGCCAATATGTACCAGGAGATCCTTCATCCTTCTCTGCCAAAGGGTGAAACTACTTTTACCATCAAATTTTGGTACTGCAAATTGAGACCCCATATTTGACATCCTTGCCAATTAAACCAGCCACTAGACCGAGCCTGGTGGCTCTGATACCACTATTGGGAAATTAGCGTCAATCTCTCACGCGCAACGGAAGCAACCAATCGACAAGTAAACCGTGAAAGTAAATAAATGTATGCAATATTACGATGAGACAATATTTTAGGGTCAAACCCAGGGCAAAATCTTCCAAACTGAAAGTAAAACCCACTAGCCAAAATGACTAGAATCCACTATAAAAATAGCACCAGTACAACGTAACCGTCTCGAATTAAATACCAATTCAAAACCCACAATAAAATAAGATAACAACCTCTAGCCCTTCAGTAATATTAGTCAATTCCACTAATATCACCTGTAGAGTAACCTCCTAAATTATTGTATTATAACACCCGTTATACTACCTCTCACCCTCAAACCCAACTTGCAATTTTCTACCAAGCTAAGTCACCTTGTTTGATATTTGTTGTGAGATTGTTGTGTTGTTTTCCAAATGAAAACCATCCTTTATATAGGAAAGCCTATGGAAAACATTCCATGTACTAACATCTTCATAAAGACATTAGTCCCCCTTGTCCATAGCTAATACAATGAATCAAATATAATTAATTGAACTCCACCATGTACATTGTAACTTTGTAATGTATGTACATGTAACATCTTGTAACATTGAACAAAACTTGTGTTGGACAATTGGGTGTTACCCAACACTTTTCTTTTGAATTTTTATTAGTTAGTTTGTAGTTAGTAAAAATTAATGTAATTCGGAGACAAAGTCCAGAGAAGATGGAGGATAGAGATCCAAAAGATTCGAGGGAGGTTTCTTGAAAGATGTAGATTCGGAAGAAGCTTTTGGACCTAGTTAGTTTAGGGGTAATACTAGATCACTGTTTTTTTATGCTTGCATTTAAGTTCGTTTTATACTTACTTTTATTTTGAGAATGTGGTTATTTTATTATGAGTTCACCGTATTATGACCGACATTTTTTTTTTGCAAAAAAAATTATCATTTCATTCAATAAGGATGAAATTACATGAGTTTTGCAAAAAACTATCCACTATACCGAAGAACACAAAAAACAAACTAGGAGCATAACCTAGTTACAATACACCTATACTGATTGTGTGTTTTCCACATATACATCCGTACAGACACTAAGAATTGAATCCTACGAAAAATGTTAATACTAGCATTCTTCCTTCCCTGAAAGATTCTGACATTTCTCTCTGCCCATAACTGATACACACTAGCAGCAAGTGAGGTCTGAAACCAGACTTGCTCCCATTTTCTATGTTGTCTTCCTGTTACTACTATCTCCAATCATTGTTGTATTTTAGTCCAGACTTCAGATGAAAATGGACATTGAAAGAAAATATGGTTATGAGTTTCCAATGCACCCTCACACAAATGAAGAGTCTATCACACCCGAAATACTCGAGAGCGAGGGGGGGGGGGGGTGAATTGAGTATTTAAAAATTATGCCTACTTTTTATTTTATATCAAGGTAATTAATTACTTAAAGTTTATTGATTAAAATTTAACTAATTAACTAAATGATTATGAACGTAATGAAATGACTGAAATAAAAGATGCAAGGACACACGATATTTGAAGTGGTTCAGCTTCACACGTCGAAGCCTACGTCCACTATTCTCGATTAATAATTTTAGTACCTTACTCCGGATTACAAAATTATCAACCCAACTTGTATAGTTAACTCTAACTATAACTCGATTTGAATATCACTAGATATTCGATTTGACTATCTTAAGTTACTAAGAAAGCACTTGATTGTTCTTCTAAGTGTTCACACAATTGAACGAGTAAGAAACAATATGAAGTACTATTATCTTATGACGTAATCTTAAGAGAGATAAACAATTTAAAGAGCACGACTTTTCGCAATATTTTCAAAACAAAACAATAAGACAATTAAGACTTAAACTCAAATATGTTTTGCAAAGATTGTTGTATTTCGAAAAGCTTACTTAAATAAGGAATGATCAAGTGTATTTATAGTAGAAGAGAGGACTAGGGTTTGCACGAAACCCTAGGATGCCGTGAGATAGGCGGCAAGGATTAAAAGAGATAATTCTTTATCTCTTTCCTAATTTAATCCAAGATATTATAGTTTAGGTAAATAAGACAAAAGTAAATCTTATTTGTTTTCTAAAACTATATCTTTAAGATGTTTGGATAAGTAAACAAATCAAATCATATATTATAAAGATAGGAAAATATCTTATATAAATATAAGCTAGATTTGATTAGATAGGTTACTTATGCACAACAACTTCACACGCCCCAACGGTTTACAGCTCACGGCCGAAACTCTAGGCCCGTGCTCATCTTGGATGAATATCTCTCTTCTTGAATTAGGGTTAGGTTAAATGGACTAGCAAACCCTAGGTAGCATGACGACCCATAAGTCGTTTTACTAACCAATAGAGATATGCAGGTTACTCATTATAACAACACATATATTATCTTTACTATAGATAAAAATGATTTCGAAATATGTTTAAAGAATTTTATCCTTTGAAAAATGATTTTAAAACTATTAAAATCGCGCTATTAAAATGCTACCTAAAGTTATAGTAGAAACAACTATAACTTTAAGTTTGGTGAGTAAAGTTATAGGTGAAATAGCTATAACTTTACTTTCCAATATTCTTATCTTAAGATACCGTCATCAGATGAAGACCTATACTAACTAAACTTCCCGGAGATCTTCAGTAAAGGATCTTCTCTTTATCTTGACCAAAAGATCTTCATCTTGAGCTTTGTTAAAGACTTAATCTAGCCTTTTGCTTGAATGATCATCATACTTGAAACTTGTTACAGTTGCTTATGATGCTTTAAGAATCTTCAATGTTATAGCTCAAGCTGCTATAACATTACGTGAATAATGCCTCACAAATCTTCAATGTTATAGCTAGGAATGCTATAACATTACTTGCTAACTTGTAAACCTAAGTTAATCTAACAAAGACTAAACAAATGAGTACATGCAAGAGTTTATACAACACGAGGCACACATTTGTCATTATCAAAACTTAATCATATATCTATATGGTCCAACAAATTCCCCCTTTTTGATGATGACAAGTCTCTTACGATTTGTGACTAAGTGTAAGTTCCCCCTCAACATAATACTATAAAAGTCATAGACAGTTGAACGCAAGAACAAACACTTATATACAAAGTATAGCATCTAAGGACCTTAAGAGATTAAAGGTTCCGACAAGGAGCAAGCTTAGGCAAATACTTAAGTCACGATAATTTCTTCCTCCTCTTGACATCATCGAAAAGACGAGAAAAGACATAAAACAACTAGAATGATATGGTCCGAGACACGTATTAAGCATGCAAGGAAATATTATAAAACGAGAAAGTAATCTACATAAACATGCCAAATAGAAAATAAGTGTACTACAAACCAAGATAGTCTAATTGCCAATTGGGCCGAATAAGAAACAAGTGTTTAAGCCAAATGGGCCGAATGAAAAGCAAGCCAAAATGGGCCGAATTAGACAATTTTTCAAAATATAAAGTCTAACAAAAGAAAGGCAAGGAAAAGAGGAGGACGGGTTTAAGGATTGTCACGTTTCACGACATTGGGGTTCACATAACCGGGAGGGGTCCTAAACTCAAGAGAGTCAAGACGATCAAAGCATGAACGGACATGGTTAGCTTGTGCCGTGAGACACCTTTTGAAATTAAGCACTTTCAAGGACAAGGCTTGAGTAGCCTCGTAAACAACCCACATATCCTCATGCATAGCCTTCCCTTGACGCCATAAAGCCCCACCTTGACTAGCTAAGTTAGCCAATGAACTAGAATTACGAACACACTCTTTGGCCGCCCTAGCCGCATCCTTATCCATAACATCAACCCGTGCTTCTAGCCCATGCAAATAAGACAAGACTTCACCAAGATCCGAACCCTTCGAACCCGAAGCCCCATTCTTGTCTTTTCCCAAACCCGAGACCAACTCCGCAACCATCTTATTTTGCGCATCCATTTTCTCACAAATACTTGCCATAAATGATTCCAATTTTTGTTCAAAAACCGAGACCACATCCGACGATTTCTCCACCACATTTCCTTTTGCCAAAAACACCAAATCGGGTCCAATGGCACCCATTTTCATCAATTTAAGATGAGTGTTACACATCTCATCTTTCACCTTTACACCATAGCTAGAAATCCCAATCACTCCTTTTTGTTCCAAAAGCCGAGAAACCCACATTCCATACGGCAAGTCCAAAGTAGTATAAAACTTTTCCTCAGTGACACAAATACTTGTTTGAACGATTTTATGAAACACAAGACGAGGAAGACTAATTTTGGATCCCTCAAGCCACTTAGATAACAACACCATCTCATAACTTGACAATTTATCTCGACAACCCCTCCTTGGAACAACCGTGTTCCAAATGAAATTAAGAAAGAATTTCAATTTTGGGGTAAACGACCCCGCAAGCATGTTACTTGACCCCGTAGCATCAACATCAAATGACTTCTTAATTTTAAGCTTTTCTTCCTCCGTCAAATCTCCCCACTTCGCACTCGGATTTATTTCGATCACATCATCAGGGACCGAAAACAGAGTACAAAAATCGGCAAGGGAGATTTTGACTTCGGAATCATTCACCACCGCATGCAACACATTATTTTTGACGAAGACGGAAGAATAAAATTGGATTACCTCAATAGGATAAACCGGACCAACAAAGGAACAAACTTTCTTCCATTCTTGAAAATTCAAGAAATCCTTAAAAAATTGCAAAGCTTCGATTTTTCCATACCACTTTTCGGAGTAGAAACGACCACCATGAATACCGTACCGCATAACAAAGTTGACACGGGTTCTTTCATCCGCGGTGAGTAGAAGCTTATCAAGCCCCATTGATGTTGCATTCGGCATGTATTCTCGAAACAATGTCCTTTGATGACCTTCTTGAGTAGCTACAACCTCGGTCTCTTCCACCGAATCTTCAAATCCTACGGCCTTCTTTTTCCCTTTATTTAACTTCCGTCTTTTCCCTTCTAAGTTAGGATCAACCCGGTTATGATCGGGGTTAGTTGGTTTTTGGTTTGATGAAGGTGAGGGAGTTTTGATAGGGACATAGGTTTTGTTGCATGAAGGTTTGGAGGACCCGGTCCGAGTTGCGGACCGAGTTGAGGGCGAGTGGAAACGAGTTGAGGGAGGAGTCATGATGATTATTGGATTTTTGGAGGTTGAGTGTGTAGAAGAGTCTAAGATATAAATCTTTG
The DNA here is from genome assembly GCF_048544455.1 of Silene latifolia. NCBI lineage: Eukaryota > Viridiplantae > Streptophyta > Magnoliopsida > Caryophyllales > Caryophyllaceae > Silene > Silene latifolia. Next base: position 142,697,327 of record NC_133536.1, read on the forward strand.
GGTGTTGTGTTGATTGTGACGGTAGGGGATAGGTATTTATGGAAGTAGTGGTTTAATTATGGTAAAAGAGGTTTAAGGGAATTAGGAAAGTGGAGGTGACGTGTGGAGAGGGAGTTAGGTAAGTTTTTATTTTTTATAAAAGATACTTACCATGGAATAAACAAGTGGTTAGGGTAAATTGTTTAAAAGATATGACAAGATATGGTAAGATATGGTAAGAGATAAAATTGTGCAAGAAATTAGAACAATTGGTTACGACTTTTGGTTCATAATAAGACTTAAAATTTATATGACTAGAAAATGGAATATTCTCATAATATAATATAACATTTGACATAAATAAACTTGCAACGAAAAATACGGACACAATCATACAATCTCGTCAAATCTAGTCAGTCATATGGAGAATAAAATATTTGCGACAAGTTTAGTTGCCACCAATTAAACCAATTTCCAACTGTAAAATCTCAAAACGTTCTCTAGCCAATGCTTTGGTAAAAATGTCAGCCCATTGTTTTTCCGTACTACAAAATTCCAGTCTTATGTTGCCCTTATCTACATGATCCCGTAGAAAATGGTGTCTAATGTCTATGTGCTTAGTTCGTGAGTGCTGTGCAGGATTTTTAGATATAATTATAGCACTTGTGTTGTCACATAAAATAGGTATACACCCTACATTAACACCGTAATCACATAGTTGTTGCTTAAGCCATAAAAGTTGAGAACATACCAGTCCAGCAGCAATGTATTCGGCTTCAGCAGTAGATAATGCAACGGAATTTTGCTTCTTTGACCCCCAAGTGATAATACACGGTCCAACAAATGTGGCTATGTCGGAAGTACTTTTCCTATCAAGTGAACAACCTGCATAATCTGCATCTGAATATCCTATGAGATCGAAATTACACTCAAGAGGATACCACATATATAATTTAGATGTACCAATTAAATACTTCAAGATTCTCTTAACTGCGATCATATGCGATTCTTTAGGGCACGATTGGAATCGAGCACATACGCATACACTAAACATAATATCCGGACGACTTGCAGTTAAATAAAGAAGTGAGCCAATCATACCTCGATAAGTCGTCTCATCGACAGACTTACCGTTTGCATCCAAGGTCAACTTCTTCTCAGTGCCCATAGGAGTTGGCTTAGAGTTAGAATTTTCCATACCGAATTTCTTGATTAGCTCCTTGATGTATTTTTGTTGGTGTATCATAATCCCTTCAGGAGTTTGTTGGATTTGGAGTCCAAGGAAGAACTTGAGTTCTCCCATCATGCTCATCTCGAATTCTGAGGTCATTAAATCTGAAAAGTACTTACATAAACGATTATTAGTTGAACCAAAAATAATATCGTCAACGTATATTTGTACGACTAATAGATCTGAAACCTTAGTTTTCAGGAATAGGGTTTTATCGACAGATCCTCTTTTAAAACCACTTTCTAGAAGATATTTTGACAATCTGTCGTACCACGATCTCGGAGCTTGTTTCAAACCATACAGAGCTTTATCTAATTTGAAAACATGGTTTTGAAACTTGCTATCGAGAAATCCTGGGGGTTGTTCAACAAAAACCTCCTCATTCAAATAACCGTTAAGAAAAGCTGTTTTAACGTCCATTTGAGAAAGTTTAATTCCTTTATAAGCAGCAAATGCTATTAATAATCTAATAGCCTCAAGTCTGGCTACAGGAGCGAAGGTCTCATCGTAGTCAATTCCTTCTTGTTGATTATATCCTTGTATAACCAATCTAGCTTTGTTTCGTACAATAACTCCTGTATCGTTCAGCTTGTTCCTAAAACCCCATCTTGTACCGATAACCGTTCGGTCTTTAGGTCTTGGAACCAAATGCCACACTTTGTTCCGTTCGAACTGTAGAAGCTCTTCTTGCATAGCAACGATCCAATCTGGTTCGGCAAGTACTTCTTTGATATTTGTTAGCTCAATGGTTGAAAGAAAGGAGTAGTGATGCGTGTCATTTATATGATGTTTTAGACCTCATTTTACACGCATTTCAGAGCTCATTTACGTAGTTTATGCTACTATTCTCCCTATTTCCGTCTACTTTCGTGTTTTTGTACATTATTGCAGAAATGTGAAGAATCCAGCGGAAATCAAGCCGAATCCGTGCTTGAGTACCTTGCATTGCATTTGACGTGAAGTAATTATTCGAGAAACGAACTTGGTGCGCATTTCGAGGCCTGAAAGACAATTTTATGAAGAATTAGAAGCCAAGTACCAGCTACTCCAGTCGATCAACTGCCTCCTATAGTCGATCGACCAGAGCACGACATACAGAAGCTACTGTATAGCGAGGGTTAGTCGATCGACCGGTCCCAGTGGTCGATCGACCAGATCGTGACTTTGACGCAAATTAAAAGAACGAGAAGTTTGAAGCCCATCGTAATTAGGTTTTGGGAAATAAGAACTACGTTGTATTCCTATATAACGTAGCTTAGGTTTCAGTTTCAAGCATCCAGTTTTCATTCAGTTTTAGTTTATCATCGATAATTAGGTTTCTTAAGATTATTGTTCTTTTATCAATAAAGTTTCTGTTTTGCATTCGGTTTTGATCTTTCCTTTACAATTCCTCTATACGGTATTCTTTTGTCCCATTAATCAGTTTTATTGCTTTCATTCGTAGTATAGAATTGCTAGGTTAGATCTCCCGGAAACCAAATTATTGTTTTATGTTAATTGTTCATTTAATCAATTTAAGTATGAATTCGAATGTTTTAATTGTTAAGTTTATTGTTGTTATTATTTCCAGTATGAGTAGCTAAATATCTTGTGCTAGGATGTAGGGAATCTGTAGAAGTAGGCGACATTAGAATAGTAGACCTGGAATCGCGCCACGGTCGATCGACCGCACACCCTGGTCGATCGACTGGCCACGTGAGTTTTACCTTCGTTTTAATTAATTTAATTGCTATGTTTGACGAATCGAGTGCACGCGACTAGTTGAATGCCTAGAAATTGACCAATCCAATAAAGATCGAAAGATAGGGAAGGGAGATAGCCTGCCTAATTAAGACGACTAAATTAATAAGATCGAGAGATGAGTTAATTTAGCCTTTTAGTCACTTCTCAGGATTAAAGTTAGTATTAGTGATATTAGGGACCTGTAGCGAGAACGAAAGATGCTACCTGTAAGAATGGACCGAGAGGACTTCTTATTTTCCCGTCTCACGTGTTTGTTTTAGACCTACCTAGTATACTGCCGCCGAAACTATAGTGAACCGACCATCTTAGCACCCTTTTAATATTTGATTTCATCCGTTTATTTAGTTTACTTTTCTTTTACTGCCTTTAGCTACAGAACAAAATCAAATCAAACCCCCACACTTGTTACTTTAAAGACTAAAATCAGACAACTATTGATTGCATCGCCTCCCTGTGGTTCGACCCTGACTGCCACTAGCTATAGTAGTAGTTTGGACTATAAATATTATTTTTGGTGCACACAACGACAGGCATCAAATTTTGGCGCCGTTGCCGGGGAGGCAATTGTTTAAATTTTTAGTTGTTTCTATTTTTAGTCTTTCTCTTAGTTTAAGGGACATCTGTTCCTTAAACTATTCTCATATTCTACTTGTAGTTTCTTCTTATGCGCAGGTCACAGGGTGGTGAATTACTACCGTTCAATCCCGAGATTGAGAAGACTTTGCGTGAGTTGAGATGATCATCTAGAGTATTGCCGACAGAGGAAGAGCTGAGTACTCTGTCTAGTTACTACGAGAACGAGCTTTTTGAGGAGGATCCACCTTCGTCACCTATTTCAACTTCTTCAGCTGAGACAATCACATCTCCAGACATGGCTGAAGAAGCAAGTATAGCCAGTCACTCTGAGCCGACAGCTGAGAATCTCTATAAGGGATTCACATTACCAGGGACGGACAGAAAATTCGAGCCAAAACCGTCCTATATCAACTTGGTTGAGAGAAACCAATTTGGGGGAGCTGCAAATGAAGATGCAGCTAAGCATATAGAGACATTAATTGATTATTGCTGTTCCATACCCCCACCAACTGGTGTGACCCAGGACCAGGTGAAGGAGACCATGTTCATATTCTCTCTTCGTGATGCAGCAAGGGAGTGGTACCGAGACCTGGATCGAGCTGCTAACGAGATCACTGATTGGAAGTCGCTGGCCTTAGCATTTTACAAGAAATATTTCTCTGCCTCGAAGACAAATGCCATTAGAGCTCAGATCACGAGCTTTAAATAGGGTCCTGATGAGAACTTTCATGAGGCATGGGTCCGTTTCAAGAAGCTGGTGCGAACTATTCCGCACCATGGGTTTGAGAAATGGAGCCTATGCAATCAATTTTATAATGGGCTTTATGACGATCAGAAGGCTATCCTGGATGCGGCAACCAATGGCAGATTCTAGGAGAATGTTGGAGAGACTAAGGGGTGGAAAATTATTGATGATTTGGCCACCCATAAAGCTGAGTATTGAAACTCCAGGGGAAATCAAAGGAGAAGTGCTGAATCCCCTTCTGTAGCTGCATTAGAGGCTCTTACGACGAGATTTGATAAGTATGAGTTGGGAGGAGCTTCAAAAGGAGGGATCTATCATGTGAATGCTGTTTCAGATGGTCCTTTCGCCTGCAAGAGATGTGGAGGAGAAGGACATGTTTCGGACAACTGCAGCATTTCCTATGAGTCTTGTGCTGCTTTTCAACATTATAGGCAGACAAACACTTATTTTGAGCCGAATGTCCATCCGAACTTGAGGTGGAGTAGCCAAAATGTCCTAAATCCGACTCCACCTCCACAGCAAGCAGCAGCGCAGAATTATGTGCCCTCCATAAGCGCAGCCATATCAAAAGCCTCCGTATGTCCCTCAAAGAAGCGGCGCCCCCAAGGCTCCGAATTTGCCGAGTTGAAAAATTTGTTGCTGAAAGAGTCTCAAGCTAGAGAAGCCGGGATGAAGATGTTAGAAAGCCAAATTGCTCAATTGGCTAGCAAGAGTGCAACTCGAGCTTCGGGGCATTTACCGTCGCAGACGGATCAAAAGGAGACCCTAAATGCCATCACTTTGAGGAGTGGGTCTACCCTTGATAGGCCCGCTATGGTCGAGGATGTCACTGGAAAAGATGAGGCGGAACCAAGTAAGAAGAAGGCTGTAACGAATAATAGCAAGAAAAAGACGATCAGCGGGTATGTCGGTCGATCGACCGACATACCCATCGATCGACCATCCACGAAGTGAAACGACTTCATTCTGTAGAAGTCAGTCGATCGACTGACATGCATGGTCGATCGACTGACTACGCTGCTGATGGTAAGTCTTTTCGTCCTCCAATGCCAAATAACTTGAGGGACCATTTGTTTCGGGGTACGACTACTCCGAAAATATTGAGGCAAGACCCAAATGCTGATGGGTCAGTACCAGTTCCGAAATATGACCCGATGACGAATAATGGTTCATTTATGAGACGGTCTAAAGAAGGGTCAAGTTATAACAAGGAGAAGGTAGTGGATTTTCAGCCTAAATCCACCGATGTCGGCATGAGAGATTTAGAGGAGAGGGCTAAGTTACTTCTTTCAGCCCCTTATCCAGAGAGAGTAGTGCCGACGAAGGAACATGTATCGTTTAACAAATTTGAAAATGTTATTCGTAGCTTAAACGTACAAGTTCCTTTTCTTGAGTTAGTTAATCAAGTGCCTGCTTACATGAAATTTATGAAGCAACTTTTGTCTAAGAAGAAGTCACTTGAAACTGTGCATTCTGTCGCATTAACTGAGGAGTCATGTTCTTATTTGACCCATACTGCACCTCATAAGCTAGAGGACCCAGGTAGCTTTTCAGTCCCATGTAGTATTGGCACCTTTTCTATTGAGAAGGCCTTGTGTGACCTAGGAGCCAGTATTAGTGTAATGCCCTTGAGTCTTGCTAGGAAGTTGAAATTGACTAGGTTTGCAGTTACCAACATGACAAAGACTGGATGGTCGATCGATCTGCGGTCCAGCCTATAGGAGTCTTAGAGGACATTCCTGTGCAAATAGGAAAGTTCTTTTTCCCTGTTGACTTCGTTGTACTAGATATGCCCGAGGATGCCCACATACCTATCATATTGGGTAGACCATTTCTCGCACACCGCTTCTTTTGTGCGATTATAGATGTTGTTCGGGACTCGACCTTCAAAGTGGGGAAGCACTCCATTGTCTTTGCCCAGACAGCTAAGAAGAAAGACCCCATGTGGCCAGTCACTTGTAATACGGTTTCTGAAAAGAAATCCTATTTTATGCTTACTGACATGCCTGTCTCTGTGCCTGTTTCTGCTATAACACCTCCGCCCCAGATTGGGAGCAAATTGGAGGAAGATTCTTCTGTTTTGGATGTTGTAGGAGCTGGTTTGGGGAAGGAAGAGCTGCATGTTGCTCCAGCTGTGAAGAAGCCAATCGTTCAAAGAGGCAGTCTAGGATGTCTTAGCTATGGCACTGACTAGGAGCCTGATGAGGAGCCAGTCAAAGTGACGGAGTCCGATTTGGATTCTGATGAGCCAGAAGAGGTCATTAATTGGGGAGATGCTGAAGCCGTTGATCCGTTGAGTTCCGCGGATGTTGGAGTTGAGAAGAGTGCAGCTGAGAAGATGAGCACTGTAGAGGCTACTTCTTGTAGCCGAAAGCGAGAACAAGTGGGCCATTCCGTGGCCGTTCTTGATCAACTATTAGTTGATTAAGGCTTTTTCAAACAACATTTTATTGCTTTTTAAGACTATTTATCGTTTTTCGTGTGCGCGAGACTTCACAATTTTAATAAGTTTGCTTAGGATTTTATACACTTTAGACTGTTACTTTGGGTTTTGCGCAATTTTGGGCGCGTTATTGTGTGTATTTGCAGGTTTATAGACCTTGATAGCTCAATTTATTGAGCTAATTCGAAGAAATCAGAAATTACAGCAGGTTTTCCAGTCGATCGACTGCCTCCTATGGTCGATCGACTGAGCTGCGACTTCCAGGAGCTTCTGTTCCTGTTCACCCTGGTCGATCGACTGGGTGATGTGGTCGATCGACCATGTTCGCTGTTGTACCTGTTTTCGATCATTTTCCTGCTGTGTTTGGTCGATTTGCGGAGTTGAGGGAGTCTTTTCTCCACTTTATTCTCCGACTCATTTCTGTTTTCTCCCGTTTCTTTATTTTACACATAATTTTGCGTTTCAATAATTGTTTTCTCGGATTTATGCGTGGTACTTTTGCTTCTTTTCAGGTACTTTTTGGTAGCACTGCTGGCTACTGAAACCTCCTAGCTCACGCTGGTTTGGAGAGGTTTCTTTTTGCTGCGTTTAAAGTCTTGTGAGTTTCTGAGTTTAACTTCATGTCTTCTTTAGTTAATTTAACGCAATTTCCCGTTCTCCTTTTATTTCACTACATAATTTTGCACAATGGGGACATTGTGTGATTTGGTTTGGGGAAGGGTTTTGCGTTGCATTTCATTTGCTTGCATTCACGTTTACATTTTGTCTTGCATTGTTGTTTATTTTTTCTTATATATACAGAAAATTCAAAAAAAAAAAAAAATGAAAAATTTCAAAAATTCAAAAAAATGCACGTTTATTTTAGCATATAGGTCGAGTCGGAACGGTAGTATTTCAATGATGACATTGCATTTTCAGCTGTTTATGCCTAAGCCCTGCTTAATTGACATGTTATTAGTAGAATCATATATGCATAGTCTACGAGTTTTCGTTAATTATTCGCTGAATCTTGAAACTTGACTTAGATTTTTTGGCAAACTACATCATATTCTGAGGTTTAGAGCCTATAACTGGTGTCATTCATGACCAGTTTATTTAGGATTGTGAGTAGTTACTCCTTATGAGACATGTTACATCAATTTGCATAAATATGAACTTAATCTGCTTAATACCTGTATGCATTCGGATTTGTGGTTTGTTGACACATGTGGTAGAGGTCACCCCTTTATTCATTTTGCCCATAAGCTCCACAAAGCCAAAAATAGCCTTTTTGTCCCATTAACTACATCCTACATTTAGCCTGCCCTTGTCAAACTAGTAGTTTATGTTCTTGGGATTGTTACTTCATTTTTGGTTGCAAATGCTCTTTTGAGATGTTGATGGGAAAATGAAAAGGAAGGAAAGAAAGAAGAAAAAAAAATAGAATTGAAATGAAAAAAAAAAGAGAAAAAATGCATGCTGTACTGTATAATCCGGTCGGTCGACTGCCCATCTTGGTCGATCGACTGAAGCCCGAGAAAAGAAAAATCAAAATCACATGGTTGGAGTTTTGATCAGTTGGTGATTTTATTCCCATGCTTTATTATCTTCATTTGGGGAATTACATTTATATCGGAGATTGTGAGATTTGTGCTTAATATTAGCACTCGTTTTATTGGAATTTTGAGCAAGAAGTTGAATGTTGTTATAATTTGGTTCCCTTAGTTACTAGCTTGGCTTTTAACTCTGTTTTTATCCAAACTTATCTTAGCCCCTTCTTACCCATTACCTCACATATCCATATTTACCTCGGCATGTGTCATGGTCATCTGTTTGGTTGGAATGCATATGCACGGTTGTAGAGATTATTTTCATATTAGATTGCAGGCATGTTCTTATAGGTCGTAGTTAGGTGAGTGTCATTACAAAATGAATTCTTTCTATCTTTACATATACTCACCTGTATTTATTGAGTGATATGAGCGACCCGTGAGAGTCCAAATTGATAAGTCTCTATAGTTGACGGTTCAGCAGTTTTTAATGACTACATAACTCGTTTGCATGGTTCGTAATGCTAATTGATTGTTAGTTGTTGCATTAAATTAGTTTAGGCTATTCGGTTTGCATTTCGCTCTGAGATTGAACTCGTTCCATTAGGTTTTAGGATCGAGTCTATTTCTTGCTTGGGGACAAGCATGAGTTTGGTTTGGGGAAGTTTGATGCGTGTCATTTATATGATGTTTTACACCTCATTTTACACGCATTTCAGAGCTCATTTACGTAGTTTATGCTATTATTCTCCCTATTTCCGTCTAGTTTCGTGTTTTTGTACATTATTGTAGAAATGTGAAGAATCCAGCGGAAATCAAGCCGAATCCGTGCTTGAGTACCTTGCATTGCATTTGACGTGAAGTAATTATTCGAGAAACGAACTTGGTGCGCATTTCGAGGCCTGAAAGACAATTTTATGAAGAATTAGAAGCCAAGTACCAGCTACTCCAGTCGATCAACTGCCTCCTATAGTCGATCGACCAGAGCACGACATACAGAAGCTACTGTATAACGAGGGTTAGTCGATCGACCGGTCCCAGTGGTCGATCGACCAGACTGTGACTTTGACGCAAATTAAAAGAACGAGAAGTTTGAAGCCCATCGTAATTAGGTTTTGGGAAATAAGAACTACGTTGTATTCCTATATAACGTAGCTTAGGTTTCAGTTTCAAGCATCCAGTTTTCATTCAGTTTTAGTTTATCATCGATAATTAGGGTTCTTAAGATTATTGTTCTTTCATCAATTAAGTTTCTGTTTTGCATTCGGTTTTGATCTTTCCTTTACAATTCCTCTATACGGTATTCTTCTGTCCCATTATTCAGTTTTATTGCTTTCATTCGTAGTATAGAATTGCTAGGTTAGATCTCCCGGAAACCAAATTATTGTTTTATGTTAATTGTTCATTTAATCAATTTAAGTATGAATTCGAATGTTTTAATTGTTAAGTTTATTGTTGTTATTATTTCCAGTATGAGTAGTTAAATACCTTGTGCTAGGATGTAGGGAATCTGTAGAAGTAGGCGGCATTAGAATAGTAGACCTGGAATCGTGCCACGGTCGATCGACCGCACACCCTGGTCGATCGACTGGCCACGTGAGTTTTACCTTCGTTTTAATTAATTTAATTGCTATGTTTGACGAATCGAGTGCACGTGACTAGTTGAATGCCTAGGAATTGACCAATCCAATAAAGATCGAAAGATATGGAAGGGAGATAGCCTGCCTAACTAAGACGACTAAATTAATAAGATCGAGAGATGAGTTAATTTAGCCTTTTAGTCACTTCTCAGGACAAAAGTTAGTATTAGTGATATTAGGGACATGTAGCGAGATCGAAAGATGCTACCTGTAAGAATGGACCGAGAGGACTTCTTATTTTCCCGTCTCACGTGTTTGTTTTAGACCTACCTAGTATACTGCCGCCGAAACTATAGTGAACCGACCATCTTAGCACCCTTTTAATATTTGATTTCATCCGTTTATTTAGTTTACTTTTCTTTTACTGCCTTTAGCTACAGAACAAAATCAAATCAAACCCCCACACTTGTTACTTTAAAGACTAAAATCAGACAACTATTGATTGCATCGCCTCCCTGTGGTTCGACCCTGACTGCCACTAGTTATAGTAGTAGTTTGGACTATAAATATTATTTTTGGTGTACACAACGACATGCATCAAGTAGAATGAGCAAAAGTTGTTAAGTCTTCTCCGAGTTCGAACGCCTTCATTCAAACTTCCTAGGATGGTTTCCATTGGATGGGAATCCTTATATTTCCATTTCTTTGAAACATGAGGCACATCTTCATCTGAACTAGTTTCATCATCTTCGAATGGTCGGGGTTCATGACTTGTTCCCCCTAAATCCAAGCCTGGGGTTAAAACAGAATCAGTTATAACATTGGACTTAGTTTGTTGATTTGGAGATAAAGTTATAGCTTCATCAGTTATAACCTTATTCTCTAAATTCTTAGATTGGGAAGAGGTTTTAGTATCATCAACTAAACTCTCAGTTCTCTTTCCTTTATCATTCGAAGGGCTTCTTTGTTCATCATTTGTGCCCTCAATTTCTTTATCTTCGTCATCCAATTCTGGAAGTTCATCCCTGGATAGTCGAAAATCAGGTTCGTTCAAATCTTCTTCCTCATCCTGTTCAGCTTTGTCAAACATATTATTTTCATCAAAAACAACATGGATACTTTCTTCGATGCATAAGGTTCTCTTATTAAAAACCTTATATGCTTTACTATGATTAGAATAACCTACAAACACCGCTTCGTCGCTTCTGGGATCGAATTTGCTTAATCTATTTTTGCCATTGTTATGAACAAAACATTTGCTCCCGAAACAACGTAGATGTGATATGTTAGGTTTACTTCCCCTAAGAAGCTCATAAGGAGTCTTCTTGAGAATCGGTCTAATCAAGGCTCGATTATGAACATAGCATGCAGTACTAATAGCTTCAAATTTGAAAATTTCGAGGTAGCCCACTACACAATAACATTGTGCGTGCCATATCCTCCAATGTTCTATTCATACGTTCAACAACACCGTTTTGTTGTGGGGTTCGTGGTGCCGAAAAGTTATGCCCAACACCATTCTCCCTACAATATTCTATAAACGCATGATTATCAAATTCGGTGCCATGATCCGTACGAATGGAAACTAATTTTGATTTATACTTATTTTGGGCAAGTTTCATTAGAACTGCAAATTCTTCGAAAGTCTCATCTTTTGAATTGAGAAAGATCGGCCAAACAAATCTAGAATAGTCATCAACTAGAACGAAGACATACCTGGATCCACCTCTACTTATTACCTTCATTGGGCCACAAAGATCCATATGCACGAGTTCTAGTGGTTCATTGGTACTTACCATCCTCTTGAGTTTGAACGATGATCTCACATGTTTGCAACGAGCACATGAATCACATAAAGTTTCTTGATCGAATTTGATTGAGGGAAGTCCTTCAACCAAACCCCACTTCTTTAGCTTATTCAGTGTAGTTGAATTTATATGAGCCAATCTTTTGTGCCAAAGGCATGGATCATCTGTCGTTACTTTCATGCATGTGAATGAATTAATAGGAATATTATTTAAATCAATCATATAGACATTCCTTCTACGGTGTCCTTCAAGCACAACACTACTCGTTCCTTCAATTATTATTCGACAGGAATCTGAATGAAAGATAACTTTATTTCCTTTGTCGCATAATTGAGAGATACTCAGTAAATTGTGCTTGAGACCACTAACAAGATAAACATCACTAATTGCATGAGAAGAGGATATTCCAATTTTACCAACACCGATGATCTTACCCTTCTTGTTGTCACCGAATGTGACCTTACCTCCATCGAAGGGTTCAAGTGAAAGAAATAGATTTACATGTCCAGTCATGTGCCTTGAGCATCCACTATCAAGGTACCATAGGTTATTTTCTTTCATCACAACCTGCAAAATGATTAGATACAGTTTTTAGGTACCCAAGCTAAGTTGGGTCCTTTGACGTTAGTCACTCTAAAAAATAGATCTTTTCTAACCCAAATCCTTTTTATAACTTTTCGTTTTGGAGGAGAATGGGTTTTTTTAGGAACCGTCTTAGGTGGAGTTGTGGGTTCCTTATGTCGTGGTCTTTCAGGTTGTTTTGGGGGAGCTTTGGTTTTGACAGGCTCCTTAGGTTTTGGTGTTTGTTTAGCTTTGGTAGCCTTCCTGAAATCAAAGCTCATATCATAGAACCAACGATGATCATTGTTGCGTTTTTCATTGGTACTTGGTTCAGATGGGGTATTATCACTTTCCTCGAAAGTAGTGTCAGATGCTTTGACAAAGTTGATTCCTTTTCTTAAGTCTTGAGCATATTTGATACAATTTTCTTGGATATGTCCAGTATGACCACAGTAATTGCAAATCAAATATTCTGGTAAATTTGTATATTTTCTCCTTCTGAAGTCTCGTTCGGAAGGGGTTGATTTGCATTTAGAGTGATCTCTACGACCATAGCACTCGTGCCCTAATCCCATTTTCATGTTATTATCTGATTGCTCAGTTAGGAAATTTAGAACACGTGTGCTACCTTCCCATTTCTCATTTAATTGCTGAGTTAGAGATTCGATCTCCTTCTTTTGATCTGAGATCACGGCCTCTCTATCCGTAGCCTTGGACTCAAGAAGCTCTTTGACTTTCCTCAATTCCAATGTTATAGCTTCACTAGCTATAACTTTGGCTTGAAGATGCTTAATGTTGAGTTTCAGGTCTGAGGTTATAGCTTCATTAGCTATAACTTTAGACTCAAGAACCTTCTTCTCAGCATTTGTCGTATCTGAAGTTGTAGCCATATTAGCTGTAACTTTAGATTTGAGCTTTTTGGCCTTTGCTTTAAGGAGATGATTCTCTTCAGCAATATCGAGAATTTGTTCTTTCAAGTCTTTCAATTCCATTTCTTGTTCATGACACTTATCAAGAGATTGCTCAAAATATTCTATTAAAGCATTCTTAGACAATTTCTTAACACTCTTCTTAAGTTCAAGATAACTTAACTCTTCTTCTTCTTCTGAATCGGAATCTCCTAGAAAGCAGCAGTAGGAGTCCACACTATCATTGTCTGAGAAGAGGTCAAGACTGACGTTGCTTAAGCATAGATTAGCAACTTCTTCTTCACATGCTTCGTCGTCCTCAGGGTCGAGATCTCCCCAGCATGATGCTATCATAACTTGCTTGAATTCCTTCTTGGTCTTCTCCCGTTTTGCTTTGTCTTTGATTTTCTCCCATGTGGGACAATCCTTAATCATATGACTGGATTCTCCACACTTAAAGCATCCTCTATAAGCAAACGTATTTTTTTACTCGGAAATTTTCTTATTAGAGAACTTGTTGTTATTATTATTGAACAATTTTGCTTGCGTATTTCTGAAAATGCATTTGTTGAACCGTTTAGCAAACAAGACCGTTTCGTCCTCTATTTCAACATCTTCTTCTTCTTTAGCAGAAGCTTGTAGAGCCATGCTCTTAGTGTTACTGGCCTTGGCCTCATCGTCTTCCAGGACGAGTTCATGAGCCATGAGAGCACCAATAAGTTCTGCATAAGGGAGAGAAGTGAGATCTCTGACTTCTTCCATAACCGTGACCTTGGGACGCCATTCCTTGGTTAGACTCCTAAGTACTTTTCTAGCAATATCCTCGGAGTTGAAAGTTTTACCAAGATTTTTGAGCTCATTGACTATGGTAGAAAATCGTGCTGACATGCTATCAATCATTATTTTCCATTCTGAAAAGTTCGTATTTTTGAATCAGCAGGTCAATGCGATATTTCCTTATAGCCGACGTTCCTTCATAGCCCAATTCAAGACCATCCCATATTTCCTTGGCCGAAGTGCAAGAAGAAAAACGATCGAATTCAGTCGATGTCATGCCGTTTTGTAACAGGCTTATCGCTTTCGAGTTTTTTCCAGCCTTCTTGTAATCAGCGTCAACATAGTTTTCTTCCTTTTTCTCAAAGGTAGTGCCTTCCGAAGATGCGACCAAAATTTTATGTGGTCCATTCTTTATAATCGTCCAACATTCCCAATCATGTCCTTTTATGTAGTGTGTCATCATGTTTTTCCAAAGTCCATAATTCTTCCCATCAAAGACGGGACACTTAAGATATTTGGAATCCATTTCACACGTGTAAGGCGGCGGAATAAAAAATAAAATAAAAAGATAAAAAGATAGACGGATCTAGCCTCTTTACGGTTAGGCAATCAAGAGCACGAGGCTCTGATACCAATTGAAGAGTCTATCACACCTGAAATACTCGAGAGGGGGGGGGGGTGAATTGAGTATTTAAAAATTATGCCTACTTTTTATTTTATATCAAGGTAATTAATTACTTAAAGTTTATTGATTAAACTTTAACTAATTAACTAAATGATTATGAACGTAATGAAATGACTGAAATAAAAGATGCAAGGACACACGATATTTGAAGTGGTTCAGCTTCACACGTCGAAGCCTACGTCCACTATTCTCGATTAATAATTTTAGTACCTTACTCCGGATTACAAAATTATCAACCCAACTCGTATAGTTAACTCTAACTATAACTCGATTTGAATATCACTAGATATTCGATTTGACTATCTTAAGTTACTAAGAAAGCACTTGATTGTTCTTCTAAGTGTTCACACAATTGAACGAGTAAGAAACAATATGAAGTACTATTATCTTATGACGTAATATTAAGAAAGATAAGCAATTTAAAGAGCATGACTTTTCGCAATATTTTCAAAACAAAACAATAAGACAATTAAGACTTAAACTCAAATATGTTTTGCAAAGATTGTTGTATTTCGAAAAGCTTACTTAAATAAGAAATGATCAAGTGTATTTATAGTAGAAGAGAGGACTAGGGTTTGCACGAAACCCTAGGATGCCGTGAGATAGGCGGCAAGGATTAAAAGAGATAATTCTTTATCTCTTTCCTAATTTAATCCAAGATATTATAGTTTAGGTAAATAAGACAAAAGTAAATCTTATTTGTTTTCTAAAACTATATCTTTAAGATGTTTGGATAAGTAAACAAATCAAATCATATATTATAAAGATAGGAAAATATCTTATATAAATATAAGCTAGATTTGATTAGATAGGTTACTTATGCACAACAACTTCACACGCCCCAACGGTTTACAGCTCACGGCCGAAACCCTAGGCCCGTGCTCATCTTGGATGAATATCTCTCTTCTTGAATTAGGGTTAGGTTAAATGGACTAGCAAACCCTAGGTAGCATGACGACCCATAAGTCGTTTTACTAACCAATAGAGATATGCAGGTTACTCATTATAACAACCCATATATTATCTTTACTATAGATACAAATGATTTCGAAATATGTTTAAAGAATTTTATCCTTTGAAAAATGATTTTAAAACTATTAAAATCGTGCTATTAAAATGCTACCTAAAGTTATAGTAGAAACAGCTATAACTTTAAGTTTGGTGAGTAAAGTTATAGGTGAAATAACTATAACTTTACTTTCCAATATTCTTATCTTAAGATACCGTCATCAGATGAAGACCTATACTAACTAAACTTCCTGGAGATCTTCAGTAAAGGATCTTCTCTTTATCTTGACCAAAAGCTCTTCATCTTGAGCTTTGTTAAAGACTTGATCTAGCCTTTTGCTTGAATGATCATCATACTTGAAACTTGTTACAGTTGCTTATGATGCTTTAAGAATCTTCAATGTTATAGCTCAAGCTGCTATAACATTACGTGAATAATGCCTCACAAATCTTCAATGTTATAGCTAGGAATGCTATAACATTACTTGCTAACTTGTAAACCTAAGTTAATCTAACAAAGACTAAACAAACGATTACAAGCAAGAGTTTATACAACACGAGGCACACACTTATCATTATCAAAACATAATCATATATCTATATGGTCCAACAACAGAGCACATCTGTTTATAACTGGAAACCTCTTTTATGCAAGTTATCAACAGTAGCAAGCTGCTGTTGAGCTGCAAGAGAGAAAATAATCTTGTGACTAGGCACAATCCTAGTATGAACAAGAGATTTTGTCCAAGGCCCAACATCATCATCGCCTCTTAAGAAAGCATAAGCAGCTTTATCACTAAACTTATGTCCAGAAGACCAGCTATGCAGGAGCATTTTAGCATTATGTGAACTGCCAGTAAGGGCTATTAGCCTATTTCTCACAGTAAGAATACCTTTGAAGCTAGTAGAAAAACTATCATGAGACTGCACTGTCCAAATGTCTTCTTGTTTAAGAACATATTGAACATGTCATTGTGCCCACTTTCCAGAATTTGGCTCAGAAAGAAGGAAAATCCATTTGCAAAGAAGAGAGACATTCCAGGTCCTCAAATCTTTAATATTGAAGCCCCCTGCTTCCTAAGGAAGACAAATGTCCTTCCATTTCTTAAACACCAATCTCCTATGAGTTGAGGAGACCCCCCCCCCCCCCCCCCAGTAGAAATCTTTACATATTTTGTTTATCCTCTTCAGAACCTCTTGTGGTAAGAGAGCACAAGAGCACCAAAATGTTTCAATACCAAAGATAACAGAATTTAGCAGTTGGACTCTGCCAGCATATGTAAGAAGAGAAGTGGACCAGTGTTGCTTAACATGTTGGATCTTTAGAATTAAAGCATCAAACATGCTCACGGTAATTCTAGAAGGAATTAGAGGGATCCCTAAATACCTGAAGGGAAACTGTCCTTCAGTAAAACCTGTTGCTTCAAGAATAACATCCCTGACAGTTTGGTACACACCTCCAAAATATATGCTGGACTTATCTACATTAGCTTGCAACCCTGAATATCCTGCAACTTGACTAAGAAGCAGCTTTACAGCTATTATAGAAGGCACATCCCCCCCCTTGTAAAAATCATCAAGACATCTACAAAGATAAGATGGGTAAGCATAAGCCTACTGCACTTAGGATGATAGGACACATTAGGTTGCTCACATATCTGTCTGAGATATGTAGACAAAATTTCCATGCTTAGTACAAAAATGTAAGGGGGAGAGATGATCTCCTTGTCTTACTCCACTCTTTCCCTGGAAAAAACCACACTTCTCCATTGATCTTCAAAGAATACCAAGGATTTTTGATGCAGCCAAGGACCCAATAAGTGAATTTCTTAGGGAACCCTAACCCTTGCATCATATTGCCAATGAAGTCCTACGAAAGAGAGTCAAATGCTTTTCTGATATCTAATTTTGTCATAAATCTTGGAGAGATGTTAGCCCTATTATAGCCTTTAACTAAAGCCTGAGATAGCATAATATTTTCAAAAATAATTTTGTTTTTCACAAAAGCAGCTTGCTCTGCACCCACAATGGATGGGAGGACATTATGCAGCCTCTTAGCAAGAATCTTACTCATTGTTTTATAGAAAACAGTACAGCAAGAAATAGGCATGTAATATGTGACTGTAGCAGTAACAGCCTTCTTAGGAATTAAAGAGATGACCGTGGAGTTAGCTTGCTTAGACATGTGATTAAAATGGAAGAAACTAGCCACAGCTTTACAATAATCCTTAGCAATAATGGGCCACGCAAACTTAAAGAAACTTGAAGAAAACCCATCCAAACCAGGACTACTGTTAGAGTCCATACCAAAGACCTCCCCCCTTATATCCTTAGTTGTGACATCTTTTACCAACTCTACACTGTCAGTAGAGGTGACAGTATTAAAATCTAAGAGAAACCCTAGATCCAAGTCATTTACAGGGAAAAGTTTACCAAGTAAATCCTCATAATACTCCTGAAAAGCATGACTAACTGGTACAAACCCCATTTGAAGCTGCCCTTGCTTATCTCTAATGACTCAATGACTTGCTGATGTTTCCTTTCATAATTTTTTTCAAAAAAATACTTGGAACTACAGTCAGGAGATTGGATGTTCTTTATTTTTGCTCTTTGATACAAAATATTCAATTCTGACCCTTTCAGTTTGCTATAAGAAGCCATTAGTAATCTCTCCTCCTGAATGAGAGCAGTAGAGAAAGGCCTAGAATTGAGCTTAGTCTGGCACTCAATCATATCTTTCTTTGCAGCGTTGACCCTTTGTGAGATGTTACTAAAATAATCTTTGTGAAGTTTAGTAAAGGCATGCTTAACATTTTTGAGTTTTTCAAATAAACAAAACATGGGGCTTCCTCGCATATCAGTATTCCAAGCAAAAGCAACAGTGGAAAGATAGTCTGGATGCTCAATCCATCTATTGAGAAAACTAAACCGTTTAGCTATCTTCCTATCAAGAGAAACATGAACCAAGATAGCAGAGTGATGTAGACACCTCGTTTCTACACCTCCCGCCAATCACCCAGTTATGATTGGGCCGCATGTTTAATCACGCGGAGCGATTTATGACATTTCGTAAGTTCGTCGATATGTGATAGCTTAAATAGTCGAGTAAACCGCATGGTCGTCATATACGCGCCGATACGGTCGTTATGACAGTAATTAGAGTTTACATGGAGTCCAAGTCAAAAACCGCTTCCATTTTCTAAACCCTCTTAAACCCGAGTTAGAATATTCTGGAATTTTCCGGAGTATTATTCCTAAATTTAATCTTCTATCGCGAAAATATCTACCTTGCGGAATAAGGAAGCATACATCTTCCCTAATTCCTATTTAGAACCGCATACATCTTCCTTGATGAGGAGGAAACTACCCAAGAGAGAACGCATCAGGTGTTGCGCCTCTTGGAAGGATCAGAGGATTTGCTGCACCTCTTCCTGGGCTGCTTTTTCTTCCGTTTTTCGATTTCTTTCGGATTTCTTTCCTAATCCTACTTTTACCTAAATTCCTTCACGTGACTAGTATAAATAGAGGCCTCCGCCTCACATAATTTTCACGCGAGTGTCCGCGCTTCTCTTCTCCCTTTGCATTCTAAGACCGCGCTCTTGCTTTTCGACGCCTACGTGGTTGCTCTACGCGACCACGTAAGCTCGTATCATTCTGAGTACCAGTCATGTTGCATAACCGACCAATTTGATCACTACACTTTAATCAAATCAATCAATTTGTTCTAAATCCTCTTAAGAGGGCAATTTCTTGCATACATCGAGTCGAGCAATCACTAATACGACAACTTAGTTAATCACGCTTCGTCAAACATGTAAGTCTGAGGGTGTAAATACCAATATTTTATTGTATTTTATTTTGTATTAATTAATGTATGGATTTATATCACAAACTCTGTAGGAGGCAGGACTTTTTGGGAACTGCTGATAAATAATCAACTATGGTTGAAGGCGCGTGGGCTGTATAGCGGCAATGAACTCTCACTGGGTAATAAAATATATCTACTTGCTGGGGAGAATGTAGACTAACTAGAGGAAGAAATACACCCGTAGGAAATATACGGAGTAAATATACTCTAAGCACTAGAGGAAATATCCAAAAGTGGGAAAATGAAGGGCCTGAGCCCATTTTTAATGAACTTAAAATGACTTGAAAGCAAGCGTTGCTATGAAACATGCAGTGTAATGCCCAAGGGATTAGACAAATACAACAAACAAACCAGCAAACCAAAGACAGTTTCTCAGGAATGCAATAAACTTGTGCTATTTGTTAAAATTATCAAATGACCTCGAAAAATCATGAAACTTGGCAGTAATTAGCTTTAATATAAGACCTAACTCTGAGCAAAATTCCAGGATTTTTAAGGGACTCAAAGTATTTTTAAAACTCAACTGAACTGACTAACAGGTACCATAGACTGTGAATAAGCAGTTCTGAAAGAGTGACTGAAAGAAAGGATCTTTGGATATAATTATCAACTGAAAACCCACAGAATACTCACAGGGAGTTAAGTTAATAATTTGGAGGACTTAAGCTAATAATTTCCACAGATTAACACAGGAAAAACTTAACTGAAGCAAACAGCAAAGCCAATCAAACCACAGACTCAGCACAGGAAAGTTTAGACTCTACTAACAGGTACTTAATCAGCAACCACAGTCTAAGCACAGGTTGTTATCAAGCCTGACTTTAATCTACACACTAAGCACATGATTAAGAGATTCAAATTTGAGAGAATTCTCAGGTTTCATTCATAAATCAGCTGTGTTACAACAGTCTGCATCAAGGTCTTTATATAGGCCTTTTTAGGTTACAAATTTGAAAGGAAACTACATCCAAGGGTCAGGATCCTTCCTCACATGCTGATAAGAGTCCAAATGCAATATTACAACGGTTTAAAAGGTCTTAATTGTAAACTGGAATGAAAACAAAAGAGAAATGCAGATGACAGTGACAAGTTGTGGTCTTTTGCTGCATTGCTGGCTTTTCTGTTGAATGTAGGCACTTGAGGACGAAATGATTGGGTCCTTGGCATTAAAATTAGCTCTAGGTTGCACCTGGTAAATGGCGAGACAAGCCAAAAGTTCTTTGATTGCTTTTTTCTCATTGTTTAGCCAAAAATGGAAAGACTGCTTTTGCTTTTTGTCATTTGCTGCATCTCTGTCCAGCTTTAGTTTCTGGGACTGGCATTGTGATTTACCCTTGAACCCCTAGGACTTTTCTGAGCCTAATTCAGTGGCCAACCAGCTGGCCATGATGGCAGCTGGTGGTTGGGCTTGTACACATACTTATTGACCACTAAACTTGGCTCAGCCTGACTGGTTCCTGAGACTGGTGTGATTTTCCCTAGCTTGCTTGTGGATGTGAGGTGACCTGGCCTGTGGCTCCTGCTGTAACCTCCCCCTGGTTGAACGGGGGTTGTCCTTAAGCCTGGTGGCTCCTCCCCTTCAGCATCATCATAGTAGGGACTTAGATCACCCACATTGAAAGTACCATGCACCTCATACTCTCCTGGTAGATCCACTTTGTTGGCATTTAGGCCAATTCTCTCAACAATTTCAAAGGGCCCATCAGCTCTTGGCATTAACTTGTTCTTCCTCTTTGCTGGAAATCTCTTTTTTCTTAAGTGAACCCAGACCAAATCCCCTGGAACAAATTCTTTCTTCTTCTGATGCACCTTGGACTGTTTCATGTATTTCTCATTGGCTTTCTCAATTTCTCTTTTCACAGTTTCATGGAGTTTTAGTAGCTGTTCTGCCCTGGCCTTAGCATCAAGATTCATTTCATTCCTTGTCATAGAGGACAAGTCTATAGGCATTATAGGGTTAATCCCATAGACAACCTCAAAAGGACTGTGACTAGTAGCAGTTGATGTCGATCTGTTGAAGGCAAATTCTGCTGCTGCTAACTTGATGTCCCAATCTTTTAGACTCTTGTTGACAAGATATCTCAGAATCCTACCCAATGTTTTGTTAGTGACCTTAGTTTGGCCATCTGTTTGAGGGTGGTGAGATGTACTGAATAACAGTTTGGTCTTGAGCAGCTTCCATAGAGTTTTCCAAAAGTAACTCATGAATTTTGTATCTCTATCTGAAACAATTGTTTTTGGAACTCCATGAAGCCTCACAATTTCCTTCAAGTATAGTTCAGCAATACTTGCAGCATCTTCTGTTTTCTTTCAAGCTATAAAATGGGCCATTTTACTGAACCTGTCAACAACAACCATGATTGAATCCTTTTCTCTTTGTGTCCTTGGTAATACAACAATAAAATCCATGCTCACATCTTCCCATCGCTTGCTTGGTACTGGCAATGGGGTATAAGGACCAGTCTGGAAGGAACTCTTAGCCATTTGACATACTGAACATCTTCTGAGAACACCTTGGATATCTCCCATCATTTTTGGCCAATAGAATTGTTCCTGTAGTATGTCCAGTGTCTTTTGAACACCAAAATGTCCTCCCAAGCCCCCTGAGTGGACTTCCCTGATCAGGAGATCCCTGTAGGAACCCCTAGGCACACAGAGCTTGTTCCCTTGGAATAAAAACCCATTTTATAGTAGATACTTATTCCCTGGAACCCTATGCCCCTCAACCTGTGTGATCCACTCTTCAGAGAAGTCAGGTTCCTCCTTGTACATTTCTTTCATAAACTCAAAGCCAAGAACCTTGCTCTCCATAGTTGACAGCAAGGAGTGCCTCCTTAATAGAGTATCTGCCACTACATTTTGTTTCCCTTCCTTATACTTGCTTGAAAATGTAAATGATTGCAAATATTCCACCCACTTGGCATGCCTGTGACTCAATTTGTGTTGGCTAGTTATATACTTCAAAGCTTTATGGTCAGAATGCAACACAAATGGTTTTGGTTTCAAATAATGACTCCAATGCATGACTGCCCTGATAATTGCATAAAATTCTTTGTCATAGGTAGAATATTTCAATTTAGCTCCATTCAATTTCTCACTGAAATAAGCTACAAGTTTCTGAGCTTGGATCAGGACTGCACCAATGCCTACACCACTGGCATCACACTCCACTTCAAAGAGTTGTTCAAAGTCTGGCAATTTCAGGATAGGAGTCTCACACATCAACTTCTTAATCTTCTCAAAGGACTGCTGAGCACTCTCAGTCCAATGGAACTCCCCCTTCTTCATACACTCAGTGATTGGAGCAACAACTGAGCTGAAGTTCTTGATAAATCTCCTATAAAATGAAGCCAATCCATGGAACCCTCTCACCTCAGTGATTGTTTTAGGAGTTGGCCATGATTGAATGGCTGCAACTTTATCCTAATCAACTTTAATGCCCCTCCCAGAGATAATATACCCTAGAATGCCACTTCTTCAACCATAAAAGTGCATTTTCCAGCTTTCCAAACAGTTTTTGTTCCCTGAGGATCCTGAACACAACTTCAACGTGTTTCAGGTGCTCACTTTTGCTGCTGCTGCTGCTGCTGAAACCAAGATGTCATCAAAGTAGACCACTGCAAATTTGCCTAAATATGGCCTTAGCACCCCAGTCATTAATATCATAAAGGTGCTTGGTGCATTAGAAAGACCAAATGGCATCACAAGCCATTCATACAGTCCACGTTTAGTTTTGAAGGCAATTTTCCACTCATCTCCTTCTCTTATCCTGACTTGGTGGTACCCTTGCCTGAGATCAATCTTAGAAAAAATCATGGCACCACTGAGCTCATCTAACATGTCATCCAACCTTGGGATTGGGAACCTGTACTTGACAGTAATGTTGTTAATAGCCCTGCTGTCAGTATACATTCTTCATATCCCATCCTTCTTTGGAACAAGTAGAGCAGAGACTGCACAAGGACCGAGGGATTCCCTGACAAATCCTTTGCTCACAAGCTCCTCAATTTGACTTTGTAATTCCTTGGTAGCAGCTGGATCACATCTATAAGCTGGCTTATTAGGAAGCACTGAGCCTGGAACATGGTCTATGTGGTGCTCAATGCCTCTCAATGGTGGCAACCCACTAGGCAGCTCCCTTGGAAACACCTCATTATACCTCTGAATTACTGGCTTGACTTCAGCAGGCATTTCAGGGCTCCCTTCCTTGCTCACTTCTTTAGATAATAACACCCAGATAGGCTGTTCTTGTTTTATTTCTTTGATCATGGCTGCTTCAGAAAGAAATAGCACACCATTGCCCTCCTCTGGCATACTTGGACTTCCATAGTTCCTCTGGTTAGGTGGTAATGGGGTCAAGATGACCTCCTTGCCTTCATGCCTGAAACTATAGATGTTATCCTTCCCATGGTGAGTGGTGTTTCTGTCATACTCCCATGGTCTCCCTAAGAGCAAGTGGCAGGCATCCATTGGGACAATATCATACAAGACTTCATCTTTATACATCTTCCCAATAGAAAATGGAACCAGACACTATTTGTCCACCCTCACTTCTGCTCCCTTGTTCAACCATCTCAACTTGTAGGGATTTGGGTGCTCTTGAGTTGTCAAGTTGAGCTTGCTAACCATGACATTTGATGCCACATTTGTACAACTTCCCCCCATCTATGAACAGGTTACAAACCCTTCCCTGAACTGTACACCTGGTTCTGAATATCAGGGACCTTTGATCAGCTTTCAAAGGTGTGTGTTGGGAATGTATGATTCTCCATAAGACCAAGCTGTGACCTGTGTCAGGGTGGGCCACAACTTGCTCCTGTTCTGGTTCCTCCTCAGTCTCTCTTTCCTCCATCATCAGGGTCTCATATTCCTCATACTGAACCAAACCTTCCCTCTCCCATTGTTATACCTTCATTGCTGTCAAGGTTCTCTTAGAAGGACAGTCCTTCCTAAAATGGCCATACCCTTGGCACTGAAAGCACTTAATTTTCCCATCAGTCATAGGTGGGTTGGTTTTAGGATTCATGTGACTCTTTCCCTTGTCTGGTGTTGGTTGGGTTGCAGGCTTTGGGTTCTCTCCAATCCTAACTCCAGAAAAAGGTTTGAAAGTAGGTCTGGTAATGGGTTTGGAAGCAGTAACCTTAGCCTTTCCCATCTTTTCAATTCTCAATGCCAGGTTGACTGCCTCATCAAAGGACCAAACCTGCTACATTCTAAGCCTCAAATAAATCTTAGGATCTAAGCCCTCAACAAACCTAGCAATCTTCTGTTTAGGCTTTTCAGTAATCTCACATTGCAGGGTAAGTTGTTCAAAGCTCCTAAGGTAAGACTCAACAGATTGTTGGTCTTGCTTTAGCTGGGTTAACTTAATAAACATGTCCTGTGTGTAATCTTTAGCTATAAACTTATCTTTCAACTTCTTCTTAAGTTTTAGCCAAGATTTAATGGGTTCCTTGCCCTCTCTAATTCTCTGGTTTTTCAGGGTTTCATACCAAAGTGAGGCATAGCCCTTGAATTTAAGGATAGAAACTTTGAAAGCTTTCCTGTCAGTATATCCTTTAAACTCAAAGACTCTCTCAACAGTTCTAATCCAGTCTAATAAATCTTCAGTGTTTAAACTACCATGGAAATCAGAAATTTCTATCTTTATATCTTTTTCTCTTTCCATGTAGATGCCCTCTGCCATAGATTCATCAGTATCTGAGAAGAGGTCCTCCTCTTGTTCTTGGTAGTATTGCCGTCCTCTTCCTGCTCCAACAAAGCCCCTGCCCCTGCCTCTGCCGCTGTGGGGTGGCCTCCTTAGATCATGGTTAGGAATCCCTTCTGCAAGAGTGTTAACAATATTCACCAAGTCATTAATTCTTCCTGCTATCTGTTCCACTCTGGTTTCAATGCCAGTAATTCTCTCTTCACTCATTGGGTTATTTTTTTTTTGTGTTTTTTTTGTTGTAGTTAGGGTAAAAATGAACTCACTTTCCTCTCCTAAGACTAACACAAGATGGAATTGTGTTATGACCTTGCTCTAATTACCAATTTGCAGTGTAATGCCCAAGGGATTAGACAAATACAACAAACAAACCAGCAAACCAAATATAGTTTCTCAGGAATGCAATAAACTTGTGCTATTTGTTAAAATTATCAAATGATCTCCATAATCATGAAACTTGGTAGTAATTAGCTTTAATATAAGACCTAACTCTGAGCAAAATTCCAGGATTTTTAAGGGACTCAAAGTATTTTTAAAACTCAACTGAACTAACTGACAGACACCATAGACAATGAATAAGCAGTTCTGAAAGAGTGACTGAAAGAAAGGATCTTTGGATATAATTATCAACTGAAAACCCACAAAATACTCACAGGGAGTTAAGTCAATAATTTGGAGGACTTAAGCTAAGAATTTCCACAGATTAACACAGGAAATACTCAACTGAAGCAAACAGCAAAGCCAAACAAACCACAGACTCAGCACAGGAAAGTTTAGACTCTACTAACAGGTACTTAATCAACAACCACAGTCTAAGCACAGGTTGTTATCAAGCCTGACTCTAATCTACACACTAAGCACAAGATTAAGAGATTCAAATTTGAGAGAATTCTTAGGTTTCATTCATAAATCAGCTGTGTTACAACAGTCTGAATCAAGGTCCTTATATAGGCCTTTTTAGGTTACAAACTTGAAAGAAAACTACATCCAAGGGTCAGGATCCTTCCCCACATGCTGTTAAGAGTCCAAATACAATATTACAACGGTTTAAAAGCTCTTAATTTTAAACTGGAATGAAAACAAAAGAGAAATGCAGATGACAGTGACAGGTTGTGGTCCTTTGCTGCATTGCTGGCTTTTCTGTTGAATGTAAGCACTTGAAGACGAAATGATTGGGTCCTTGGCATTAAAATTGGCTCTAGGTTGCACCTGGTAAATGGTGAGATAAGCCAAAAGTTCTTTGATTGCTTTTTTCTCATTATTTAGCCAAAAATGGAAAGACTACTTTTGCTTTTTGTCATTTGCTGCATCTCTGTCCAGCTTGAGTTTCTGGGACTGGCATTGTGATTTACCCTTGAACCCCTGGACTTTTCTGAGCCTAATTCAGTGGCCAACCAGCTGGCCATGGTGGTAGCTTGTGGTTGGGCTTATACACATACTTATTGACCACTAAACTTGGCTCAGCCTGACTGGTTCCTGAGACTGGTGTGATGTTGCCCTGGCTTGCTTGTGGATGTGAGGTGACCTGGCCCGTGGCTCCTGCTGTAAAACATGTTGGAGAATAGGCGCAACAGGCATATGGCCTGGGGAAAGGGCACAGCATTCGCTGCGTTTTCTCCCAAGCTCGTCCATTCCTGAGTAAAACAAAACTCAGTGCGAGTTCTATTTGTTTTCACATATAACTCTTCTCTTCTTCTTCTTCTTCACGAAACCAACCCAAAACCCAACCAAATTTCATCAAAATTTGATCGAAACTCGCCATAAATCATGACTAATCCAGGTATGCATCTCGTCTTTGCTTTAATTTGAATTTGTACTTTTGTAGCTTGAATTAGAGGTAGAAATTAGGGTTTTTGTCCCAAAAATGTCGAACATTTGGGGGTTTTGTCCCAAATGAATTTGCCCCTTGAAATTGACATTAGAGATGCATAATTGTACATGCTAGAAGCATAACCATATATCCATTTCGAATTTTCTTTGAGTATTGATGAAATGAGACCAAAACGAGACGATCTTTTACCAAACCGCTTCAAATGGCTCGAAAAATGACCTTATACTAGTCAGCTGTTAATAAAAATTGATGTTTTGGAACCCTTGGATGACGGGTAAACTTGCTATCATGCCAGATTTTTAGTTTATGACAGGTCTTCTGGGACAAATTTTTTTTTTGTATGGGATTTAGCTATAGTAACGAAATTCTGTCGAACTTTCGACTCGTAACCATGATTAAGCTTGAATTAGACACGTAGGAAAGTGACTTTGTCACATTTTTTGACTTACTCGAGAATAGTGAAATAATAGCTTGAAAAACGGCCTAAAGCAGCCTCTAAGTGCCTTGGTTTGCTTTCTTTTTGCAGATGATGTGCCTTCTAATTCGGGGCGAGACCCCAAGGTGGTGGATGTCGATCCTCACTTGGCTATGGTGATTTACACGGGGGTAGCAGAGGAGATGGAGGAAGAGGTACCTAGGAGGGTTACCGTGAGGAGGAGGGGGCATCAGCTTATGCCTGCGCCTCAGTAGGCTGATAAATGGGATGGCCGACATCTCATTTGGGCAGCAGAGAGCCACTTGTCGTACCGTACAGCAAGAAGCATGGTAAGCTTTCAAACTGGCCTTGTATTGAGTCATATCTTTATATTATATCTGCTTTGCTTGGCTTAGAAGATAATGAATCTTTCAAAATGCAGGGGGCTGGCAATATGAGGTCTTTCTCTGAATATACAACCATAAAAGAGGCCTTCGGGAATTTGTCAGAGATGGAGAAGGCTATCATTGCGCGTGGGGCCTTCGGAGCTTTGGTGAGGGGCTGGCGTGAGATCAAGAGGAAGAAGATTTGGACCAACATGTGCGTGATTCGGGCCTTCTTGGATCGCTTCTGGGATACGACCTCAAATTTCCATATGCCTTTTTGAGATCGGGGGTGACCTTAGAGGACTACGGCTGTAACACCCCAACTATCCGGCCAAGATAGTTGGAGCGTTACCATCCCGATTTCCCGAGGTAGTGTTTCAAAACTTTGATAAAAGAACATTTTATAAATAACATAATGTTTGGTGAATTACATAAACGTAAACAAATGAATTAAAGTACAATCATGACATCTATACTCTTCTAATCAACTAGACTCGTCTCGTGACTCATCAAGCTCGTCCCGTCTCCCACGTGCTATCCAAACAACCTGTACATAATCTGTTCCCCATATGACCAAAGGATATCATATGGATCGACACAGGCCACCCTAAAAGAGATAGGTGACAATTACACAGACAGACAAACGTCAGTGTCAATAAATAAAGTGTGACACAACTCAAAGTGTGTGAGTATGCAACAAGACTATAATATGAATGACACGCTATCAAACAACCACCACCACGGTACCGGGACACGCCCAGACATACCGACAATCACACTGGTACCGGGACACGCCCAAAGTTACCAACAACCACAAACAGGTATCGGGACACGCCCAGACGTACCGCGTCCGGAAGCCAACCGGATCACCTGCCAGACGTCGTGTCTTAACCACACGAGTCCCTCCGGAACTCAAGCCATTAATGTGCACATCCCTCTTGGAGTGGGAAGCTGCAAGAGGCGACCCGAGCATGAGACGGTCTCCCAACCGCCTCACGTCTCCATAATAACAAGTAAGCCACCAAGTCCTCCGACATACAAGACAATACCATAAATGCAAGATATCGCATAACATGCCAATTACCGACTCATTCAATGCAATTAACCAATATCATGTTATAATGCAATGACCATTAAAATACGACTCACACGACCATTTAAATATATTAAAACTGAGTAGGAATAACCTACCTTTTAACAAACTCCGTAAGCAATCCGGCTAATAATATTCTTCCACAAAACCGTCATCTAAGGCTCCGTTTGGCAAGACATTTCAGGTACCTGTTTTGACTGAAGTAGCTTTTTTGATAAAAATTTCAGGTAGCTTATTTTTCTGGAAGTGTTTGGCAAATAGCTTATTTGCCCAAAAAAGCTACCTGAAATGAAATGCTACCTAGAGTAGCATTTCACATTTCAGGTATCTGATTCTTGGTAATATTACCTTTTTACCCTTTCAATTTATAATATATTAAATAATTATTATATCCTTTTACGTAATTTTAACAAAATAAGCTACCTTTTCAGTTAGTTTGCCAAACAATTTTTTATATAATCAGTCACCTTATCAGCTCCTAATTTTCAGTTACCTTGTCAGCTACCTTTTCAGGTTTCAGTTAGCTTTTCAGTTTCCAGGTACCTTTTCAGGTTTCAGCTACCTTTTCAGTTCGTTTTACCAAACAGAGCCTAAGGCTCTGTTTGGCACGACACTTCAGGTACATTTTTTGACTGAAGTAGCTTTTTTGACAAAAATTTCAGGTAGCTTATTTTTTTTTTGTAAGTGTTTGGCAAGTAGCTTATTTGCACTAATAAGGTACCTGAAATGAAATGCTACCCAAGGTAGCATTTGAGATTTCAGGTACCTGATCCTGCTTTAAATTACATTATTACCCCTTCAATTTATAATATTAAATAATTATCATATACTTTTACGTCATTTCACAAAAATAAGCTACCTTTTCAGTTTATTTGCCAAACATAATTTTACATAATCAGCTACTTTATCAGCTCTTAATTTTCAGCTACCTTATCAGCTACCTTTTCAGGTTTCAGTTAACTTTTTAGTTCTCAGGTACCTTTTCAGGTTTCAGGTACCTTTTCAGCTAGTTTTACCAAACAGAGCCTAAATATAATAATTGAATATATTTAATTATTAACTAATCTAATTAAATTACGATTATATAATTTAATATAAGTAAATTCAAGTCCCGACTCCACTACCCGCCAACTACTTGGTTCAAATCCCGACTCAACCCGTTATACAATAATTAAAACCCGTCTTAAACACACTACCCATACCTCCATAATACACGATTGAACCCGTGTTTGGACCACCCCCAAAACAGCCCCCAAACACGACCATGATCACCACCATACACCACCACACTCACCCACGGCCCCCAAACAGCGGCCACAACCCCGACAAACAACCACAACAAAACATCCCGACAACAATGACTCAACCCGACAAACACCCACTAAAACACCACCAAACAACCACCACCGTGGCCACCACCATCACTGTGGCACCCCCTGACCATGGTGGGTCCAAGCACCAGCCCACAACCCCGACAACAACCCCCAAGCAGCCGACACAACAACAACACAAATATAACACCTATATCCACAATCCCGTATGCCCCCTTAAACCACCCAATTAAACACCGTTACCGCCACCCATTCCACCACCCACGACCACCACTACAACCCCCACTCGACCCTCGATAAAACCCACCCAAGTTCAGTCCAATATAGTCAAAAAAGGTGGGTCAAAAATCCGTCTTAAGACGGTCGCACAAAACAGTCCATAAGAGCCCTAATTTGTCGATCAACCCTCATTTCAGGCGGTCAACGACGGGTCTAGGGTGTCACGGTGGGTCCAAGTTGCAGGTGATTCAACGGTATAAATTAAATAATATAAATGCTAGTTTAAGACGGTTACTTTACGATCTCGAGGTGGAGGGAAAAAATCTTCATTTTCCTTTTCTCCCTTCTCTCTCTTCTTTCTCTCTAAGGATTTGTGTGGATTTTGTTTGGATAGAATGAGGATTGTGTTTGGATATGGTGATGGCGGATAAGATGAGGGGTATATATAGTGGTAGGTGGGAGTGTATTATTATCCTTATTATTTTATTATCCGTCATATAACATAACTCGTATAAATGTAATATAATATTATTTATATAATTATAAAATACGGAGTATTACAATATTCCCCACTTAAAAAGAACTTCGTCCGCGAAGTTCACCGAACTCTCTCCTTTCCACAAATCTCATGCATTCTCTCGCACTTCACATGTCTATCAACCGTATACGCTCTTTCTAAACATCAGACTCATCCCAAAGTTCGTCACTCAATTCTCACTACTTTCTCACATTCTGTACTTTCTCTTTCCTAAATTTCAGAATTATTATATCTACTCCCCCTAAAAGAGAACTTCGTCCCAAAGTTCGACTATCAAACCTCAAACCGCGGTCTCATACGCTCGTTACTAAATTCCACAAATGACTATGTTTCAGGTTCAACCCGCTCTCTTACCTATTGCAAATCCATTATCAAATCTCGTATCGTCTGATGCCATTGCGATAATCCCAATATAGAAACCTCTCTAGAAGTCTCTCTACGAGCCCCCCAAAGGCCAAGCGCAAGGTCTAACCCACGGTTCGAAACTCTAATATCATAGATAACTTCTAACTCATGTCGGTTATATGAATACGTATTTATTACGTGGTATTAATCGATTATTACTACGTATCTATATCACGCCAATCCTCATACATTAACATGTATGCACATCAAAACACCAACTATGTGGACTCTAGGAATAATAAACTAATGTAAAATTCTTATAATATGACTCAACCATGTTTTACATTCCCATTCATCATTAATACTTCCGCTTATATGGAAGACCACAATCACTATCATGTAATGACCACTAGGCGACATATGACTTGCATTTCCATCGTACTTGTACACAACCAAATAAAATCATCTCAATTAACACGCATCAAACAAGGTTATCACATCATTCTTGTCATCCAATTATACATGTCAATTAACAACTTTCATTTGAATTTCACTCTTTAAATAGCAAAACTACCTAATATGGTCAAACGTAAACAATTCACAAAATATCACCCATGTAAGTGAAGGAAAAGTAGATCTATATACTAACATATTCATATATGTCTTAATTTAATTTGTCATAAAATTAATAAGTGATCTTATGCATGCAAACATTAATTAAAGAGATGGAAAAATCTATTTCTCACCATGTGATTTTCGGATTTTTGGGCACTAGTAAGGTCACCTACCTTACTTAGTTCTTGAGCTTTCCTTATGGATGAACAAGATTCAAGTATAGAATCCCTCCCAAAAGCATATACCCAAGGAATACTCATAATAACTAATATTATTTAGATCTAGTAATAATATTAGTTTTGCTATAAAATGATACAAAATAAATTGTATTTTTAGCTCTTGAATCACTCGGTCAAGAGGGAGTATTTGTGAGATTTTTATTTCTCTAGAAAAATCACATATTGTAGAGATTATTCATTTTCTTACTCTAGAAAATTATGATGGTGAAAAGAATGAATAATAATGTAAAAGAGAAAAGCACTTCTCTCTTTCTTGTGGGATGGCCGAAAAAAGAGCATTGGGTAGTATGCCCAATGCCTTTTGTTTTTGCTCTTCTCAAAAGCTTAGGCTTGCAAGGCTAGTAGGTAGTCTTTAATCATTATGTTTTCCACTAATATGAAAACACAATATTAACCCAACACTCCCTCTAATTTCGGCACTTTCATAATAAAATGGATGGTCCATTTTATTTTGTCATTTGTCAATTTTGTCACATGTAACATGTTACATGACATGTCACAATGTAATGTATTTTTTAACATATTAAAAATCAACATACTCATAAAATATGTCATTTACAAAATTGACTAGTAATTCGTAATTACTCGTGCCGAAATGTTTCCAAATTATAAATTACAACATTCTGTATTTATAATGATTTATTCATTCCGTTCCAATTGTTTCTGTAAACAATGATTTCATCTAAGTAATAAAACAATTCGATTACTTAGACCGTGTCTCATTTAATCATATTTACAATAAGATACGTAAATTATACTCACAAAATCATCCGTCAATTTTAAGCAATTTAATTAACTCGTATCGGTGTACGATTAATTAACTAATCAAATAAGAGTATTTCCCTATAGGTATGACCTAAGGGGATCAACTGATCACCACCGTCGCACGACAGTAATGTCAAACTCTAGTCAGCCAATCATTACCGATATGTGTGGACCAGTTGACTGTAAAATATTACATGCCACATGTATTCTTAAAATGAGATTTAATAATGATATTTAAATCATGTGATCGCACTATTGTTGAGGACACATTTCCCAACAATCTCCCACTTGTCCTCGACAAGTGTGCGTCACCAATTCTCTTGTCCTATTACTATCTCCCACTCAATGCAAGGTGTCTTTCAGGTCGTACTTGCAAGTGATCATATCGAGAGTGGTTTCCTCGATCTGGAGAATAACTGTTTGACCGGATTTATCCACTCTGGATACCTTCCGAGCGTGGCCACGCATTTCTAGTTCATTACTCCTCGAGTGGGCCTGAGATATTGTTTTAACCCTGACAAGGGGATGGACAATTCCTATCGCACTCATTCCCTTCGACTAGCCACAGCCATCATAACCCAAAATATGCCCATTTGACCCCATTTACGAAGGTCGTAGTAACACAAATCAAAGTTAATCAAATCTGCCATCTTAGGTGAATACTCTTTAGTCAAAAGAATCGACTCATTAGAATACTATAGTAGCTCTCGCCACGACCAGGCTATATAAATTTGCCAGAACTCTATAAGCGGTCATAAGGCCCGACAAAGTGTTCCTAACAGTCTGCCTATGTGATCGACTCGTCATCTCACATGACTGTATGGCACTTGAACTTGCCATCAATCGCATCACACTCTAGTCACTTCGAGACGTCACCTCATACAAGTGACTATGGGCGAATACAATGCTAATCCGTGTTCACTTTAACGGGGTTCAATGTTGTCTCTACAACCGGTTTGGATGTAACAAAGTATAATAAAAGAGTTTTAAAGTAAAACTCGAACGACAAATGCGATTATCACATATGAATAGTCAATGCCTGATTACTATTTCATATTCTATAATCTAATTTGACCTTGTATGTAGTTGTTCATTTTAACTCAATTGAAATGACATGACTCATCATGTTTAGCCTTTGAGAAGGCTTTGGTTAGTAGGTTTTATCAATTTCTTGTACCTTACTCAACCTTACTACATACTCGTTTTCCTTTGTAATGTATACATTTGCATTACAAAACTTTCTGAGTACGTGTCGAGATCCAATCAAGACATAGGCCCTCTAGCCTAAGAATAGCTCCCACTATTTTCTCAGTGTGCGGGACTCATCCTTCTTGCACATCTCATGATTGCAAGTGTACTCAATTTCCGTTAGAAATATCTCTCATTGTTCTTTATTGCCTAGAACGATTCTAGAAAATCTACTTCTTAATTAACATTGCCACAATGGTATCTTAACCATCCTAATGTGTTTTGATTATGGTTTTGTCGGAAACCATGTGCAATCTCAATTGTCAATTGTCACTTGTGTAACACCCTTACACAAAATTGCATCATAAACACTTTGCTTTACTTCCTTAATGCTTTTGCAAGCACTTAAGGGTAATCTTTATAGCTTACTAGGTAAAGATTACTTAAATTCGATTTTGAAAACAATTCATCATACTCAAAGTATATGAAGTGTTATACATCATTACTCATTTAATTTATCCGGCAGCGGAAGCAAATGGAATCAATCAAATATGTTCAAATTAATTGAACTAGTCATGAATCTTATCAACATAAGACCTCTTATTGATGCTAATATCATGTGGATTTATCTTCATATATCCGTATATTAAAGATGTATTATATTTCTCCAAAAGTCTTAAATCATTCTCAATGATCAATATGTCATCCACATATCGGACTAATTAAAATTTTCGTAACTCCCACTAATACTTCATGTATAAACACAACTTCTCGACTTATCGAGAAATGTTTTATCACATGATCAAAATATTGATTCTAACTCATTGATGTCCTACTTAAGACCCTCTCTTAAGTTTCACATTATCTTAGGATTGCAAGAATCTATAAAACTCATGAAATGTATTGAATACATTCCTTCTTTTGAAGAAGTGGGTTTTAGATTCACATGCTGTATGCGTATCCTCATAATGAAACACAATCCCTAAGAAGATCCAAATAGACTTAAGCATTTCAATTAGTGCAAAACCCTTTGCAACCAATCTTGCTTTGAAATCTCTCTTTATTAGTGCAAAACCCTTTGTCACTAATCAAGCCCTTTTGTTTCGGATTTTCATGGCTCTAAGCCTTGTATTGAGTTGTGACTTAAACACTCTTATGTAAGTCATATGTTCATTACTTTCTAGAAGTAATCAACTTGAATCAAACAATTTCTTTTGTAAGTTATAAGCTCTTTACTTTCTTAAAAGTAACATGAATTCATCATCTTTTGACAAGTGATGACTTTAACCTCCTAGGTTTTGAAGAAACAATGTCTTACACTAAACGTCTCATGTAGCCAAGAAAGACCAGTTTCTTGCAACATAACATTCTTTGTGGCTCTTGAATAATTTCTCCCACTCTGTCTTCTAGAAATAAACTTGTATTTTAGAAAGACAGCTTCACGAGCCGCAAACCCGTCGTACTCGTGATAATTTAAAAGGGAAAAATGAGCATTTGTTTCTGTGAAAACTTACAAACATGGTACCCTTACCATTTCATATCTCATATGATTCGATTTAGTGGAAAAATAATCAAGACAAAATGATAAAATCCCCAAAAGGATCAAGTAACTCAAAGTAACTTGATCGAAGTCCAAACCTTATCGAATAGCGTTTGAATTCTTATCCAATCATACATTATCCCATAATGCGTGTTAAGAGAGATTAATTTGTGATACTATATCACAATTCATTTGGCTTATATCAATGTCTTCACTTTGATAATCCCATCACGACTAAATCGTGATTCCTTGAACTCTTTGAAATTCTTCAAAGATTTCTCTATTTACCTTATTAAGTGAACATATTAGTGTCAACCTAAATCGTTGGTAAAAGAAAATGATAAACCTATTTTGGATCAATGATTTACAACCTCGATCTCCTTTTCAACCAAAAGGCATGAGATATCTTGCTTTGAATACAAGATACGCATATACCATTAACAATCTAATGGTTTCAAGAGTACTCGATAACTCTTTGCGTTCATCATTCCAAAATTTAAGGTTTAATCTTGGGTTACCAATTTGAATCTTACATCATCTACATGATATATCATTCTAGTTTGGTTTAGAATATAATCACCTTGATAATGGGCTAGCCATACATCAAATCGTGGTGTATAGGGTCACAAAAGTGAAAACCTCTTTTGTATCTTAACAAGTTTATATTATTATTTAGAGTTTATGCACTTAATAGTCATAATTAAGTACAACTTTAAATCCAAAAACTAGATTGAGTACACAATTACTCTATCTCTCGACATTATTGTTGCTAGTCGTCATATTCTAATCATCCTATGTATCAAGTACAATGATGAAAACCTCCATTGGTTTCTAATATTGACGAAGTAGTACTAGCAAAATTTTATGTTTAATCAAATAAACATTTAAAGAAGAAGGTTCAATTAGATGTCCCACAACTAACTTGTTGATTCTTCAATAATTTGGGGTAGTTTCCTTTCTCGTGTCCAACATTTAAGACAATGGAAACTTATCGGTCGGGATTGATAGGTTTAGTATCGTCATTTTCAACAACTTTACCTTTAACATTACCTAGTATCAATTCCATTATAATCTTTACTTCTTGAACCTCGTCCTCATCTTAACGGTTTAAGAGAATGCTCCCACTCATTTCAATGAGTCTTTGCTTTGAGAAGCAAAATTGAATTCATGAAGATTATTCTTCATTTGTTCGTTTTAGTCTTAAAACTTTCATTGAAGTGGTTGCGTTATTTTGGTCAATTACGAATTCTGAAAATCTAATCACCAAAACAATTTATCGCTTCAAGGTACTTAATTCAATTAAGTATATGAAACATAATCCATTGTAAGTAGAAGTGTTAGTTAAGAATCAAAAACCTGTTTGATAATGAATAACTTTAATCTATACTTTTTACAAGAGATCCTTAGCAATGGTTCGTTTGAGGTTTTAGAAGCAAATTCAAATTTTGTCTTTAGTTACGATGTTTTAATGAAGATTTGTATCAAAATCGAAATGATATCGTATATGAATAGTGGTAAAGAAATAGAACAATATAATAACAGAATAGTGGAAAACTTAACATTTATCGTTTTAATAATACTTGTAAATAACAAGTAAAGCATTTACATAGTGACCTCTACCCAACTATGATGAATGATTCCGAGATCCAAATTCATATTAACTTGGGCACGGGATAGCCGATGGAACCCTTATCAATATAACTCGGTGGACTAACTCTTTAATCGATTCTACTTTTAGAACTCTCGGTCGATAAAATTACTCTAATATTTATCTATAGCCCGGAACACATGCGGCTACGGTCGCGAATACTTCCGTTGAGCTCAATCCAAATTTCGAATAAATGTGTCCATGATCCAAATCCACATCAACTTGGGCACGGGATAGCCGATGAAACCCTCATCAATACGAATTCGGTGGATAGACATTTATCACCCACTTCCCCTACGTAACAAGGTTTGTATCCCGGGATGGCCGAGTGCACTCCCTCATGAAATAGGTTTTCATGGTTTCTACTTTTTGGTAAGGCTATGTCTCAATTGTTTAATTTTAGCGAGAGGTCATGTCAATTTATTATCTATCACGTTTTAAGTGAACTAAAGCGGTGAACTACGATAATTGTATTTGACACGGTCGATTAACTCGATGAAAGAAGATGCATGTTTTAGTTATGGCGATTTAGCGATGCATGCGACATAAAATAAAATGCAAGCATAAAATAAATAAATCCTAGTATGGCCTTTCCTAAAATAGAAAAACTATTTAACTATTACATATTCGGAAACCAACTCCATTGGTCCCTTGAACTTCGGTTGTGGCACGCATCTCGAGGTAACACCGTCTTTATGTATCGCCATTCTTGAAGAAATCCGTCTTTGGGAACTCCGGAATGAATAAAATTACATAATAAATTACATAATTTCCTATTATACATTTGTAACTAAAAAAAAAAAATCTATGAAATTACAAAACGGTGATACGAGATCACAATAAAATTACAACTGAATCGATATTCCCATACATTTCGGGTAATACCAATAAAAAACTAAGGCCATACTAAGTAAAATTACATAATTCAAAAATTACATAAATTAAAATTATGACAATCATAAAGAAAATGCAGCATTATAATATGTATGAACATGCTCAATTTTATGCTAAATCGCCTTTAATTAGCCAATATCGTATATTACTTGGTTTTTACGGATTTGCGTGATTTCAACATTTTATAACCACAAAAATTACATAAATTCATATTTATGCATAAGTTAATTACCCTAACCTCTTAGGACTCAAAATATAGTCTTCACTAATAATTTGACCATAATTAACTCATATTTATAAAATTGTTCATTAATGGACTAAAAATTACAAAAATAAGCTATAAGCTTCAAATAAATCACAAAATTTCAAATAAATTCAAAATTGTTAAACTCATGAACATTCTGTAAAAATACCATGACACTCATAATGTTCAAAAACTTAGGTTAAAAATTTCAAAATTTTTCCGGAAAAACAATGTTGCGATTTATCGGTTTTTAATAAAATAATCATAAAAACATGAGAAAAATTTTATTCATCAACTTTTCAATTTTAGATCTGAAAAAGATAATAAAATGCAACATTAGACGTTTTTCCTTAGTCATAGATTATGTTTTATTAAATTTTCACTAATAATGTCACTATTTATGCTATTTTTCTTCAAAAATCCATAAATCATGCAAAAAGACTTCACTATAACCCATTATTTTACACACATCTTGTAAAATTTTATGTGACAACATATTAAATTTCTATGACCAGATTCGAAATTTAACTCATATTAACCTATTTTTCACCTAAATCCGAATTTAATAATGAAAAATCCATTTTTCGAGCATAACAAGTCAAAAAATTATGAAAATTTACAGGTTATCTAAAAATAATATATGTGAAAACATATCCAAAAATCACTGGAAAATTCGAAGTATAGCTAATTTTAGACCGAAAATGACATTTTTACTCATAAAATCATATTTAAATGTCATTATTGTATAATATGACTAATAAAAATCCGTAAATTTAACCAAAATATCCTAAAACATTTTAGGACCAGAAATTTTAACATGCATAAATTAATTTCGTGATATATCATAATAACACAAATTTTACAAGTTTTATATGTTAATCTTTATAACTCGGAAAAACTTTTAACCGATTTGCATGCAAACAACCATGGCTCTTGATACCGATTGAAGGAAAAGTAGATCTATATACTAACATATTCATATATGTCTTAATTTAATTTGTCATAAAATTAATAAGTGATCTTATGAATGCAAACATTAATTAAAGAGATGGAAAAATCTATTTCTCACCATGTGATTTTCGGATTTTTGGGCACTAGTAAGGTCACCTACCTTACTTAGTTCTTGAGCTTTCCTTATGGATGAACAAGATTCAAGTATAGAATCCCTCCCAAAAGCATATACCCAAGGAATACTCATAATAACTAATATTATTTAGATTTAGTAATAATATTAGTTTTGCTATAAAATGATACAAAATAACTTGTATTTTTAGCTCTTGAATCACTCGGTCAAGAGGGAGTATTTGTGAGATTTTTATTTCTCTAGAAAAATCACATATTGTAGAGATTATTCATTTTCTTACTCTAGAAAATTATGATGGTGAAAAGAATGAATAATAATGTAAAAGAGAAAAGCCCTTCTCTCTTTCTTGTGGGATGGCCGAAAAACGAGCATTGGGTAGTATGCCCAATGCCTTTTGTTTTTGCTCTTCTCAAAAGCTTAGGCTTGCAAGGCTAGTAGGTAGTCTTTAATCATTATGTTTTCCACTAATATGAAAACACAATATTAACCCAACACTCCCTCTAATTTCGGCACTTTCATAATAAAATGGATGGTCCATTTTATTTTGTCATTTGTCAATTTTGTCACATGTAACATGTTACATGACATGTCACAATGTAATGTATTTTTTAACATATTAAAAATCAACATACTCATAAAATATGTCATTTACAAAATTGACTAGTAATTCGTAATTACTCGTGCCGAAATGTTTCCAAATTATAAATTACAACATTCTGTATTTATAATGATTTATTCATTCCGTTCCAATTGTTTCTGTAAACAATGATTTCATCTAAGTAATAAAACAATTCGATTACTTAGACCGTGTCTCATTTAATCATATTTACAATAAGATACGTAAATTATACTCACAAAATCATCCGTCAATTTTAAGCAATTTAATTAACTCGTATCGGTATACGATTAATTAACTAATCAATTAAGAGTATTTCCCTATAGGTATGACCTAAGGAGATCAACTGATCACCACCGTCGCACGACAGTAATGTCAAACTCTAGTCAGCCAATCATTACCGATATGTGTGGACCAGTTGACTGTAAAATATTACATCCCACATGTATTCTTAAAATGAGATTTAACAATGATATTTAAATCATGTGATCGCACTATTGTTGAGGACACATTTCCCAACAGTAAGGTCCACATGTTCATCCAACACAAGTCAACTAACATAAACCGCGATATAAGGGTATACACCCAATATTTGGGTCAAGTATAAAAACAAGGGTCAAAGCAGACCACTCGGTCGAGTATAGGCGGCCACTCGTCCGAGTAGGTGACCACTTGGTCGAGTACATTGTGCACTCGGCCGAGTGTCACTTGGGCATGAGGTTTTCATTCTTAAACGCGGTTCCAAACTTCCCTATTTCATCACACAAATGCTAATAGACTCCGATGTTGACTAATACATCATCAAATAACCTAATTAAAACAAACGCACGGCCTTATAGCCATTGTTATAAGCCAACTAAAACAAAACATGATACAACACGGTATTAATACCACATAAAACAATAACAACATTTCAACTCAACCAAATACTACAACAAGCTCACGATGTATACCACAAACGCTTTACTTGACGATTGGGAGGCAACTTTACAAGCAACATCTATACTATCACCGCTAGACCAAAATCTCACCAACTACACTCTCTCGTCGTGCATGCACACTTAAATTAAACGGTTACCCTATATAACATCAATGATCAACTAGCTTAATAACACCATTTAATCCACAAGCATTACATATTTCGCTCTCAAACTTTTGCCCATAATCCATTTGGTGATGCTACATCTACAACTTTATCTCACAAAATACATTCCCCAAACTCTTAAACTCGATGACTATATGTGACACCCCCCTATACCAAGGAGCCTTAACAAGACCTTCCCTAGCAAATAAGGGCATCACCATCTCGGTTTCCCGAGGAAAGTAATCATCAAAGGTCAATAAAAGAACATTTAAAATTATTTTACAAGTGATACAACCAAACTACTAATATAAAGATACAACTCGTCCAAGTTATATAACTGAAGAGTCTATGGATCCAAAATACTCAAGAGGGGGGGGTGAATTGAGGATTTAAAACTTTTGAAAGCTTTTTCGATTATGCGTATGTAATTGATTATTTAAAGTTTATTGATTAAACTTTAACTAATCAACTAAAGAATGTAAAACGAAATATGCAAACGAACGAAAGAACGAGGAGACACACGGTTTTTTAAGTGGTTCAGTTTCACAAGTCGAAACCTACGTCCACTATTCTCGATTAATAAATTTAGTACCTTTCTACGGATTACAAATTTACTAACCCAACTCGTACAACTAACTCTAGCTGTAACTCAATGAGTACCGTTAAATACTCGAGTGTCTAACTTACGCTAATAAGAAAGCACTAATGATTCTTGCAAAGGTTCACGTTAATGAACAAGTAAGAAATCAAATAAGCACTATTATCTTATAACGATAACAATAAGAACAAGTATACGAGTTTAAAACACACGACCTTTCAAAAATAACAAAAGGTTTTTCTGCTTGAAAACACACGGTTTGCTTTGTAAAATTAAAATCAATTTTTATGCTTAAGGTCTCTATTTTATATGTTGTAAAGAGTAAAGTATTTATAGGAATGAAGGAAAGAGTAGGGCAACTCGGTTTACAAAAACCCTAATGGATGAATAAAGGAGATATGTTAACAAATCATATCTTCTATTATTTTGTTTCCTAAAAGCCTTAAAAGATAATAAAGAATATTCCAAAAGATAGAATATAATATATTCAAATATTATCTTTACTATAAATTCTAAATATGATAAGATTTCCTAAAACAAGAATATCTTTTATCATAAACAAATATATTAAGTAAGATATATAAGATATGTAAAGATATTATTATAGAATAAAATCTTTACCAAATACACCCTAGGTTACATGAGATGTCACGGCTCATATGCCTCGTGACTCGTGCAAACCCTAGCTCAATATATGGGTTAGAATTTAGGTTTTAAGAGAGGCTTTGTTGAAACCCTAATTAGTAGCATGGTCCAACTCATAAGTTGACCCAACAAGACTACTAGTCAACGTTCAACATAAAACCGAACTCCGCACTAAATCGGACTTTATTATATAAATAATTTTATCAAAACATTTAAAATAAACTTTAAAACAATTTTCAAAACAATTTTGAAACATTATAAGTCGTGTATAATAAACTCAGCATCTCAATGTTATAGTAGGAGAGCTATAACATTGAGCTCTTTTACTAATAATGTTATAGCTGCAAAGCTATAACTTTACCAATTCAAGAAACTCATTCTTGGTTATCATTACGAGATAATCACCTATACTATTCTAATCTTCAAGGAGATCTTCGAGTATAGATTACGTCATCATCCAAGCTTGATGAATCTTTAGACGGACTTCGTCTTCACATAAATCTTGAATGAATCTTCATATCGTTTGATCTTGAATAGAGCTTTGAACATTTTATACTTTCATCACAATCTCCTTTGTTGCTTGTATTAGATAAGTTGATTCTAAAACACTTAGACAAACGATTACGCGCAACAAGTATATAAAATATAAAACACCTTGACATCATCAAAACATAAACATATAAGCTATATGGTTCAACAAATTCCCCCTTTTTGATGATGGCAAGCCTCCTAATTTGTGACTAAGTAAAGAGTTCCCCCTCAATATAATACCGTCATCTTAATAATAAAGATCAACGCAAGATCAAAACGATTTATCAAAAACCAAAATTTTAAGGACTTTAAGAGACAATTGGTCTTGACAAGGAGCAAGCTTAGGTAGATTCTTACTATAGACGTTCTTTTCCCCTCTTGACATCATTGAAAATTTAAGAACAAATCAAAAATGACTAGAATAATATAAGACGAGACAAGAGATAAAATGTCATAAAGAGCAAATTTAGCACGCATAACTATAAGCATCTAGAAGATTAATTATCAAACAAACTTAAGAAAACATGTTTAAAGCCGATGGGCCGAATGAAACACATGTTTAAAGAAACACTTGGGCCATAATCCACAAGTGTAAGCCAAAATTGGGCCGAATGATAAGTTTGCAAAACACATCATGAGAAAATGAAAAAGAAAGCTAAAAATAGAAAGGGCTAAATATGGTAAGGCGAGGGTAGTTCAAATTTTGCGGGTCTTATATGGGTTCACATAGTCGGGCCGAGTACGATGCTCCAAGGCATCGAGACGATCGAAGGAGCTCTGCACAAGCTGAGAAAGACCTTGAATACTACGTTCAAAGTTGAGTATCTTCAAGGACAAAGCTTTAGTGGCCTCCAAAGTAAGCGATTGATCACTTGCCATAGCCTTTCCGTTCATGACCAACGCTCCACCTTGACTCGTGAGAAATGTAAGACGGTCACCATGTGGGAACACTTCCCCACGGATTGCCTTCAATTCCCGTTCAAAACCCTCTAGTCTCTTATCCACCTCATCCATCCAAGAATAAACCCGAGAAGCATCCAAACCCGACTCCAAAGACCGTGAGGGTCCAACATGTGACAAAACCGTAGCCAAGTTGGTTGAATGCTCCTCAAATTTCTCCATTAAACTAGTCATAAAACTTTCCAATTTCGCCTCCATAGCCCCCAAACACGAATCACCCGGGCTTTTCTCAACATCCTCGACAAGAAGTAACTCGGGTCCATCAACGACAAGACCCATAAGCTTGATCAACCGATCACACATGCAATCCCGTGC
Organism: Silene latifolia; assembly: GCF_048544455.1. Lineage (NCBI taxonomy): Eukaryota > Viridiplantae > Streptophyta > Magnoliopsida > Caryophyllales > Caryophyllaceae > Silene > Silene latifolia. Next base: position 142,741,599 of record NC_133536.1, read on the forward strand.
ACTTACACTGTAGCTATCTCGTCCCACCACTTGTTTTATTTCTAACAACCGAGACACCCATATCCCATATGGTAGGTCGATTGTTGTACTTAATTTTTCCTTGGTAACCGTGAGACTCGTTTGAATGATACGATGCAACACAAGACTTGCCAAGTTAACTTTTTTTCCCTCCAACCATGAATAGATTATAATAGCCTCATAACTCGAAACTTTATCTCGACCTCCTCTCCTCGGCACAACCGTGTTCCAAAGAAAGTTCAAGAGGAACTTGATTTTTGCCGAGAGAGGACGAACCACAATATTACCTCCGTCCGCCCCAACCTCCTCAAAGTACCTTTTAACTAACATCTCCTTTTCACTAACCACATTAGACCATTCAAGACTCGGATTAATTTCAATTCCGTCATCGGGAACCGAAAAAGCAGAGCAAAAATCCGAAACAGAGACCATCACATCAACCCCATTAACCAACGCATGCAAGACTCCCTTCTTAACCGACACACTAGCAAAGAATTGAACAACTTCAACCGGATAAATAGGACCCGAAAATTGACTAATTTGACTCCACCCTTGAAAATCAAGAAAATCAACAAAGAACTTAAGAGCGGGAACATTAATAAACCAAGATTTCGGATAATACCTTCCTCCATGAATAGAATACCTCAAAACACGAGACACAAGGATGCTTTCGTCATGAGTTAGCCGAACACGATTTAACCCTTCTTTTGTTGCGGCTTTCGAAACATCCCGGAGCAAGGTACGAGCAACACCGTCTCTTACAATGACCTCGGGTTCCTTAACATCCTCACCTTCATCAACAACTACCTTATTTTTCCCTTTAAAAAGGCGGTGCCTTTTTCCCTCGGACATCGACTCGTCCTGACCACGAAACAGGGGCATAGTTGGGTTTGGTTGAGGTGAAGGAAAACTAGTGGAGTTAAGATCATGAGATGGTAGTGGTGATGATGGTTTGTGAAAGTGGCGGCTTTGTTGATGGTGGGTTGATGATCGGGTTTTTGCATGGTTAGGATTCATTGTGATGGTGATGGTTGTGTAAAGGAGGTGATGGTGATGATGGTAATTATTTTGAGAAGAGAAAAAGTTGTGCAAGTGGGGATGTGATTGTGTTTACACGGCAAGGGGGGTAGATATAGGAGTCTAGGTCTAGAATAATTATTGATCAAATATGGTAAGTGATAAATATATTCCTATAAACGAAATTATTCATGCAACGCAATATACGGACACAGTCATACAATCTTAACTTAACTAGTCAGTCATAAAGAAATTGAACGTGTATAGAAACTTAGGTACCACCGATTAAACCAATTTCCAACCGTAAAGTCTCAAATCGTTCTCTAGCTAACGAATTTGTCAAAATGTCTGCCCATTGTTTTTCAGTACTATAAAATTCAAGTTTTATATTCCCCTTCTCAACATGGTCTCGAATAAAATGGTGTCTTATTTCAATGTGTTTGGTACGTGAATGTTGTCCGGGATTTTTTAGAAATAATTACTTCACTAGTATTATCACATAAAATAGGAATACATCCTACATCAATACCATAATCACGTAATTGTTGCTTAAGCCATAATAGTTGAGTACATACCAGTCCTGCAGCGATGTATTCGGCTTCAGCAGTTGAGAGGGCAACCGAATTTTGTTTCTTCGAACCCCACGTAATGATACACGGTGCGACAAATGTGGCGACACCCGACGTGCTTTTTCTGTCTAGAGAACATCCTGCGTAGTCGGCATCGGAATAACCAACTAGATCGAAGTTACACTCCATCGGATACCATAAATACAGCTTGTCTGTTCCAATTAAATACCATAAAATTCGTTTTAGGGCCGTCATATGCGATTCTTTGGGAGATGATTGATATCTTGCACAAACGCATACGCTAAACATAATATCGGGTCTACTTGCGATCAAATATGTAACACTCCCATTTATTTAGGAGCCTTTAGCTAGACATTCCCAAATAAATAGGAGTGTTACCATCTCGGTTTCCAGAGCTAGTGAATAACAAAGAACAACTCACCAAAGTACTTTAAATTAAAACTTTAGTGAATACATGTTTATTACAACTTAACCAACTAAAATTTAATATAAAATAATTACAACTCGTAGCGGAATTAAATAAAGTGATATAATTGATCTATGTGATCTAGACTTCAACTATGATCCAAGTCGAGCTCTCATCCCAATGCTCCCGAGTCGGCTAATCTTTAGTACCTGTCAAATCTGCTCCCCATGAAACGGTTCACCGCAGGTGTTCACGAATACACTGTCAAACATGAGGTTGAGTAGGAATAAATACTAACAACAAAAACATACGATAACAATCCAATTTCCTTTTTACATTGCACAACCCCCTGACAACGTGCTCCTTCCTTTTTTCTTAGCACGCTAATCATCCCGCCAATCCCTGGCCAGGGCAGCCTCAACCCAAAGGTGAGTAAACACACACACTACATTACCAAAAGGTAATGTCTGCCTCATCATATAGTTGATTAAATATCCACCAGATGGCTTGCAGACCAATCTGGGGCCTGCCACGAGTAAATACGATAAAATATCGTCTGCCAAAATAAATATGAAATACGTCACCCGAAGGCTCTTACCATGACGTCTGCCAATATAACCGCAATAATAATCTACATCACCACGAAGGGATGTCTGCCAGTATTAAACTGAATAACCAATGCAATAACAGTAACTCCATCATAACTAATCCAACCAACATATACAATATAATTCTCCCTTCCAACAATTTCAATGATATCAACCAACACAATTCTCATATGATCAATTCACTTTAATATAAATCATCCAACAAACATTATCGAGTAAAAGTTGAGTAGGATTTATCCCTACCTGGCAAGCGATTCCAATTATGCAGCTTAAGCAATCCAAATAATTAAAGCAAACTGACTATAATTCTTCACAACCGTCACCTAATCAAAATATCATAATTCAATTCAATTTAATTTAATTATTTATTTATTCATTTACTCCTTTTATTTAATTATTCAAACTAATTATCAACGGTTTATGATAACTAAAACCCGATTCAATACAAGCCGAGTCACCACCCGAATTATACAATTAAAACCCGTCACAAAAACAAACAACAAACACCACCCTATACACCATGTAAACCGTATGCAACCACCCCCCATAAACACCCTCCAAAACGACACCACACACCACCACAACCACCACCCGACCTGCCTACCTACTCCCTACACCACGGCCCATCCAAACACCCACTCACCACCCATCATACCACCACCAGCAGCCCAGAAACGCATGCCCTAACACCCTTCTCCACTCGCCATTAACAACCAACCACCCCCCCCACCGTGTATAAAGCCCACGACTACAACCACTACAGCCACTACCACACCCAACGGCCACCACCATTGTCACCCTTGGTCTACGACGCTTCTAATGGTACCACCCATCCTCACTCACGGTCAGAAACACAACCACGACGCTCGTCTTAAAACAGCCGCTACAAATCCCCTGATCTCCCCTGTTTTCGCGGAATCCCGACCACCATCAACGCCAGACGCCACCTGCCGCCACGCCAACACCACCAATGTGGTCGACCCAACCACCCTAACATAACCCCTCTATACCCAGGTCAAGACGAGGTCGATTAGGAGTTCAATTACCCATTCAAATCCCCCACGACCAAACTCGCATAACCCTCTTGACCAGCCACCTTTAGCCGCCTCAAAACCATCCCAACCCTAGTCAACGACGGTCAATAATAGTCAGGTCTTAATCTTGGCAGTCCAAGGTTGCTCTAGGTCTAAATTTCGAGTCCTATGGTGGTCTATGCATGCCATACGGTCGTCCTAAAGATGCTTGCACAAAAAGTATAAAACCGATTTAAGATGAGTAATTACCTCGAGTTGATTAATTGGTTTATGTTAATTCCTTCTTCTTCCGTCGCCTAAAGCTTCTTCTTTTAATTTGTGACTTATTTCTCAGATTTAAGGTGGTATTTATAGTGTAGGATTATAGAGAATACGAGGTCAATTAGGAAACTATTATAACTTACCTTATTCTAATTAGTATAGGAATTGCCATTACTATTATATTATTATTATTATTATTATTATTATTATTATTATTATTATTATTATTATTATTATTATTATTATTATTATTATTATTATTATTATTATTATTATTATTATTATTATTATTATTATTATTATTATTATTATTATTATTATTATTATTATTATTATTATTATTATTATTATTATTATTATTATTATTATTATTATTATTATTATTATTATTATTATTATTATTATCATATATTATTAATATTATCATAACTAGGATTTTCTCACACAATATTTACTAATTTATTATTGCCATAACATTATTATTATTATTATTATTATTATTATTATTATTATTATTATTATTATTATTATTATAATTACCTTTATATATTATTATTAATTTCCCGATATAAATCCCGATCACACTCATACTAGATGAACCATAAATTCGGCCCAACTAACAATGGCACACGGCCCAATGCTAAATATTAGCTAAACCCAATTCCCGACTTGGATACTTAATTTATTATTTACTTAACGTCTTTATTATAATTACTATTAGAATGTCTTTAATCAATTATTAAATTACATAAATTACTTTCACAATTTATTATCAAAATACGGAGTATTACAGTCTTCCCCCCTTAAAATGAACTTCGTCCCAAAGTTCGCCCACAACTTCTACCACAACACTTATAAACATCCTCACAACTAAGCACCATCCAACACAATCATCCATTTACGATTATCAACCACACCAATCTCATCACAAAGTATCATAACAATAACTCAAAACATTTGTAGTATTACATTCCTTCCCCTTGAAAATAAAATTCGTCCTCGAAGTTCGGAATATCAAACAATAGGAACAAACAATTCATTGTTGGAATGCCACAAAATAGAGAATACACACTATAACATATATGCAGGCTTCGGGCAACACATTCCACATATCACTAGACATGTCCTTCTACTTCACATAATTGACAACATCAAATAGAGAAATTTAGTGTATCATGAGAAAAAGAATCAAGCAAAAACTCATAGGATCGATTTATAATGCATTTTACAAACTACTTGGTCAAAACAGAAACTTTACAGCAACTTGTCAGAATCTTAGGTCCACTTGTAAAAATCACCATAAATTGTCAAAATATATTCTTATAACATGGCTTACCAACTTATAAACATACATGAGTCTGTTAAACAGTGGAGTTGGAATTATAACAAATCATTACGTGGTTTTTAAATGATAATTTTTACAAAACAATGGCGCGAAAACATCACTGTACAGGAATATTTTGACTACTGTCTACTAAAATATTTATTCCTCCTAAACCGTATATTATTTGAACATGAGACCAGTGGCATATGAAATCTAACTCACAAGGGTATCACACATAAAAATCTTGGACACGAATTTTAAACATACAGTAAATGGCAGTCAAAAAATCAAGGGTAAAATCTTGTGAAATCAACCAAAATCGCATTCTTCACAATTCCACACAACAACTAATACTTTACATGTTTAATCATATTCACACCTTCTACATACATGCCAACATACTTCCTTATATCAACATGCTTATAACAAAGCTTAAAGAAATCATATCACATCCCTCCTCCGTAAAACAAGGTTACGCCCCCGTAACCGCAATCATCAATGAAAACAACATGTAAACAAGGCAATAAGAACTTTCAAGACAAAACAAACAATATTCATTTTAAATTACCCCACACTGTAATATCTCTCAAGGTAACCGCTTCAGAACTAGAAGGGCCAGAAGTTTGGTGTGAGGGGGCCCCTAACTCATCCCAAGCTTAAGTGGGCACCTAACAGTTTCTACCCGGGTTCATTTTATTAGACACATCCTACATTCATTATTGTTCATTGGTTAGGCCTGAGGATCGTTTTGCTCTGATACCACTTTGTAACACCCCCATTTATTTAGGAGCCTTTAGCTAGACATTCCCAAATAAATAAGACTGTTACCATCTCGGTTTCCCGAGCTAGTGAATAACAAAGACCAACTCACCAAAGTACTTTAAATTAAAACTTTAGTGAATACATGTTTATTACAACTTAACCACCTAAAATTTAATATAAAATAATTACAACTCATAGCGGAATTAAATAAAGTGATATAATTGATCTATGTGATCTAGACTTCAACTCTGGTCCAAGTCGAGCTCTCATCCCAATGCTCCCGAGTCAGCTAATCTTTAGTACCAGTCAAATATGCTCCCCATAAAACGGTTCACCGCAGGCGTTCACGAATACACTGTCAACCATGAGGTTGAGTAGGAATAAATACTAACAACAAAAACATACGATAACAATCCAATTTCCTTTTTACACTGCACAACCCCCTGACAACGTGCTCCATTCTTTTTTCTTAGCACACTAATCATCCCGCCAATCCCTGGCCGGGGCAACCTCAACCCGAAGGTGAGTAAACACACACTACATTACCAAAAGGTAATGTCCGCCTCAACATATAGTTGATTAAATATCCACGGATGGCCCGCAGACCAATCTGGGCCTCACATACGAGTAAATACGATAAAATATCGTCTGCCAAAATAAATATGAAATACGTCACCCGAAGGCTCTTACCATGACGTCTGCCAATATAACCGCAATAATAATCTACATCACCATGAAGGGATGTCTCGCATGTAAACCGAATAACCAATGCAATAACAAGATCTCCATCATAACTAATCCAACCAACATATACAATATAATTCTCCTTCCAACAATTTCAATGATATCAACCAACACAATTCTCATATGATCAATTCACTTTAATATAAATCATCCAACAAACATTATCGAGTAAAAGTTGAGTAGTATTTATCCTTACCTGGCAAGCGATTCCAATTATGCAGTTTAAGCAATCCAAATAATTAAAGCAAACTGATTATAATTCTTCACAACCCTCACCTAATCAAAATATCATAATTCAATTCAATTTAATTATTTATTTATTCATTTACTCCTTTTATTTAATTATTCAAACTAATTATTAAAGGTTTATGATAACAAAAACCCGATTCAATACAACCCGAGTCACCACCCGAATTATACAATTAAAACCCGTCACAAAAACAAACAACAAACACCACCCTATACACCATGTAAACCGTATGCAACCACCCCCCATAAACACCCTCCAAAACGACACCACACACCACCACAGCCACCACCCGACCTGCCTACCTACTCCCTACACCACGGCCCATCCAAACACCCACTCACCACCCATCATACCACCACCAGCAGCCCAGAAACGCATGCCCTAACACCCTTCTCCACTCGCCATTAACAACCAACCACCCCCCCCACCGTGTATAAAGCCCACGACTACAACCACTACAGCCACTACCACACCCAACAGCCACCACCATTGTCACCCTTGGTCTACGACGCTTCTAATGGTACCACCCATCCTCACTCACGGTCAGAAACACAACCACGACGCTCGTCTTAAAACAGCCGCTACAAATCCCCTGATCTCCCCTGTTTCGCGGAATCCCGACCACCATCAACGCCAGACGCCACCTGCCGCCACGCCAACACCACCAATGTGGTCGACCCAACCACCCTAACATAACCCCTCTATACCCAGGTCAAGACGAGGTCGATTAGGAGTTCAATTACCCATTCAAATCCCCCACGACCAAACTCGCATAACCCTCTTGACCAGCCACCTTTAGCCGCCTCAAAACCATCCCAACCCATGTCAACGACGGTCAATAATAGTCAGGTCTTAATCTTGGCAGTCCAAGGTTGCTCTAGGTCTAAATTTCAAGTCCTATGGTGGTCTATGCATGCCATACGGTCGTCCTAAAGATGCTTGCACAAAAAGTATAAAACCGATTTAAGATGAGTAATTACCTCGAGTTGATTAATTGGTTTATGTTAATTCCTTCTTCTTCCGTCGCCTAAAGCTTCTTCTTTTAATTTGTGACTTATTTCTCAGATTTAAGGTGGTATTTATAGTGTAGGATTATAGAGAATATGAGGTCAATTAGGAAACTATTATAACTTACCTTATTCTAATTAGTATAGGAATTGCCATTACTATTATATTATTATTATTATTATTATTATTATTATTATTATCATATATTATTAATATTATCATAACTAGGATTTTCTCACACAATATTTACTAATTTATTATTGCCATAACATTATTATTATTATTATTATTATTATTATTATTATTATTATTATTATTATTATTATTATTATTATTATTATTATTATTATTATTATTATTATTATTATTATTATTATTATTATTATTATTATTATTATTATTATTATTATTATTATTATTATAATTACCTTTATATATTATTATTTCCTTATTATATTATTATTAATTTCCCGATATAAATCCCGATCACACTCATACTAGATGAACCATAAATTCGGCCCAACTAACAATGGCACACGGCCCAATGCTAAATATTAGCTAAACCCAATTCCCGACTTGGATACTTAATTTATTATTTACTTAACGTCTTTATTATAATTACTATTAGAATGTCTTTAATCAATTATTAAATTACATAAATTACTTTCATAATTTATTATCAAAATACGGAGTATTACAGTCTTCCCCCCTTAAAATGAACTTCGTCCCGAAGTTCGCCCACAACTTCTACCACAACACTTATAAACATCCTCACAACTAAGCACCATCCAACACAATCATCCATTTACGATTATCAACCACACCAATCTCATCACAAAGTATCATAACAATAACTCAAAACATTTGTAGTATTACATTCCTTCCCCCTGAAAATAAACTTCGTCCTCGAAGTTCGGAATATCAAACAATAAGAACAAATAATTCATTGTTGTAATGCCACAAAATAGAGAATACACACTGTAACATATATACAGACTTAGGGCAACACATTCCACATATCACTAAACATGTCCTTCTACTTCACATAATTGACAACATCAAATAGAGAAATTTAGTGTATCATGAGAAAAAGAATCAAGTCAAAAACTCATAGGATCGATTTATAATGCATTTTACAAACTACTTGGTCAAAACAGAAACTTTACAGCAACTTGTCAGAAACTTAGGTCAACTTGTAAAAATCACCATAAATTGTCAAAATATTTTCTTATAACATGGCTTACCAACTTAGAAACATACATAAGTCTGTTAAACAGTGGAGTTGGAATTATAACAAATCATTACGTGGTTTTTAAATGATAATTTTTACAAAAAAATGGCGCGAAAACATCACTGTACAGGAATATTTTGACTACTGTCTACTAAAATATTTATTCCTCCTAAACCGTATATTATTTGAATATGAGACCAGTGGCATATGAAATCTAACTCACAAGGGTATCACACATAAAAATCTTGGACACGAATTTTAAACATACAGTAAATGGCAGTCAAAACAATCAAGGGTAAAATCTTGTGAAATCAACCAAAATCGCATTCTTCACAATTCCACACAACAACTAATACTTTACATGTTTAATCATATTCACACCTTATACATACATGCCAACATACTTCCTTATATCAACATGCTTATAACAAAGCTTAAAGAAATCATATCACATCCCTCCTCCGTAAAACAAGGTTACGCCCCATAACCGCAATCATCAATGAAAACAACATGTAAACAAGGCAATAAGAACTTTCAAGACAAAACAAACAATATTCATTTTAAATTACCCCACATTGTAATATCTCTCAAGGTAACCGGTTCAAAACTGGAAGGGCCAGAAGTTTGGTGTGAGGGGGCCCCTAACTCATCCCAAGCTTAAGTGGGCACCTAACAGTTTCTACCCGGGTTCATTTTATTAGACACATCCTACATTCATTATTGTTCATTGGTTAGGCTTGAGGATCGTTTTGTTCTGATACCACTTTGTAACACCCCCATTTATTTAGGAGCCTTTAGCTAGACATTCCCAAATAAATAGGACTGTTACCATCTCGGTTTCCCGAGCTAGTGAATAACAAAGACCAACTCACCAAAGTACTTTAAATTAAAACTTTAGTGAATACATGTTTATTACAACTTAACCACCTAAAATTTAATAGAAAATAATTACAACTCGTAGCGGAATTAAATAAAGTGATATAATTGATCTATGTGATCTAGACTTCAACTTTGGTCCAAGTCGAGCTCTCATCCCAATGCTCCCGAGTCAGCTAATCTTTAGTACCTGTCAAATCTGCTCCCCATAAAACGGTTCACCGCAGGTGTTCACGAATACACTGTCAACCATGAGGTTGAGTAGGAATAAATACTAACAACAAAAACATACGATAACAATCCAATTTCCTTTTTACACAGCACAACCCCCTGACAACGTGCTCCTTCTTTTTTTCTTAGCACACTAATCATCCCGCCAATCCCGGCCAGGGCGACCTCAACCCGAAGGTGAGTAAACACACACACTACATTACCAAAAGGTAATGTCTGCCTCAACATATAGTTGACTAAATATCCACCAGATGGCTTGCAGACCAATCTGAGGTCTGCCACGAGTAAACACGATAAAATATCGTCTGCCAAAATAAATATGAAATACGTCACCCGAAGGCTCTTACCATGACGTCTGCCAATATAACCGCAATAATAATCTACATCACCATGAAGGGATGTCTGCCAGTATTAAACTGAATAACCAATGCAATAACAGTATCTCCATCATAACTAATCCAACCAACATATACAATATAATTCTCCCTTCCAACAATTTCAATGATATCAACCAACACAATTCTCATATGATCAATTCACTTTAATATAAATCATCCAACAAACATTATCGAGTAAAAGTTGAGTAGGATTTATCCTTACCCAACAAGCGATTCCAATTATGCAAACTTAAGCAATCCAAATAATTAAAGCAAACTGATTATAATTCTTCACAACCCTCACCTAATCAAAATATCATAATTCAATTCAATTTAATTATTTATTTATTCATTTACTCCTTTTATTTAATTATTCAAACTAATTATTAAAGGTTTATGATAACTAAAACCCGATTCAATACAACCCGAGTCACCACCCGAATTATACAATTAAAACTTGTCACAAAAACAAACAACAAACACCACCCTATACACCATGTAAACCTTGTGCAACCACCCCCCCCCCATAAACACCCTCCAAACCGACACCACACACCACCACAGCCACCACCCGACCTGCCTACCTCCTCCCTACACCACGACCCATCCAAACACCCACTCACCACCCAACATACCACCACCAGCAGCCCAGAAACGCATGACTTAACCCCCTTCTCCACTCGCCATTAACAACCAACCACCACCCCCACCGTGTATAAAGCCCACGACTACAACCACTACAGCCACTACCACACCCAACGGCCACCACCATTGTCACCCTTGGTCTATGACGCTTCTAATGGTACCACCCATCCTCACTCACGGTCATAAACACAACCACGACGCTCGTCTTAAAACAGCCGCGACAAATCCCCTGCTCTCCCCTGTTTTCGCGGAATCGCGACCACCATCAACGCCAGACGCCACCTGCTGCCACGCCAACAACACCAATGTGGTCGACCCAACCACCCCAACATAACCCCTCTATACCCAGGTCAAGACGAGGTCGATTAGGGGTTCAATTACCCATTCCAATCCTTCACGACCAAACTCGCATAACCCTCCTGACCAGCCACCTTTAGCCGCCTCAAAACCACCCCAACCCTAGTCAACGACGGTCAATAATGGTCAGGTCTTAATCTTGGCAGTCCAAGGTTGCTCTAGGTCTAAATTTCGAGTCCTATGGTGGTCTATGCATGCCATACGGTCGTCCTAAAGATGCTTGCACAAAAAGTATAAAACCGATTTAAGAGAAGTAATTACCTCGAGTTGATTAATTGGTTTATTTCAATTCCTTCTTCTTCCGTCTCCTAAAGCTTCTTCTTTTAATTTGTGACTTATTTCTCAGATTTAAGGTGGTATTTATAGTGTAGGATTATAAAGAATACGAGGTCAATTAGGAAACTATTATAACTTACCTTATTCTAATTAGTATAGGAATTGCCATTACTATTATATTATTATTATTATTATTATTATTATTATCATATATTATTAATCTTATCATAACTAGGATTTCCTCACACAATATTTACTAATTTATTATTGCCATAATTTTATTATTATTATTATTATTATTATTATTATTATTATAATTACCTTTATATATTATTATTTCCTTATTATATTATTATTAATTTCCCGATATAAATCCCGATCACACTCATACTAGATGAACCATAAATTCGGCCCAACTAACAATGGCACACGGCCCAATGCTAAATATTAGCTAAACCCAATTCCCGACTTGGATACTTAATTTATTATTTACTTAACGTCTTTATTATAATTACTATTAGAATGTCTTTAATCAATTATTAAATTACATAAATTACTTTCATAATTTATTATCAAAATACGGAGTATTACAGTCTTCCCCCCTTAAAATGAACTTCGTCCCGAAGTTCGCCCACAACTTCTACCACAACACTTATAAACATCCTCACAACTAAGCACCATCCAACACAATCATCCATTTACGATTATCAACCACACCAATCTCATCACAAAGTATCATAACAATAACTCAAAACATTTGTAGTATTACATTCCTTCCCCCTGAAAATAAACTTCGTTCTCGAAGTTCGGAATATCAAACAATAGGAACAAACAATTCATTGTTGTAATGCCACAAAATAGAGAATACACACTGTAACATATATACAGGCTTAGGGCAACACATTCCACATATCACTAAACATGTCCTTCTACTTCACATAATTGACAACATCAAATAGAGAAATTTAGTGTATTATGAGAAAAAGAATCAAGTCAAAAACTCATAGGATCGATTTATAATGCATTTTACATACTACTTGGTCAAAACAGAAACTTTACAGCAACTTGTCAGAAACTTAGGTCAACTTGTAAAAATCACCATAAATTTTCAAAATATTTTCTTATAACATGGCTTACCAACTTAGAAACATACATAAGTCTGTTAAACAGTGGAGTTGGAATTATAACAAATCATTACGTGGTTTTTAAATGATAATTTTTACAAAAAAATGGCGCGAAAACATCATCAGACAGAATATTTTGACTACTGTCTACTAAAATATTTATTCCTCCCAAACCGTATATTATTTGAACATGAGACCAGTGGCATATGAAATCTAACTCACAAGGGTATCACACATAACAGTCTTGGACAAGAATTTTAAACATACAGTAAATGGCAGTCAAAACAATCAAGGGTAAAATCTTGTGAAATCAACCAAAATCTCCTTCTTCACAATTCCACACAACAACTAATACTTTACATGTTTAATCATATTCACACCTTCTACATACATGCCAACATACTTCCTTATATCAACATGCTTATAACAAAGCTTAAAAGAAATCATATCACATCCCTCCTCCGTAAAACAAGGTTACGCCCCCGTAACCGCAATCATCAATGAAAACAACATGTAAACAAGGCAATAAGAACTTTCAAGACAAAACAATCAATATTCATTTTAAATTACCCCACACTGTAATATCTCTCAAGGTAACCGGTTCAAAACTGGAAGGGCCAGAAGTTTGGTGTGAGGGGGCCCCTAACTCATCCCAAGCTTAAGTGGACACCTAACAGTTTCTACACGAGTTCATTTTATTAGACACATCCTACATTCATTATTGTTCATTGGTTAGGCCTGAGGATCGTTTTGCTCTGATACCACTTTGTAACACCCCCATTTATTTAGGAGCCTTTAGCTAGACATTCCCAAATAAATAGGACTGTTACCATCTCGGTTTCCCGAGCTAGTGAATAACAAAGACCAACTCACCAAAGTACTTTAAATTAAAACTTTAGTGAATACATGTTTAATACAACTTAACCACCTAAAATTTAATATAAAATAATTACAACTCGTAGAGGAATTAAATAAAGTGATATAATTGATCTATGTGATCTAGACTTCAACTCTGGTCCAAGTCGAGCTCTCATCCCAATGCTCCCGAGTCAGCTAATCTTTAGTACCTGTCAAATCTGCTCCCCATAAGACGGTTCACCGCAGGTGTTCACGAATACACTGTCAACCATGAGGTTGAGTAGGAATAAATACTAACAACAAAAACATACGATAACAATCCAATTTCCTTTTTACACTGCACAACCCCCTGACAACGTGCTCCTTCTTTTTTTCTTAGCACACTAATCATCCCGCCAATCCCTGGCCAGGGCAGCCTCAACCCGAAGGTGAGTAAACACACACACTACATTACCAAAAGGTAATGTCTGCCTCAACATATAGTTGATTAAATATCCACCAGATGGCCTGCAGACCAATCTGGGGCCTGCCACGAGTAAATACGATAAAATATCGTCTGCCAAAATAAATATGAAATACGTCACCCGAAGGCTCTTACCATGACGTCTGCCAATATAACCGCAATAATAATCTACATCACCATGAAGGGATGTCTGCCAGTATTAAACTGAATAACCAATGCAATAACAGTATCTCCATCATAACTAATCCAACCAACATATACAATATAATTCTCCCTTCCAACAATTTCAATGATATCAACCAACACAATTCTCATATGATCAATTCACTTTAATATAAATCATCCAACAAACATTATCGAGTAAAAGTTGAGTAGTATTTATCCTTACCTGGCAAGCGATTCCAATTATGCAGTTTAAGCAATCCAAATAATTAAAGCAAACTGATTATAATTCTTCACAACCCTCACCTAATCAAAATATCATAATTCAATTCAATTTAATTATTTATTTATTCATTTACTCCTTTTATTTAATTATTCAAACTAATTATTAAAGGTTTATGATAACAAAAACTCGATTCAATACAACCCGAGTCACCACCCGAATTATACAATTAAAACCCGTCACAAAAACAAACAACAAACACCACCCTATACACCATGTAAAACTTGTGCAACCACTCCCCCTATAAACACCCTCCAAACCGACACCACACACCACCACAGCCACCACCCGACCTGCCTACCTCCTCCCTACACCACGGCCCATCCAAACACCCACTCACCACCCATCATACCATCACCAGTAGCCCAGAAACGCATGCCTTAACCCCCTTCTCCACTCGCCATTAACAACCAACCACCACCCCCACCGTGTATAAAGCCCACGACTACAACCACTACAGCCACTACCACACCCAACGGCCACCACCATTGTCACCCTTGGTCTATGACGCTTCTAATGGTACCACCCATCCTCACTCACGGTCATAAACACAACCACGACGCTCGTCTTAAAACAGCCGCGACAAATCCCCTGCTCTCCCCTGTTTTCGCGGAATCCTGACCACCATCAACGCCAGACGCCACCTGCTGCCACGCCAACACCACCAATGTGGTCGACCCAACCACCCCAACATAACCCCTCTATACCCAGGTCAAGACGAGGTCGATTAGGGGTTCAATTACCCATTCCAATCCTCCACGACCAAACTCGCATAACCCTCCTGACCAACCACCTTTAGCCGCCTCAAAACCACCCCAACCCTAGTCAACGACGGTCAATAATGGTCAGGTCTTAATCTTGGCAGTCCAAGGTTGCTCTAGGTCTAAATTTCGAGTCCTATGGTGGTCTATGCATGCCATACGGCCGTCCTAAAAATGCTTGCACAAAAAGTATAAAACCGATTTAAGATAAGTAATTACCTCGAGTTGATTAATTGGTTTATTTCAAATCCTTCTTCTTCCGTCTCCTAAAGCTTCTTCTTTTAATTTTTGACTTATTTCTCAGATTTAAGGTGGTATTTATAGTGTAGGATTATAAAGAATACGAGGTCAATTAGGAAACTATTATAACTTACCTTATTCTAATTAGTATAGGAATTGCAATTACTATTATATTATTATTATTATTATTATTATTATTATTATTATCATATATTATTAATCTTATCATAACTAGGATTTCCTCACACAATATTTACTAATTTGTTATTGCCATAACTTTATTATTATTATTATTATTATTATTATTATTATTATTATTATTATTATTATTATTATTATTATTATTATTATTATTATTATTATTATTATTATTATTATTATTATTATTATTATTATTATTATTATTATTATTATTATTATTATTATAATTACCTTTATATATTATTATTTCCTTATTATATTATTATTAATTTCCCGATATAAATCCCGATCACACTCATACTAGATGAACCATAAATTCGGCCCAACTAACAATGGCACACGGCCCAATGCTAAATATTAGCTAAACCCAATTCCCGACTTGGATACTTAATTTATTATTTACTTAACGTCTTTATTATAATTACTATTAGAATGTCTTTAATCAATTATTAAATTACATAAATTACTTTCATAATTTATTATCAAAATACGGAGTATTACAGTCTTCCCCCCTTAAAATGAACTTCGTCCCGAAGTTCGCCCACAACTTCTACCACAACACTTATAAACATCCTCACAACTAAGCACCATCCAACACAATCATCCATTTACGATTATCAACCACACCAATCTCATCACAAAGTATCATAACAATAACTCAAAACATTTGTAGTATTACATTCCTTCCCCCTGAAAATAAACTTCGTCCTCGAAGTTCGGAATATCAAACAATAAGAACAAATAATTCATTGTTGTAATGCCACAAAATAGAGAATACACACTGTAACATATATACAGACTTAGGGCAACACATTCCACATATCACTAAACATGTCCTTCTACTTCACATAATTGACAACATCAAATAGAGAAATTTAGTGTATCATGAGAAAAAGAATCAAGTCAAAAACTCATAGGATCGATTTATAATGCATTTTACAAACTACTTGGTCAAAACAGAAACTTTACAGCAACTTGTCAGAAACTTAGGTCAACTTGTAAAAATCACCATAAATTGTCAAAATATTTTCTTATAACATGGCTTACCAACTTAGAAACATACATAAGTCTGTTAAACAGTGGAGTTGGAATTATAACAAATCATTACGTGGTTTTTAAATGATAATTTTTACAAAAAAATGGCGCGAAAACATCACTGTACAGGAATATTTTGACTACTGTCTACTAAAATATTTATTCCTCCTAAACCGTATATTATTTGAATATGAGACCAGTGGCATATGAAATCTAACTCACAAGGGTATCACACATAAAAATCTTGGACACGAATTTTAAACATACAGTAAATGGCAGTCAAAACAATCAAGGGTAAAATCTTGTGAAATCAACCAAAATCGCATTCTTCACAATTCCACACAACAACTAATACTTTACATGTTTAATCATATTCACACCTTATACATACATGCCAACATACTTCCTTATATCAACATGCTTATAACAAAGCTTAAAGAAATCATATCACATCCCTCCTCCGTAAAACAAGGTTACGCCCCCGTAACCGCAATCATCAATGAAAACAACATGTAAACAAGGCAATAAGAACTTTCAAGACAAAACAAACAATATTCATTTTAAATTACCCCACACTGTAATATCTCTCAAGGTAACCGGTTCAAAACTGGAAGGGCCAGAAGTTTGGTGTGAGGGGGCCCCTAACTCATCCCAAGCTTAAGTGGGCACCTAACAGTTTCTACCCGGGTTCATTTTATTAGACACATCCTACATTCATTATTGTTCATTGGTTAGGCCTGAGGATCGTTTTGTTCTGATACCACTTTGTAACACCCCCATTTATTTAGGAGCCTTTAGCTAGACATTCCCAAATAAATAGGACTGTTACCATCTCGGTTTCCCGAGCTAGTGAATAACAAAGACCAACTCACCAAAGTACTTTAAATTAAAACTTTAGTGAATACATGTTTATTACAACTTAACCACCTAAAATTTAATAGAAAATAATTACAACTCGTAGCGGAATTAAATAAAGTGATATAATTGATCTATGTGATCTAGACTTCAACTTTGGTCCAAGTCGAGCTCTCATCCCAATGCTCCCGAGTCAGCTAATCTTTAGTACCTGTCAAATCTGCTCCCCATAAAACGGTTCACCGCAGGTGTTCACGAATACACTGTCAACCATGAGGTTGAGTAGGAATAAATACTAACAACAAAAACATACGATAACAATCCAATTTCCTTTTTACACAGCACAACCCCCTGACAACGTGCTCCTTCTTTTTTTCTTAGCACACTAATCATCCCGCCAATCCCTGGCCAGGGCAGCCTCAACCCGAAGGTGAGTAAACACACACACTACATTACCAAAAGGTAATGTCTGCCTCAACATATAGTTGACTAAATATCCACCAGATGGCTTGCAGACCAATCTGAGGTCTGCCACGAGTAAACACGATAAAATATCGTCTGCCAAAATAAATATGAAATACGTCACCCGAAGGCTCTTACCATGACGTCTGCCAATATAACCGCAATAATAATCTACATCACCATGAAGGGATGTCTGCCAGTATTAAACTGAATAACCAATGCAATAACAGTATCTCCATCATAACTAATCCAACCAACATATACAATATAATTCTCCCTTCCAACAATTTCAATGATATCAACCAACACAATTCTCATATGATCAATTCACTTTAATATAAATCATCCAACAAACATTATCGAGTAAAAGTTGAGTAGGATTTATCCTTACCTGGCAAGCGATTCCAATTATGCAGCTTAAGCAATCCAAATAATTAAAGCAAACTGATTATAATTCTTCACAACCCTCACCTAATCAAAATATCATAATTCAATTCAATTTAATTATTTATTTATTCATTTACTCCTTTTATTTAATTATTCAAACTAATTATTAAAGGTTTATGATAACTAAAACCCGATTCAATACAACCCGAGTCACCACCCGAATTATACAATTAAAACTTGTCACAAAAACAAACAACAAACACCACCCTATACACCATGTAAACCTTGTGCAACCACTCCCCCCCATAAACACCCTCCAAACCGACACCACACACCACCACAGCCACCACCCGACCTGCCTACCTCCTCCCTACACCACGACCCATCCAAACACCCACTCACCACCCAACATACCACCACCAGCAGCCCAGAAACGCATGACTTAACCCCCTTCTCCACTCGCCATTAACAACCAACCACCACCCCCACCGTGTATAAAGCCCACGACTACAACCACTACAGCCACTACCACACCCAACGGCCACCACCATTGTCACCCTTGGTCTATGACGCTTCTAATGGTACCACCCATCCTCACTCACGGTCATAAACACAACCACGACGCTCGTCTTAAAACAGCCGCGACAAATCCCCTGCTCTCCCCTGTTTTCGCGGAATCGCGACCACCATCAACGCCAGACGCCACCTGCTGCCACGCCAACAACACCAATGTGGTCGACCCAACCACCCCAACATAACCCCTCTATACCCAGGTCAAGACGAGGTCGATTAGGGGTTCAATTACCCATTCCAATCCTTCACGACCAAACTCGCATAACCCTCCTGACCAGCCACCTTTAGCCGCCTCAAAACCACCCCAACCCTAGTCAACGACGGTCAATAATGGTCAGGTCTTAATCTTGGCAGTCCAAGGTTGCTCTAGGTCTAAATTTCGAGTCCTATGGTGGTCTATGCATGCCATACGGTCGTCCTAAAGATGCTTGCACAAAAAGTATAAAACCGATTTAAGAGAAGTAATTACCTCGAGTTGATTAATTGGTTTATTTCAATTCCTTCTTCTTCCGTCTCCTAAAGCTTCTTCTTTTAATTTGTGACTTATTTCTCAGATTTAAGGTGGTATTTATAGTGTAGGATTATAAAGAATACGAGGTCAATTAGGAAACTATTATAACTTACCTTATTCTAATTAGTATAGGAATTGCCATTACTATTATATTATTATTATTATTATTATTATCATATATTATTAATCTTATCATAACTAGGATTTCCTCACACAATATTTACTAATTTATTATTGCCATAATTTTATTATTATTATTATTATTATTATTATTATTATTATAATTACCTTTATATATTATTATTTCCTTATTATATTATTATTAATTTCCCGATATAAATCCCGATCACACTCATACTAGATGAACCATAAATTCGGCCCAACTAACAATGGCACACGGCCCAATGCTAAATATTAGCTAAACCCAATTCCCGACTTGGATACTTAATTTATTATTTACTTAACGTCTTTATTATAATTACTATTAGAATGTCTTTAATCAATTATTAAATTACATAAATTACTTTCATAATTTATTATCAAAATACGGAGTATTACAGTCTTCCCCCCTTAAAATGAACTTCGTCCCGAAGTTCGCCCACAACTTCTACCACAACACTTATAAACATCCTCACAACTAAGCACCATCCAACACAATCATCCATTTACGATTATCAACCACACCAATCTCATCACAAAGTATCATAACAATAACTCAAAACATTTGTAGTATTACATTCCTTCCCCCTGAAAATAAACTTCGTTCTCGAAGTTCGGAATATCAAACAATAGGAACAAACAATTCATTGTTGTAATGCCACAAAATAGAGAATACACACTGTAACATATATACAGGCTTAGGGCAACACATTCCACATATCACTAAACATGTCCTTCTACTTCACATAATTGACAACATCAAATAGAGAAATTTAGTGTATTATGAGAAAAAGAATCAAGTCAAAAACTCATAGGATCGATTTATAATGCATTTTACATACTACTTGGTCAAAACAGAAACTTTACAGCAACTTGTCAGAAACTTAGGTCAACTTGTAAAAATCACCATAAATTTTCAAAATATTTTCTTATAACATGGCTTACCAACTTAGAAACATACATAAGTCTGTTAAACAGTGGAGTTGGAATTATAACAAATCATTACGTGGTTTTTAAATGATAATTTTTACAAAAAAATGGCGCGAAAACATCACTGTACAGGAATATTTTGACTACTGTCTACTAAAATATTTATTCCTCCCAAACCGTATATTATTTGAACATGAGACCAGTGGCATATGAAATCTAACTCACAAGGGTATCACACATAACAGTCTTGGACAAGAATTTTAAACATACAGTAAATGGCAGTCAAAACAATCAAGGGTAAAATCTTGTGAAATCAACCAAAATCTCCTTCTTCACAATTCCACACAACAACTAATACTTTACATGTTTAATCATATTCACACCTTCTACATACATGCCAACATACTTCCTTATATCAACATGCTTATAACAAAGCTTAAAAGAAATCATATCACATCCCTCCTCCGTAAAACAAGGTTACGCCCCCGTAACCGCAATCATCAATGAAAACAACATGTAAACAAGGCAATAAGAACTTTCAAGACAAAACAATCAATATTCATTTTAAATTACCCCACACTGTAATATCTCTCAAGGTAACCGGTTCAAAACTGGAAGGGCCAGAAGTTTGGTGTGAGGGGGCCCCTAACTCATCCCAAGCTTAAGTGGGCACCTAACAGTTTCTACACGAGTTCATTTTATTAGACACATCCTACATTCATTATTGTTCATTGGTTAGGCCCGAGGATCGTTTTGCTCTGATACCACTTTGTAACACCCCCATTTATTTAGGATCCTTTAGCTAGACATTCCCAAATAAATAGGATCGTTACCATCTCGGTTTCCCGAGCTAGTGAATAACAAAGACCAACTCACCAAAGTACTTTAAATTAAAACTTTAGTGAATACATGTTTAATACAACTTAACCACCTAAAATTTAATATAAAATAATTACAACTCGTAGAGGAATTAAATAAAGTGATATAATTGATCTATGTGATCTAGACTTCAACTCTGGTCCAAGTCGAGCTCTCATCCCAATGCTCCCGAGTCGCTAATCTTTAGTACTGTCAAATCTGCTCCCCATAAGACGGTTCACCGCAGGTGTTCACGAATACACTGTCAACCATGAGGTTGAGTAGGAATAAATACTAACAACAAAAACATACGATAACAATCCAATTTCCTTTTTACACTGCACAACCCCCGACAACGTGCTCCTTCTTTTTTCTTAGCACACTAATCATCCCGCCAATCCCGGCCAGGGCCCTCAACCCGAAGGTGAGTAAACACACACACTACATTACCAAAAGGTAATGTCGCCTCAACATATAGTTGATTAAATATCCACGGATGGCTGCGGACCAATGCTGGGGCCTGCCATACGAGTAAATACGATAAAATATCGTCTGCCAAAATAAATATGAAATACGTCACCCGAAGGCTCTTACCATGACGCGTCGCCAATATAACCGCAATAATAATCTACATCACCATGAAGGGATGTCTCGCGATGATAAAAACCGAATAACCAATGCAATAACAAGATCTCCATCATAACTAATCCAACCAACATATACAATATAATTCTCCCTTCCAACAATTTCAATGATATCAACCAACACAATTCTCATATGATCAATTCACTTTAATATAAATCATCCAACAAACATTATCGAGTAAAAGTTGAGTAGTATTTATCCTTACCTGGCAAGCGATTCCAATTATGCGGTTTAAGCAATCCAAATAATTAAAGCAAACGATTTATAATTCTTCACAACCCTCACCTAATCAAAATATCATAATTCAATTCAATTTAATTATTTATTTATTCATTTACTCCTTTTATTTAATTATTCAAACTAATTATTAAAGGTTTATGATAACAAAAACTCGATTCAATACAACCCGAGTCACCACCCGAATTATACAATTAAAACCCGTCACAAAAACAAACAACAAACACCACCCTATACACCATGTAAAACTTGTGCAACCACTCCCCCCATAAACACCCTCCAAACCGACACCACACACCACCACAGCCACCACCCGACCTGCCTACCTCCTCCCTACACCACGGCCCATCCAAACACCCACTCACCACCCATCATACCATCACCAGTAGCCCAGAAACGCATGCCTTAACCCCCTTCTCCACTCGCCATTAACAACCAACCACCACCCCCACCGTGTATAAAGCCCACGACTACAACCACTACAGCCACTACCACACCCAACGGCCACCACCATTGTCACCCTTGGTCTATGACGCTTCTAATGGTACCACCCATCCTCACTCACGGTCATAAACACAACCACGACGCTCGTCTTAAAACAGCCGCGACAAATCCCCTGCTCTCCCCTGTTTTCGCGGAATCCTGACCACCATCAACGCCAGACGCCACCTGCTGCCACGCCAACACCACCAATGTGGTCGACCCAACCACCCCAACATAACCCCTCTATACCCAGGTCAAGACGAGGTCGATTAGGGGTTCAATTACCCATTCCAATCCTCCACGACCAAACTCGCATAACCCTCCTGACCAGCCACCTTTAGCCGCCTCAAAACCACCCCAACCCTAGTCAACGACGGTCAATAATGGTCAGGTCTTAATCTTGGCAGTCCAAGGTTGCTCTAGGTCTAAATTTCGAGTCCTATGGTGGTCTATGCATGCCATACGGCCGTCCTAAAAATGCTTGCACAAAAAGTATAAAACCGATTTAAGATAAGTAATTACCTCGAGTTGATTAATTGGTTTATTTCAAATCCTTCTTCTTCCGTCTCCTAAAGCTTCTTCTTTTAATTTTTGACTTATTTCTCAGATTTAAGGTGGTATTTATAGTGTAGGATTATAAAGAATACGAGGTCAATTAGGAAACTATTATAACTTACCTTATTCTAATTAGTATAGGAATTGCAATTACTATTATATTATTATTATTATTATTATTATTATTATTATTATTATTATTATCATATATTATTAATCTTATCATAACTAGGATTTCCTCACACAATATTTACTAATTTGTTATTGCCATAACTTTATTATTATTATTATTATTATTATTATTATTATTATTATTATTATTATTATTATTATTATTATTATTATTATTATTATTATTATTATTATTATTATTATTATTATTATTATTATTATTATTATTATTATTATTATTATTATTATTATTATTATTATTATTATTATTATTAATATTAATATTATTATTATTATTATAATTACCTTTATATATTATTATTTCCTTATTATATTATTATTAATTTCCTGATATAAATCCCGATCACACTCATACTAGATGAACCATAAATTCGGCCCAACTAACAATGGCACACGGCCCAATGCTAAATATTAGCTAAACCCAATTTCCCACGTGGATACTTAATTTATTATTTACTTAACGTCTTTATTATAATTACTATTAGAAATGTCTTTAATCAATTATTAAATTACATAAATTACTTTCACAATTTATTATCAAAATACGGAGTATTACAAAATATAACAGTGACCCAATCATCCCACGGTAAGTAGTTTCATCAACTGATTTACCATCTTCATCTAATGTCAATTTCTTGTTCTCGACCATTGGAGTAGGCATAGCATGGGAATTTTCCATTCCGAATTTTCGAATTAATTCCTTGATGTATTTTTGTTGATGGATTTTAATGTCTTTATCGGTTTGTTGTATTTGCAGACCTAGGAAGAATTTTAGTTCTCCCATCATACTCATTTCAAACTCGGAGGTCATCAACTCAGAAAAATACTTGCATAGGCTTCGGTTGGTCGATCCAAAGATGATATCATCGACGTAAATTTGAACAACCAAAAGGTCAGAACCCTCAGATTTTAGAAATAGGGTTTTATCAACGGATCCTCTACTGAATCCACTGTCAAGTAGAAACTTAGATAATCTGTCGTACCATGCCCTAGGTGCTTGCTTCAATCCGTATAGGGCTTTATCTAATTTGAAGACGTGATCTTCATATTTGCTATTCTTAAATCCAGGGGGTTGTTCAACAAAGACTTCTTCTTGTAAGTATCCATTTAAGAATGTTGTCTTGACGTCCATCTAGAAGAGCTTCATTCCCTTGTGTGTTGCGAATGCTATCAGAAGTCTAATAGCTTCAAGACGAGCAACAGGTGCGAAAGTCTCGTCATAATCTATTCCTTCTTGTTGATTATAACCTTGGACCACCAATCTTGCTTTGTTTCTGATAATGACTCCGGCATCATCCAGTTTGTTCCTAAAAACCCACCTTGTACCAATGACAGATCGATCCTTTGGTGTAGGAACTAAATGCCAAACCTTGTTTCTTTCGAACTGTTGTAGCTCTTCTTGCATAGCTATAATCCAATCAGATTCAGCAAGAGCTTCATTGATATTTGTTGGTTCGATCATGGATAGAAAAGAGTAGAAAGAGCAGAAGTTATTCAAGGAACGTCTAGTTTGAACACCCTTCTTAATATTCCCTAAAATATTGTCCATGGGGTGTGAGCTCTTGTATTTCCACTTTGTTGAAGTAATTGGTTCATCAACGTTATTTGAGCTTGACCCAACTTCATTTGGCTCGGAATTGGAGGAAGTTCCCCCTGAATCAAATCCGGGTGTTGTATTAGAGCCGATTATAACCTCGGACTCTACACCTTGATTTGGATTCAATGTTATAGTAACATCATCTATTACATTGGTTTGGGAGTCCTTATTTTGAGTCAATGTTATAGTATCATCAACTATAACTTTGGTTTTCTCCTTTTTATCTTTTGAGGAATGATCAAGTTCATCATTCGTTCCCTCAATCTCATTATCCTCCAATTCTAGTTCCGGGGGATCGTCTCTTGAGAGACGGAAGTCGGGTTCATCCAAGTCTTCTTCCTCATCCTGTATAGGCTTATCAAACACGTTATCCTCATCAAAGATGACATGGACACTTTCTTCAATATAAAGAGTTCTCTTATTGAAGACTTTGTAGGCCTTACTATGATCTGAGTATCCTACGAAAATCGCCTCATCACTCCTAGGGTCAAATTTACTTAACGGTTTTTACCGTTATTATGAACAAAACACTTACTCTCAAAGCAACGAAGATGGGAGATATTAGGTTTTCGGCCTCTAAGGAGTTCGTAGGGGGTTTTCTTAAGAATAGGTCGAATCATAGCACGATTATGGATGTAGCAAGAAGTACTAATGGCTTCAGCCCAAAAGTTACGAGGTAAACCACTACACAAAAGCATTGTACGAGCCATATCTTCCAAAGTTCTATTCACACGTTCAACAACACCATTTTGTTGAGGAGTTCTTGGTGCAGAAAAGTTATGCCCTACACCATTAACCCTACAATATTCTATGAAAGCTTGATTGTCAAACTCGGTGCCATGATCCGCACGAATAGATACAAGATTAGTCTTATATTTGTTTTGAACACGTTTCATAAGACAATCAAATTCATCAAACGTTTCGTCTTTTGAATGAAGAAAGATAGGCCATACATACCTTGAGTAATCGTCTACAAGAACAAAGACGTACCTGGATCCTCCTCTACTTCTTACCTTCATTGGTCCACAAAAATCCATGTGTACTAATTCCAAGGCTTGATTTGTGCTTACTACTCTTTTCGGTTTGAACGATGATCTTACTTGTTTGCACCTTGCACACGTGTCACACATCCTTTCTTGGTCGAACTTGATCTTAGGTAACCCTTCAACCAAGTCCCACTTCTTGAGTTTGTTCAAGGTTAGTGAGCTAATGTGACCAAACCGTTTAGGCCATAAACAAGGATCATCAAGAGTAACTTTCATGCATGAAAAAGAGTTAGTAGGCACAACATTTAAATCTACCATATAAACATTTCTTTTCCTGTGGCCTTCTAGAATAACATTGCTAGTTCCTTCAATAATAATGCGACAACTATCAGTATGAAAAACTACTTTGTTACCTTTGTCGCATAGTTGAGATATGCTTACCAAGTTATGTTTTAGACCGTCCACGAGATAAACATCACTGATTGCGTGAGACTTAGAAATTCTGATTTTGCCAACGCCAATAACTTTTCCCTTTTTGTTGTCCCCGAACGTTACTTTTCCTCCGTTGAAGGGCTTGAGTGAAAGAAACAGATTCTTATCTCCAGTCATGTGTCTTGAACATCCACTATCAAGATACCATTGATTGTTTTATTTCACTACTTCCTGCAGAAGGGATTAGATACAGTTTTTAGATACCCAAGCTAAGTTGGGTCCCTTATGATTAGTTACTCTATATACTAAATCCTTTCGAATCCAAACTCCTCTAATAACCTTTTTTCTAACCCTTGGTTTATTTGGCTTGGGAGGAGTTCTAGGGTTAGGGTTTTCTCTTGGTCTAGGAATTTCTCTAGGTCTTACATCACTATTTTCCTTGTGAATAGGTTTACTAGGTTGAGATCAACAAGGGTTTTGTGAGGTGCTAGGTTTCTTGCTGTAGTCGAAGGCCATGTCATAGAACCAACGAAATTTATTGTTCCTTTCTTCGTTAGGTTCCTTAATGGGGGTTTCATCATTCTCGTCAACCGTGTCAACAGTTTTAGCATGGTCGGCATTTTTTCGTATATCATGAGCCTTTTTGACACAATTGATTTGGATGTGACCCGTATGACCACGATAATTGCAAATCGTATTCAGCGGATCAAGATACTTCCTTTTTCTGAAATCAAAATCCAAAGGTGTTGATTTGCATTTAGAGTGATCTCTACGGCTGTAGCACTCATGTCCTAACCCCATCTTCATATTATTATCAGATTGTTCGGTTAGGAAGTTTAGGACTTTTGTGCTACCTTCCCACTTATCATGGACCTTTATAGCATGTAGAAGTAGGCCTTTTAGGGTTTTAATTTCTTCTTGACATTTCGTGTGATCTACATCATTATCTTTCTTAAAGTTATCACGAAAGTCTTGGAATCGTTTGTTAAGAAGGAATACAACATCGGAATGTTGTTTCTTAACATTGATCATGTCGGTCTTAGATTCCTTTAATTGATTTGAAAGGGAATCTATCTCTTTATTTTGGTCTAAGATCACTGCTTCATCAGATGTGATTCTAGTTTCCAAAAGTTCTTTGGCTTTTCTAAGTTCTAAAGTTATAGCTTCATTAGCTATAACTTTGGCTTGAAGGTGCTTGATGTTAAGCTTTAGATCGGAAGTTATAGCTTCATTAGCTATAACTTTGGACTCTAGTTCCTTCTTTTCAGTCATAGTAGAATCTAACGTTGTTGCTTTCTCAGCTGTAACCTTAGATTTTAACTTCTTAGCCTTAGCCTTCAGAGTGTAATTCTCTTCCGCAATTTCAAGAATCTGTTCCTTTAGATCTTTTAGCTCCAAGTCATGTTCGTGACACTTATCGGGAGATTGTTCAAAGAATTCAATTAAAGCACTTTTAGACAATTTATTAACGCGTTTTTTAAGCTCAAGATAACTTACCTCTTCATCGTCATCTTCATCTGATTCTCCAAGAAAGCAATAATTTGAGTGTGAGTTTGTGCTTTCATCGTCGCTGTCGGAGATTAGATCAAGACTAACGCTGCTGAGATAAAGGTTTGCTACTTCGTCGTCTTCAGATTCCTCATCATCTTCTGAGTCA
Source organism: Silene latifolia (assembly GCF_048544455.1). Lineage (NCBI taxonomy): Eukaryota > Viridiplantae > Streptophyta > Magnoliopsida > Caryophyllales > Caryophyllaceae > Silene > Silene latifolia. The sequence goes on from NC_133536.1 coordinate 142,770,260, forward strand.
AGGTCTCCCCAACACGAAGCCATCATAACCTGTTTGAATTCTCTTTTTGTCTTCTCACGTTTTGTCTTGTCCTTGATCTTCTCCCATGTTGGACAATTCTTGATCATGTGACCAGATTCTCCACACTTGAAGCAACCTCTATTTGTGAAAGATGACTTTGATTCAGTAACCTTTTTTTGGATGACTTGTTGTTGTTGTTGTTGTAGGATGATTTTGTTTGTTTGTTTCGAAATATCTTTTTTTTGAAACGACATGCAAACAGAACAGTTTCATCCTCTAGTTCAGAGTCAACTTCTTCGCTCTTTAAGGCCATACTCTTATTACGGCTTGGTTCAGCGTCATCTTTGTTAAGAGTAATTTCATGGGCCATGAGAGCACAGATGAGTTCTTGATAGGATAGGTTTTCAAGATCTCGTGATTCCTCCATTGCAGTGACTTTAGCACGCCACTTCTTAGTCAGGCTCCTAAGAACCTTTCTAGCAATGTCCTCAGTACTGAATTTCCTACCTAGGTTTTTCAGTTCGTTTATGATGCTTGAAAACCTTGCGGACATACTATCTAAGGACTCATTAGGCTCCATAATGAATAACTCATATTTTTGCATAAGCAAATCTATTCGGTGCTTCCTAACAATCGAAGTACCTTCATAAGCTAGTTCAAGCTCATCCCATATCTCCTTGACCGTAGAGCATGAAGAAAACCGATCAAACTCTGTAGAAGTCATTCCGTTTTGCAGGAGACTTATTGCTTTGGAGTTCTTTTCGGCCTTCTTGTAGTCGGCCTCGACATAGTCTTCTTCTTTCTTTTCATAGGTAGTGCCTTCCTCGGATGCCACAAGAATTTTGTGCGGTCCATTTTGGATAATCCTCTAGCACTCCCAATTGTGACCTTTCACATAGTGAATCATCATGTTTTTCCACAATCCATAATTTTTTCCATCAAAGACGGGACACTTGAGATATTTGGAATCCATTTATCACGTGATAGGCAGCGGAATATAAAACGATAAGATAAATGAAAAACAAGATAGATCAGCCTCTTTGCGATTAGGCAATCAAGAGCATGAGGCTCTGATACCAATTGAAGAGTCTATTGATCCAAAATACTCAAGAGGGGTGGGGGGGGGGGGGGGGTGAATTGAGGATTTAAACGAACGAAAGAATGAGGAGACACACGGTTTTTGAAGTGGTTCAGTTTCACAAGTCGAAACCTACGTCCACTATTCTCGATTAATAAATTTAGTACCTTTCTACGGATTACAAATTTACTAACCCAACTCGTACAACTAACTCTAGCTGTAACTCAATGAGTACCGTTAAATACTCGAGTGTCTAACTTACGCTAATAAGAAAGCACTAATGATTCTTGCAAAGTTTCACATTAATGAACAAGTAAGAAATCAAATAAGCACTATTATCTTATAACGATAACAATAAGAACAAGTATACGAGTTTAAAATACACGACCTTTCAAAAATAACAAAAGGTTTTTCTGCTTGAAAACACACGGTTTGCTTTGTAAAATTAAAATCAATTTTTATGTTTAAGGTCTCTATTTTAGATGTTGTAAAGAGTAAAGTATTTATAGGAAGGAAAGAGTAGGGAAACTCGGTTTACAAAAACCCTAATGGCCGAATAAAGGAGATATGTTAACAAATCATATCTTCTATTATTTTGTTTCCTAAAAGCCTTAAAAGATAATAAAGAATATTCCAAAAGATAGAATATAATCTATTCAAATATTATCTTTACTATAAATTCTAAATATGAAAAGATTTCCTAAAACAAGAATATCTTTTATCATAAACAAATATATTAAGTAAGATATATAAGATATGTAAAGATATTATTATAAAATAAAATCTTTACTAAATACACCTTAGGTTACACGAGATATCACAGCTCATATGCCTCGTGACTCGTGCAAACCCTAGCTCAATATATGGGTTAGAATTTAGGTTTTAAGAGAGGCTTTGTTGAAACCCTAATTAGTAGCATGGTCCAACTCATAAGTTGACCCAACAAGACTACTAGTCAACGTTCAACATAAAACCAAACTCCGCACTAAACCGGACTTTATTATATAAATAATTTTATCAAAACATTTAAAATAAACTTTAAAACAATTTTCAGAACAATTTTGAAACATTATAAGTCGTGTATAATAAACTCAGCATCTCAATGTTATAGTAGGAGAGCTATAACATTGAGCTCTTTTACTATTAATGTTATAGCTGCAAAGCTATAACTTTACCAATTCAAGAAACTCATTCTTGGTTATCATTACGAGATAATCACCTATACTATTCTAATCTTCAAGGAGATCTTCGAGTATAGGTTACGTCATCATCCAAGCTTGATGAATCTTTAGACGGACTTCGTCTTCACATAAATCTTGAATGAATCTTCATATCGTTTGATCTTGAATAGAGCTTTGAACATTTTATACTTTCATCACACTCTCCTTTGTTGCTTGTATTAGATAAGTTGATTCTAAAACACTTAGACAAACGATTACGCGCAACAAGTATATAAAATATAAAATACCTTGACATCATCAAAACATAAACATATAAGCTATATGGTTCAACAATAACTACTTCTTAACATTACTCGTGAAGACTCATCCCTGCCAGGACTCCAGCTACCATCAAAGACATCACCCGCTAAGACTGACTGCTCACCATAAGGGATCACGACAGACACAACAAAACAAACAAAGACAAACCAAACAAGGTCATTAACTGAGGCAAGACACAACAATTAACTACCAACATAATACAACACAGCTAAACACACACCAGTCACAACCACTCCAACTAATCACAGTCACCGACTGTCCACTGGACCAGCCCTACCAGTGGGGGAATGCAACCGTTCCCACCTAAGCCCCGCTCATCATACTGAGCGATAACCCCGTCCCATTAATGTGCACATCCCCTCTGAAGAGTCTATCACACCCGAAATACTCGAGAGGGGGGGGGGGGGTGAATTGAGTATTTAAAAAATATGCCTACTTTTTATTTTATATCAAGGTAATCAATTACTTAAAGTTTATTGATTAAACTTTAACTAATTAATTAATTGATTATGAACGTAATGAAATGACTGAAACGAAAGATGCAAAGACACACGATATTTGAAGTGGTTCAGCTTCACACGTCGAAGCCTACGTCCACTATTCTCGATTAATAATTTTAGTACCTTACTCCGGATTACAAAATTATCAACCCAACTCGTATAGTTAACTCTAACTATAACTCGATTTGAATATCACTAGATATTCGATTTGACTATCTTAAGTTACTAAGAAAGCACTTGATTGTTCTTCTAAGTGTTCACACAATTGAACGAGTAAGAAACAATATGAAGTACTATTATCTTATGACGTAACCTTTAAGAAAGATAAGCAATTTGAAGAGCACGACTTTTCGTAAATATTTTCTAAAACAAAACAATAAAACAATTAAGAATTAAACTCGAATATGTTTTGCAAAGTTTGTTGTATTTCGAAAAGCTTAGATAAATGAAGAATGATCAACTGTATTTATAATAGAAGTGGGTACTAGGGTTTGCACGAAACCCTAGGATGCCGTGAGATAGGCGGCAAGGATATAAGAGATAAATTTTTATCTCTTCCCTAATTTTAATCCAAGATATTATAGTTTAAGTAAATAAGATAAAAGTAAATCTTATTTAACAAGTAAAACTATATCTTTAAGATGTTAGGATAAGTAAACAAATCAAATCATATATTATAAAGATAGGGAAATATCTTATATAAATATAAGCTAGATTTGATTAGATAGATTACTCAAACACAACCACCTCACACGCCCCAACGGTTTGCAGCTCACGGCTGAAACCCTAGGCCCGTGTCCAATCTTGGATAAAACCTATCTCCTTGGATTAGGGTTAGATTAGATAGACTAGCAAACCCTAGGTAGCATGACGACCCATAAGTCGTTTTACTAACCAATAGGAACATGCAAGTTACCAATTATAATAACCCATAATTCAACTCTACTATATACACAAAATATTTCGAAATATGTTTAAAAGAATTTTATCCTTTGAAAAATGATTTTAAAACTATTAAAATCGTGCCTTTAAAATGCTACCTAAAGTTATAGTAGAAACAGCTATAACTTTAAGTTTGGTTAGTAAAGTTATAGGTGAAATAGCTATAACTTTACTTCCCAATACTCTTATCTTAAGATACCGTCATTAGATGAAGACCTATACTAACTAATCTTCCCGGAGATCTTCATAAAGGATCTTCTCTTTATCTTGACCAAAAGCTCTTCATCTTGAGCTTTGTTAAAGACTTGATCTAGCCTTTTGCTTGAATGATCATCATACTTGAAACTTGTTACGATTTTGCTTACGATGCCTTAAGAACTTCTAATGTTATAGCTCAAGTTGCTATAACATGACTTGAATGACGCTTCACAAATCTTCAATGTTATAGCTAAGAGAGCTATAACATTACTTGCTAAACTTGTAAACCTAAGTTAATCTAACAAAGACTAAACAAACAATTACAAGCAAGAGTATACAAAATAAAGCACACACTTGTCATTATCAAAACTTAATCATATATCTATATGGTCCAACAAATTCCCCCTTTTTGATGATGACAAGTCTCTTAAGATTTGTGACTAAGTGTAAGTTCCCCCTCAACATAATACTATAAAAAGTCATAGACAGTTGAACGCAAGAACAATCACTTATATACAAAGTATAGCATCTAAGGACCTTAAGAGATTAAAGATTCCGACAAGGAGCAAGCTTAGGCAAATACTTAAGTCACGAAGATTTCTTCCCCCTCTTGACATCATCGAAAAGACGAGAAAAGACATAAAACAACTAGAATAATATTAGTCGAGACACAATTTAAGCATGCAACGAGATATTAGAAAACGAGAAAGTAATCTACATTAACATGCCAAAATAGAAAATAAGCATACTACAAACCAAATTAGTCTAATTGCCAACTGGGCCGAATGAGAACAAGAGTTTTAAGCCAAATGGGCCGAATGAGGAGTAAGCCAAAATGGGCCGAATTAGACAATTATTCAAAATATAAAGTCTAACAAAAGAAAAGGTAAGGAAAAGAGGAGGACGGGTTCAAGGAATGTCACGTTTCACGACATTGGGGTTGACATAACCGGGACGGGTCCTAAACTCAAGAGAGTCGAGACGATCAAAGCATGAACGGACATGATTAGCTTGAGCCGTGAGACACCGCTCAAAATTAAGCACCTTCATTGACAAGGCTTGAGTAGCCTCGTACACAACCCGCATATCCTCATGCATAGCCTTCCCTTCCTTCCACAAAGCCCCACCTTGACTAGCCAAATTAGCTAACGAACTAGAATGACGAACACACTCCTTTGCCGCCCTAGCCGCATCCTTAGCCATAGCATCCACTCGTGCTTCAAGCCCATGTAAATAAGACAAGACTTCACCATGATCCGAACCCTTCGAACCCGAAGCCTCACCCTTGTCTTTTCCCAAACCCGAGACCAATTCCACAACCATCTTATTTTGTGCATCCAATTTCTCACAAATACTTGCCATAAACACTTCCAATTTTTGTTCAATAACCGAGACCACATCAGACGATTTCTCCACCACATTCCCTTTTGATAAAAACACCAAGTCGGGTCCAATAGCACCGACTTTCATCAATTTAATATGAGTGTCACACATCTCATCTTTCACCTTTACACCATAACTAGAAATCCCAATCACCCCTTTTTGTTCCAAAAGCCGAGAGACCCACATGCCATAAGGTAAATCCAAAGTTGTATAAAATTTTTCCTCAGTGACACAAACACTAGTTTGAATGATTTTATGAAACACAAGACGAGGAAGACTAACTTTGGTTCCCTCGAGCCACCTAGACAACAACAACATCTCATAGCTAGACAACTTATCACGACCACCCCTTCTCGAACAACCGTGTTCCAAATGAAATTAAGAAAGAATTTCAATTTTGGGGTAAACGACCCCGCAAGCATGTTACTTGACCCCGTAGCATCAACATCAAACGACTTCTTAATTTTAAGCTTCTCTTCCTCCGTCACATCTCCCCATTCCGCACTTTTCGGTTTATTTCGATCCCATCATCGGGGACCGAAAACAGTACAAAAATCGGCAAGGAGATTTTGACTTCGGTATCATTCACCACCGCATGCAACACATTATTTTTGACAGAGACGGAAGAATAAAATTGGATTACCTCTATAGGATAAACCGGACCAACAAAGGAACAAACTTTCTTCCATTCTTGAAAATTCAAGAAATCCTTAAAGAATTGCAAGGCTTCGATTTTTCCATACCACTTTTCGGAATAGAGACGACCACCATGAATACCGTACCTCATAACATTGTTGACACGGGTTCTTTCATCCGCGGTGAGTCGAAGCGTATCAAGCCCCTTTAATGTTGCATTCGGCATATATTCCCGAAACATTGTCCTTTGGGGACCTTCTTGAGTAGATACAACCTCAGTCTCTTCCACCGAGTCTTCAAACCCCACGGCCTTCTTTTTCCCTTTATTCAACTTCCGTCTTTTCCCTTCTAAGTTAGGATCAACCCGGTTATGATCGGGGTTAGGTTGTTTTTGGTTTGATGAAGGTGAGGGAGTTTTTATAGGGACATAGGTTTTAGTGCATGAAGGTTTGGAGGACCCGGTCCGAGTTGTGGACCGAGTTGAGAGCGAGTGAAAACGGGTTGAGGGAGGAGTCATGATGATCAAAGGATTTTGGAGGTTGAGTGTGTAGAAAAGTCTAAAAAGAGAGCTTTGGGTTTTGTGTTTGTGATGGTGATGGTGACGGTAGGAGGGAGTATTTATGGGAGTTGGAATCTTATTATGGTAATAGAGATTTAAGGGAAGTAGGATAGTGGAGGTGGCGTGTGGAGAGAAGTTAGGTAAGTTTTTGATTTTTTTTTTTTTTTTTTTTTTTTTTAAAGATTTACCACAAGATAGACAAGTGGTTAGGGTAAAAGATATGGCAAGATATATAAGGATAAAGTAAGATATGGTAAGAGATAGATTTATGGAAATTTCGGTTTTGGCAGGGAATAAGAACAGTTGGTTACGACTCTTGGCTCATAATAAACTTAAAATATATATGACTAGAAAATGGAATATTCTCATAATATAATATAAAGTTGACATAAATAAAAGTGCAACTAAAAATACGGACACAGTCATACAATCTCGTCAAATCTAGTCAGTCACATAGAGAATAAATTTTTTTTGACAAGTTTAGTTGCCACCAATTAAACCAATTTCCAATCGTAAAATCTCAAAACGTTCTCTAGCCAATGCTTTGGTAAAAATGTCAGCCCATTGTTTTTTTGTACTACAAAATTCCAGTCTTATGTTGCCCTTATCTATATGATCCCGTAGAAAATGGTGTCTAATGTCTATATGCTTAGTTCGTAAGTGTTGTGCAAGATTTTTAGATATAATTATAGCACTTGTGTTGTCACATAAAATAGGTATACACCCTACATTAACACCGTAATCACATAGTTGTTGCTTAAGCCACAAAAGTTGAGAACATACCATCCAAAGAAGAATGTATTCGGCTTCAAAGATAGATAATGCAACGGAATTTTGCTTCTTGGGCCCCCACGTGACGATACACGGTCCAACAAATGTGGCTATGCCGGAAGTACTTTTTCTGTCAAGTGAACATCCTGCATAATCTGCATCTGAATACCCTATTAGATCGAAATTACACTCAAGAGGATACCACAGATATAATTTAGATGTACCAATCAAATACTTCAAGATTCTCTTAACTGCAATCATATGCGATTCTTTAGGGCACGATTGAAATAGAGCACATACGCATACACTAAACATGATATCCGGACGACTTGCAGTTAAATAAAGAAGAGAGCCAATCATACCTCGATAAGTCGTCTCATCGACAGACGTACCGTTTTCATCCAAAGTCAACTTCTTCTCAGTACCCATAGGAGTTGGCTTAGAATTAGAATTTTCCATACCGAATTTCTTAATTAGCTCCTTGATGTATTTTTGTTGGTGTATCATAATCCCTTCAGGAGTTTGTTGGATTTGGAGTCCAAGGAAGAACTTGAGTTCCCCCATCATGCTCATCTCGATTTCTGAGGTCATTAAATCTGAAAAATACTTACATAAGCGATTATTAGTTGAACCAAAAATAATATCGTCAACGTATATTTGTACGAATAATAAATCGGAAACCTCAGTTTTCAGGAATAGGGTTTTGTCGACAGATCCTCTTTTGAAACCACTTTCTAGAAGATATTTTGACAATCTGTCGTACCATGATCTCGGAGCTTGTTTCAAACCATACAAAGCTTTATCTAATTTGAAAACGTGGTTTTGAAACTTGCTATCGAGAAATCCAGGGGGTTGTTCAACAAAAACCTCCTCATTCAAATAGCCGTTAAGAAAAGCTGTTTTAACGTCCATTTGAAAAAGTTTTATTCCTTTATGAGCAGCAAATGCTATTAACAATATAATAGCCTCAAGTCTGGCTACAGGAGCGAAGGTCTCATCGTAGTCAATTCCTTCTTGTTGATTATACCCTTGTACAACCAATCTAGCATTGTTTCGAACAATAACTCCTGTATCATCCAGCTTGTTTCTAAATACCCATCTTGTACCGATGACCGTTCGATCTTTAGGTCTTGGAACCAAATGCCACACTTTGTTTCGTTCAAACTGTTGAAGCTCTTCTTGCATTGCAACGATCCAATCTGGTTCGGCAAGTGCTTCTTTGATATTTGTTGGCTCAATGGTTGACAAAAAGGAGTAGAAAGAGCAAAAGTTGTTAAGTCTTTTCCGAGTTCGAACGCCTTCATTCAAACTTCCTAGGATGGTTTCCATTGGATGGGAATCCTTATATTTCCATTTCTTAGAAATACGAGGCACATCTTCATCTGAACTCGTCTCGCCTTCTTCGAATGATTGGGGTTCAAGCCTTGTTCCCCCTGAATCCAAGTCCGGGGTTATAACGAATCGTTATAACTTTTGACTTAGTTTGTTGATTAGAAGTTGAAGTTATAGCTTCATCGCTTATAACTTTATCCTTCAATTGCTTGGATTGAGAAGACGTTTTAGTATCATCAACTCAACTCTCGACTCTTTCCTTTATCATTCGAAGGGGTTCCTTGTTCATCATTTGTGCCCTTAATTTCTTTATCTTCCTCATCCAATTCCGGAAGTTCATCCCTGGATAATCGGAAATCAGGTTCGTTCAAATCTTCTTCTTCATCCTGTTCAGCTTTGTCAAACATATTATTCTCATCAAAAACAACATGAACACTTTCTTCGATGCATAAGGTTCTTTTATTAAAAACCTTATATGCTTTACTATGATTAGAATAACCGACAAATACCGCTTCGTCACTTCTGGGATCGAATTTGCTTAATCTATTTTTGCCATTATTATGGACGAAACATTTACTCCCGAAGCAACGTAGATGTGATATGTTAGGTTTACGTCCCCTAAGAAGCTCATAAGGAGTCTTCTTGAGAATAGGTCTAATCAAAGCTCGATTATGAACATAGCATGCAGTACTAATAGCTTCAGCCCAAAAATTCCGAGGTAGGCCACTACACAATAACATCGTGCGTGCCATATCCTCCAATGTTCTATTCATACGTTCCACAACACCGTTTTGCTGTGGGGTTTTGTGGTGCTGAGAAGTTATGCCCAACACCATTCTCCCTACAATATTGTATGAAAGCTTGATTATCAAATTCGGTGCCATGATCCGTACGAATGGAAATTAATTTTGATTTATACTTATTTTGGGCAAGTTTCATTAGAATTGCAAACTCCTCGAAAGTCTCATCTTTTGAGTTTAGAAAGATTGGCCAAACAAATCTAGAATAGTCAGCAACTAGAACGAAGACATACCTGGATCCACCTCTACTTCTTACCTTCATTGGGCCACAAAGATCCATGTGCACGAGTTCTAGTGGTTCTTTGGTACTTACTATTCTCTTTGGTTTGAACGATGATCTAACGTGCTTGCAACGGGCACAAGAGTCACATAGAGTTTCTTGATCGAATTTGATTGATGGAAGTCCTTCAACCAGATCCCATTTCTTTAGCTTATTCAAGGTTGTTGAATTTATGTGAGCAAATCTTTTGTGCCAAAGGCACGGATCATCTGTCGTTACTTTCATGCATGTGAATGAATTAGTAGGAATGTTATTTAAGTAAATCATATAGACATTCCTTCTACGGTGTCCTTCAAGCACAACACTACTCGTTCCTTCAATTATTATTCGACAGGAATCTGAATGAAAAACAACTTTGTTTCCTTTGTCGCATAATTGAGAGATACTGAGCAAGTTGTGTTTGAGACCACTAACAAGATAAACATCACTAATTGCATGAGAAGAGGATATTCCAACTTTACCTACACCGATGATCTTACCCTTCTTGTTGTCACCAAATGTGACCTTACCTCCATCGAAGGGTTCAAGTGAAAGAAATAAGTTTATATCTCCAGTCATGTGCCTTGAGCATCCACTGTCAAGGTACCATAGATTATTTTCATTCACCACAACCTGCAAAATAATTAGATACAGTTTTTAGGTACCCAAGCTAAGTTGGGTCCTTTGACGTTAGTCACTCTAAAAACTAGGTCTTTTCTAACCCAAACCCTTTTTATGACTTTACGTTTTGGAGGCGAATGGGTTTGTTTAGGAACCGTCTTGAGTTGAGTTATGGGTTCCTTATGTCGTGGTCTTTCAGGTTGTTTGGGGGGAGCTTTGGATTTGAAGGGCTCAGGTGTTTGTTTTGATTTGAAATCGAAGCTCATATTGTAAAACCAACGATGATCATTGTTGCGTTTTTCACTGGTACTTGGTTCAGATGGGGTATTGACGCTTTCCTCGAAGATAGTGTCAGATGCTTTGACAAAGTTAATTCCTTTACTTAAATCCTGAGCATATTTGACACAATTTTCTTGGATACGTCCAGTATGACCACAGTAATTGCAAATCAAGTATTCAGGTAAATTTGTATATTTTCTCCTTCTGAAGTCTCGTTCGGAAGGGGTTGATTTGTATTTAGAGTGATCTCTACGACCGTAGCACTCGTGTCCTAATCCCATTTTCATGTTATTATCTGATTGCTCAGTTAGGAAATTTAGAACACGTGTGCTACCTTCCCATTTCTCATGAACCTTTCTAGCATGCAAGAGTAATTCTTTTAGGGACTATATTTCTTTGTTGCATTTGGAATGGTCTGACTCTACGACTTTGGGAGGATGAGTCTCTTCATAATTGTCACGAATGTTCTGGAATCTATCATTTAGAACTCGTACCATCTCGGTATGCGTTCTTTTAGTATTTAAAAGAACAGTCTTAGATTCCTTTAATTGCTGAGTTAGAGATTCAATCTCCTTCTTTTGATCTGAGATTACGGCCTCTCTAGCCGTAGCCTTGGACTCAAGAAGCTCTTTGACTTTCCTCAATTCCAATGTTATAGCTTCACTAGCTATAACTTTGGCTTGAAGATGCTTAATGTTGAGTTTTAGGTCTGAGGTTATAGCTTCATTAGCTATAACTTTAGACTCAAGAACCTTCTTCTCAGCATTTGTCGAATCTGAAGTTGTAGCTATATTAGCTGTAACTTTAGATTTGAGCTTTTTGGCCTTTGCCTTAAGGAGTTGATTCTCTTCAACAATATCGAGAATTTGTTCTTTCAAATCTTTCAATTCCATCTCTTGTTCGTGACACTTATCAAGAGATTGCTCAAAATATTCTATTAAGGCATTCTTAGAAAGTTTCTTGACACTCTTCTTAAGTTCAAGATAGCTTACCTCTTCTTCTTCTTCGAATCGGAATCTCCTAGGAAGCGCAGAGGAGTCCACACTATCTTTGTCATTGTCTGAGAAGAGGTCAAGACCGACGTTGCTTAAGCATAGGTTAGCAACTTCTTCTTCTTCTTCGATGCTTCGTCGTCCTCGGGTCTAGATCTCCCCAGCAAGATGCTATCATCACTTGCTTGAATTCCCTTTTAGTCTTCTCACGTTTTGCTTTGTCCTTAATTTTCTCCCATGTGGGACAATCCTTAATCATATGACCGGATTCTCCACACTTGCAGCATCCTCTATTAGCAAACGTATTCTTTGACTCTGAAACTTTCTTATTAGAGAACTTATTATTATTGTTATTGAACGATTTTGCTTGCTTATTTCTGAAAATGCGTTTGTTAAATCGTTTAGCAAACAAGACCGTTTCGTCCTCTATTTCTACATCTTCTTCTTCCTTAGCAGAAGCTTGTAGAGCCATGCTCTTCTTATTACTGGACTCGGCCTCATCGTCATCCAGGACGAGTTCATGAGCCATAAGAGCACCAATGAGTTCTGCATAAGGGAGAGAAGTGAGATCTCTTACTTCTTCCATAACCGTGACCTTGGGACGCCATTTCTTGGTTAAACTCCTAAGTACTTTTCTAGCAATATCCTCAGAGTTGAAAGTTTTACCAAGATTTTTGAGCTCATTGACTATAGTAGAAAATCGTGCTGACATGCTATCAAGTGATTCATTATTTTCCATTCTAAAGAGTTCGTATTTTTGAATCAGCAGGTCAATACGATATTTCCTTACAGCCGACGTTCCTTCATAGGCCAATTCAAGACCATCCCATATTTCCTTGGCCGAAGTGCAAGAAGAAAAACGATTGAATTCAGTCGATGTCATGCCGTTTTGTAACAGGCTTATCGCTTTCGAATTTTTCTCAGCCTTCTTGTAATCAGCCTCAACATAGTCTTCTTCCTTTTTCTCATAGGTAGTGCCTTTCGAAGATGCGACCAAAATTTTATGTGGTCCGTTCTTTATAATCGTCCAGCACTCCCAATCATGTCCTTTTATGTAGTGTGTCATCATGTTTTTCCAAAGTCCATAATTCTTCCCATCAAAGACGGGACACTTAAGATACTTGGAATCCATTTCACACGTGTAAGGCAAAATGAATAAAAATAAAATAAAAAGATAAAAAGATAGACGGATCTAGTCTCTTTGCGGTTAGGCAATCAAGAGCACGAGGCTCTGATACCAATTGAAGAGTCTATCACACCCGAAATACTCGAGAGGGGGGGTGAATTGAGTATTTAAAAAATATGCCTACTTTTTATTTTATATCAAGGTAATCAATTACTTAAAGTTTATTGATTAAACTTTAACTAATTAATTAATTGATTATGAACGTAATGAAATGACTGAAAGAAAAGATGCAAAGACACACGATATTTGAAGTGGTTCAGCTTCACACGTCGAAGCCTACGTCCACTATTCTCGATTAATAATTTTAGTACCTTACTCCGGATTACAAAATTATCAACCCAACTCGTATAGTTAACTCTAACTATAACTCGATTTGAATATCACTAGATATTCGATTTGACTATCTTAAGTTACTAAGAAAGCACTTGATTGTTCTTCTAAGTGTTCACACAATTGAACGAGTAAGAAACAATATGAAGTACTATTATCTTATGACGTAACCTTTAAGAAAGATAAGCAATTTGAAGAGCACGACTTTTCGTAAATATTTTCTAAAACAAAACAATAAAACAATTAAGAATTAAACTCGAATATGTTTTGCAAAGTTTGTTGTATTTCGAAAAGCTTAGATAAATGAAGAATGATCAACTGTATTTATAATAGAAGTGGGTACTAGGGTTTGCACGAAACCCTAGGATGCCGTGAGATAGGCGGCAAGGATATAAGAGATAAATTTTTATCTCTTCCCTAATTTTAATCCAAGATATTATAGTTTAAGTAAATAAGATAAAAGTAAATCTTATTTAACAAGTAAAACTATATCTTTAAGATGTTAGGATAAGTAAACAAATCAAATCATATATTATAAAGATAAGGAAATATCTTATATAAATATAAGCTAGATTTGATTAGATAGATTACTCAAACACAACCACCTCACACGCCCCAACGGTTTGCAGCTCACGGCTGAAACCCTAGGCCCGTGTCCAATCTTGGATAAAACCTATCTCCTTGGATTAGGGTTATATTAAATAGACTAGCAAACCCTAGGTAGCATGACGACCCATAAGTCGTTTTACTAACCAATAGGAACATGCAAGTTACCAATTATAATAACCCATAATTCAACTCTACTATATACACAAAAGATTTCGAAATATGTTTAAAAGAATTTTATCCTTTAAAAAATGATTTTAAAACTATTAAAATCGTGCCTTTAAAATGCTACCTAAAGTTATAGTAGAAACAGCTATAACTTTAAGTTTGGTTAGTAAAGTTATAGGTGAAATAGCTATAACTTTACTTCCCAATACTCTTATCTTAAGATACCGTCATTAGATGAAGACATATACTAACTAATCTTCCTGGAGATCTTCAGTAAAGGATCTTCTCTTTATCTTGACCAAAAGCTCTTCATCTTGAGCTTTGTTAAAGACTTGATCTAGCCTTTTGCTTGAATGATCATCATACTTGAAACTTGTAACAGTTGCTTATGATGCCTTAAGAACTTCCAATGTTATAGCTCAAGCTGCTATAACATGACTTGAATGACGCTTCACAAATCTTCAATGTTATAGCTAAGAGAGCTATAACATTACTTGCTAAACTTGTAAACCTATGTTAATCTAACAAAGACTAAACAAACAATTACAAGCAAGAGTATACAAAATAAAGCACACACTTGTCATTATCAAAACTTAATCATATATCTATATGGTCCAACACCCTTCCGTGGCGGGTTCCACGGAGGGCGAAACTAGGGCGTGAAACCACTCCCGCAAGTGATTCCACTCAGCCGAGGATGCACCTTGAGAACTAAAGACAATCAATCACAGACAGTTGCACTATAACAACAGCCAATGAAACAGCACACACCAACCAATTACCATACACAATCAGCCACACGATCACAACAACGATACATTAACGATACGACAACCGACACACTAGACAACCAACAGAAACTGAGTAGGCGAATGATGTGACCATAATTAGAGCATATTTAGTCCCCGAATTAACCTTGTTCCCATGCTTTTTAGTGCATATTTGGGTCATTTATTGTCTTTAGTCCTTTGTTTTGCATATTCTTTGAGGTTTTGTGTCCTTGGTAGGAAAGGAGTGCAAACCTTGCATTTTCATGGCAAAATGAAGCTAAATTGATTGAATTCAATGACCAAGCATCAAAGAGAAGACAAGATTAGAAGGCCTTTGTACATACTATAGTAGATGGGCAATGATGAGAAAAGATCCTTGCATCCCCGAGGAAATCCTCAAGGATTTTATGAAGAAAAAGGAAGAAAAGAAGAAGGAACGAAGTTGTAAGACAATCCGGGCGGATTGTCCACAAGACGCCCGTCTAGCACCCACAATCCGAGCGTCTTCCTCCACAAGACGCCCGTCCAAAACGCCCAGAATCCGCCCGTCTTCCCCTTCTGGACGCCCGTCCAGAAACACCCAAATCCGCCCGTCCCGTGCCCTGGACGCCCGGATTCCCTTACAGCCTTTTCGTCTTCTACAAGCTTCAAGGAAGGATGCGCATATTTTTCTAAGACCGGTGAAAAGGAGACCGGAGTCTCCCTAGAGACCGGCGATTCCTCAAGGACTTAATCGTCATTTAAGCCCTTAGTAAACCCTAATTTATGTAACTAATTCCCACTATAAATACCCCATTAGTCTAATTAGAAGAGCATGTTCTTCTTAGCAATCTTTAGTGTAGTTAATATCAATCAAATCTCTCTTTAATCTTGTAATCAACATTTAATCAAGTTTTAATACAAGTTTCATTTCCTTAATCTCTCTCTTGTTCATCCTTTGTTTTGGGTAATTGAAGACTATTTGGGTTATTATTGGGATATTGACAACCTTCCAATCTATCATCAAGTACTTCTATTATTCTTTGCTTTATTATTGGAATCATTAGTAGGTATAATTCTCTTAATCCTTTTTTAATTATTGTTAATCACTTTCATTTATTCATCATGTTTTACTTTGTTGGTATGATTGACAACCTTGCTAGCATGTTCAACATGATAATGAGTGAGTAGTTTCCTTAGCTAGGGTTAATGGGTAATTAGGGGAAACCAACATGGGGAATGGTTCATGCTTAATTTAATATGTTTTCATAGTTTATTTGCTTGCTTGTTGTGATCTCAACTTATGCACATGTTATGTTTGATGAAATGAGAGCCTATGAATCCTTGCATTTTTTACCCATCACCTATCGTTTCAATGAGACTTGTAAGACATAAACCAACTCGAGTCTCATTAGACCATGTATATAGTTGAGTAGGGAATATTAAGTCGACTTGTAGGTGTTGTACAATCTAATCGATTCGGCTCCCGGACCCAAACTTTCCTAGGATTGTAAGATATAAACCAACTCGATCCATCACAACAATAATTGCTTGCTTATAATTTGAGAATATGTTTGTATGATCAATTCCCATGAATCCCCTATGACCCCATGACACCCTAGTGCCTTTTATCAATTGTTTACATCCCTTTCAATTCATCTTGCTTGTTTACTTTTATTTCTATTTAGTTTAGTGATCTTCTACTTCAAACCCCAAATTGTGACACCCTTAGACACCACTATTTGCAATAGAAAATCTCATCTTAATTCTTGTCCCTTGGGATCCGACCTTTACTTGCCTCTTTACTAATTGTAGAGTTGTTTGTGAAGTTATAAATTGTGTTTTGGTCTAGGTGCTCCCAACGACAAGTACCGAAAACTAAACCTCCTCGAGAATCCGACCAAAAATGGCGCCATTGCCGAGGACGGTGTTAACTTGATTTAGATTTTCTTATATTGTTATTAGTTGTGTCTTTCTTTGCCTTGGGGAAGTAAAACTCCTCAAGGTTTGTTCTAATTGTTTTCTAGTTGTTTGATATTTTGCATGTCTAGAAGATCACAAGGTAACTTGTTACCCTTTGATCACGAAATTGAAAGGACTTTGACAACCAATAGACGACTTGCTAGGAGAATTTTGAGAGGTATTGGTGAGGTTGTAGATATTCAACCAAATACTATTGAGTTCATCAACCCTTTTGCAAGAGAAGGTGAGGAGAACCCAACACAAAATCCAAATCAACCCACAATGCCTAAGTTTTCATCACATTCCGTACCCACCGAGGAGAACCTACCCAATGGTACTCCCACACCACAACACTTAACCGGAAATTTTATTGCCAAATCCGCATTTATCCAATTAGTCGAAAGAAGCCAATTCGGGGGGATGCCTAGTGAAGATCCTCACTCTCATATGGAGACTTTTTGCGACAATTGTGATGCAATTTCTCAAACCGGTGTAACTCAAGACCAAATTCGATGGGTCTTATTTCCTTTTTCTCTAATTGGCACCGCGAAACAATGGTTGAAAGGCCTTGATAAGGCTACTCTCGGAATTGATTCTTGGAAGAAGTTGGCTCTAGCTTTCTACAAAAAGTTCTATCCACCGGAAAAGACTAACATGCTAAGAGCTCAAATTACGGGCTTTAAGCAAAGAGATGAAGAATCTTTGTATGAAGCTTGGGAGCGATTCAAAGGAATTTGCCGCTCATGTCCTCACCATGGACTTAGCGAGTGGTTCTTGGTACAACAATTTTGGAACGGTCTTTATGAAGACTCAAGGAACATTCTCAACATGGGATCAAATGGAATGTTCACCGAAGTTGATGACAATCAAACTTGGAACAAAATTGAGGAAATGACGGTCCATAACTCACAATATAGTAGACCTCGCAAGGCTACTAGATGAGGAAAGCATGAAGTGGACTCTATTACTCAATTGGGTGCTCAACTTAGTGCTCACATTGATACCATCAATTTGAAGTTTGAAAAAGCTATGGCTAGACTTGAAGAAGCCTCAAAATCACCAAAGCATCATGTCAATGCCATGACGGCATCTTCATCAATCCCAAGTGGGATATGTGAGAATTGTGGAACTTTGGGACATGACCAAAGTGAATGTAGGGGAACAAATGAACAAATGAACAAATGAATGTTTTTCAAGCATACAAGAGTGGTACCCCTTATTCAAACTATTACAATGAAAACACCAAATTCCACCCAAATCTCTCATACAAAAGCCAAAATTTTCAAAACCCTCAACCAACATACACCCCACCTCCCATGAGAAACCAAAATCAAAGACCCTTTTACAACCAAAACCAAGGTTACCAAAATCAAACTCCATACAATCAACAAAATGACGAAGGTTTTGATGTTCAAAAAGCGGCCCTCCAAATACAAAAGAATCAACAAGAGTTTTTCACTCAAATGCAAAAGGATAGTCAAGAAAAGGAAATCACCATCAACAACATCCTAGCCCACACCAAAATGTTGGAAACCCAATTGACTCAACTAGCATCTTCAAGCTCACAAAGACAAAAGGGGCAATTACCACCTCAAGGTAATCCCCCAAGACATGAAACAGTTAGTGCCATTCACTTGAGGAGTGGTACAAGGAATGAAGCACCAAAGAAGCAAGTTGAGGATGAAGTTGTGGAAGCTAGTGACAAAGAAGAAGTTGTGCAAAACTCCAAGGATGGAGAACCATCAAAAGAAGAAGTTTCAAAGAAAAATGAAGACAAGGTCAAGGAGAAGGAGCCCATTGTGATTAGACTTCCTTTTCCGAGGCATCAAGCCAAGCCAAATATGATGATCAACTTGGAAAGTTTATGGAAATCGTGAAGAATTTGGAAGTCACAATTCCTTTCACGGAATTTATCAATCACGTGCCGGCCTATGCAAAATACATGAAAGACATCCTCACAAAGAAGAAGTCGATCCGAAAGCTTGAGACTATCGCCTTCACTAAGGTGAGTAGTGCAATACTTCAAGGGAGTTCACCTCCAAAACTTAAAGATCCGGGAAGCTTCTCAATACCGTGTACCATTGGCGACACCACGATCAACAAGGCCTTATGTGATCTAGGGGCTAGTGTGAGTGTTATGCCGTACTCGGTGAGTAAAAGGTTAGGGATGGGAGAGCTTAAATGCACCAATATCACACTCCAAATGGCCGATAGATCGACGAAGACACCATTAGGGATATGGGAAGATGTTCCCGTAAGAGTTGGGAAATTTTTCATCCCGGTGGACTTTGTCATTGTTGACATGGAAGAAGACTCCAATATTCCAATCATTCTAGGTAGACCTTTCTTGCACACCGCGGGTGCAGTGATTGATGTGAAGCATGGAGAGCTCACTCTAGAAGTTGGAGATGTGAGCATAACTTTCAATCTTGACAAGACCATGAGAGCTCCCCGTTTGCATGAACCATGCTTTATGGTTGATCATTATAGTCGAAAGGATGATAGAAAGAAGTCGGAATTCCAATGAAAGAAGAAAATTGATGATGCTCCATTCAAAGAGCAAGTGAATTATAACAAAGAGAGCTTGAAAAGCTCACCCAAGTCAAGCAATGAAGAGGATGGCCTCATTGGCCAAGACAAGAAAGTGGGAGAGTTGTCTCTATCAACTCAAGAGATCTTTAGTGATCAAGTAGATGAAGTTTGTGGTCTTTGGGACGATGAGTTTGAAGGGATTTTCAATCCCTATATTGGTAATGCTATCGATCAAGACCAACATGAAGGACAACAAGGGGAAAGGTCTATTGAAGATCTTTATCATGATAATGAACAAGCTTTTGACTACTTCTTCAAGGTGTTGAGCAACATCAACAACACCTTGGACATGCCCCCATGACATCTCACTAAGGATGAGAGTTTGGTGGAGTCCTCTCCAAACCACCATTTGTAAATATTTGTAACTCCCTAACTTGCATTTTAATTCTTACATTGCATTTTTGTCATTTTTGGATTTTTTATGCTTTGATCAAGATAATTATCATTTTTGAGAGAAGTGAGGGAGGGACTAATGATTTTAATTAATGTGTAGTGCTTTAGCTTAGTGTGGGGATAGCAATTGCCTAGGCTATTCATGCCTTAGTAGTGCCCCTACAATAAGGAACACGAGATTTGAAGAATGAAAAATGACACGGGATATGCAAGTGCACGGATGGAACTGAATCCGGGTAGACCAGGGAGAATACGAGCGTCCTTCAGGGGAATCCGCTCGTCTCTAGGGAATCCGAGCGTCTTTGGCAGAATCCGCCCGTCCAATTGAACTGAAAAATTGAAAATTTGGGACTGTTGAAGAATTCGGGCGTCCCAGCAGAGAAGACACTCGTCTTAATGAATCCGCTCGTCTTTGCAGAAAGACGCCCGTCTTTTTGTCAGTGCAAAATAAGAAAACCTGCTGTAACAAAATCCGCCCATCTTTGAAAGAATCCGTTCGTCCCGCAGTCGAAGAATCCGAGCGTCCCAGCTGAAAGACGCCCGCCCGTCTTTAGGCGAGAATTCCTGAACCCAGAATAGGCAGAATCCGAGCGTCCCGAAGGAAAAACGCCCGTCTTCCCCTACAGTTCGAAATTTTCGGGTGTTTTTAAATACCCCTCCCACATTCATTTCTTCATTCATTAATTCAAAACACTACCCATAAACCCCAAAACTCAAAACCCTCATCCTCTCCACCACCAAAACAAGATTTCCTCAACCAAATTCAACAAAATCAAATCCAAACTTCCTTTTAACAACAATTAATCACTCCTCTTCCAACAAAAATCAATCCAAGCACCAAAATCTTCAACCTTTGAGTCGATTTTTGAAATACAAAGGCAAAGCCTTTCATCTTAAAATCGATTTGGGTATACTTGGAAATTGAAGATTTTCAATCTTTTCTTGGTATAATCATCAATGGCAAGAACAAAAGGGTCAACAAAGGCACTTAAGGCAAAGGCACTCTCAACAAGGCAACAATGCCTTCAAGCAAAGAAAGCCTCATTGGCTATGGTGGTTGCTAGTGCAAACTTGGAAGTTCAACAACAACAAAATCCTCCCTTGGAAGCAAAAACATCATCAACTCCGAAAATTGCTCAATTATCAAACTATCCGGAGGTAATTTTCATTTCTAACTCCCATAGGGATACATTTGCCAAGTATGCTAGGAAATCCTTTCTACCCACCAAATTCATATGTGAAGATGCCTTGAACAAATTGGGTGTCCTTGAGCAAACAAAAGCCTTCTTTGAAGCCATGGGGTTGGGAAAATTGTTTACTACAAGAGAATTGACATACCCCTCCCTTAGCTTGGAATTCTTGAGTTCATTGAAAGTGACTAAGGTAGAGACTAGAGAATACATCGAGTTTCGCCTTGCCAATGTGAATAGGCGCATCACCTTTGATGTTTTGAGTAAAGCATTAGGTCTTAGTGATACACCTCGTTATTATAAGAAGCCCGAAAAATATGACCCCGCTCCTCTTTGGAAGGCGATTTCCGGGAAGAAATTTGAAAACTATCATGCTTGTTGCGCTCTTTTAGTCCACCATCCGGGCATTAGAGTGTGGCACAAGGTCATCGGGAATACTATCATTGCAAGAAAAGACACTAACCACTTTACCAAGCTCGATTGTATTCTACTTGAGTCGGCCTTAAATATTGGAAGGGAATTCACCAAGCCTTACAATGCTCTAAGGCTTTTGGTGGAAAGATGGCTCAATGTTGATTGTGGAAATCAAGGCACCGCTTTTATCGTAAATGGAGGTCTAGTTACTCTCTTGGCCAAGTACTTTGATCCGAATTTCAACAAGGATAGCAAGTATGTTGCGAAAAAAGGGGGTCATCTCATTGACATGGAAGCCATGATTAACAAGTACAAATGGGTCACGCATAATCATCTTGACACCAAATTTGGGTGGCTCACCAATGATGCTAGATCTTTTACTTTGCCTTCCAAGATATGCCGTTTGAGTTTCCATCGAACGAACTACCTTCTTCCCCTCTCAAAGGAAGCCGAATACATCATCCGTCAACAATGGGGTGAAATTGAAATGCCCTCCTCCTCCATTGTCACACCGCCCTATCCATTCATATATCAAGAGTTCAAACCCGAAGGTGTTGAAGCGGGCAATGACTACATGACTCTACTTATGCAAGAGATGCACAAACAAGCTTTTAAGGATCGGGAAGATGCATACTTGGCCCAATATCCACCCCTCTTTCATTTAGCTAGGCAAGGACTACTCGATCCTTCATGTCCTTTGCCTAGTTGGGCGGATAGGGAAGTTTTCTTTCCAAGTGCATCTAGGGGTGAAACGGGTGACGATGAGGTTGTTGGTGATGAGGTTGTTGAAGATGAGGGCATTGTTGAAGAGGTAAATGAAGAAGAAGAGGATGATGAAGGAAGTGAGCAATGAAGTGAAGAGGGGAGTGGAGATGAGTCCACTTCTATTGAGAAAGATGATGACAATGATGATATGGTGGAAGACTAGCAAGCTTTGGAGGCTCCTACCCTCTTGAGGTTTGTCTACTTCTTTCTTTGTTTTATTTATCTTGATCATGGTTGGAGAGTCCTAGCAACATAGAGGACTAACACCTCGGCCCCATTGAGGTGTTCTTATTTCATTGTTCCCACTTTTGAAAATCCAAAATGACAAATTTAGTTTCATGCATTGCATCTTGTGTGCATGAACTACCCCAACTTTTAAGACATTAGAAATAATGTCTATCTCAGTTTGGGGAAGTACATACATATGCAACGGGAGGTAATCTAAATTACGCTCTCCGTCATAAACAAAAAAAACATGCATCATGTAGTGTAGATTATTATAGCTTGCATTTAGTGTAGAATTCATGCATCATGCTTGCGTAATTTCCCATCATTTTGGCCATTGAGGACAATGCCCATATTACTGTGGGGATGGGGAATTCTAACTTAACTTTTATTCAAAAATCCAAAAAAATAAAAAAAAACTCGAAAAAACCAAAAAAAATTGAAAAATATGAAAATCCAAAAACAAGTTCATTTCCTTTGTAGTGTAGTCTTGTATATATTGTTGTATATATTGTATTTGTTCTATCCTTGTTCACATTAATCGACTACGCCACATCCGAGACATGAGGATATTGAAGACCGCATGGTATGATCTTTCCAATCTCCTTTTTCCTCTTTATGTTAATGACTATGTGGCTTTATTTTGATTGATGCGGTATAACAATGTGAATTTAGGACTTGCATCTAGTTTATTTGGCATATTAGTTGGTAGAATCATTTGCATTAGGATGTATACATGCTAGTTGCATCATGGCATGTAGTTTTCATGTTAGAAAATTTTGCGAAACCGTCTACTTGGGAAGCTTGACAAGTGTATATAGGCCCTAGTAGATGCTTTTTCTTCTTAAGACTTTGCTTGTTAGAATGCTTGTAAAACACCCTAGGATGTGTCATGCTAGTATCCTTTGACCCATGGATTAAGGCCTAGTCAAGAGTACCTTGTGGTGTGATAACTCCTTGGCTACCGTTTATTCCAAGGTGACCCTTGAAACCATGCATCCATCATCCATGTTCTACCACATTTTTTTCATCAAAGAGAATGGGCACAAAAAGAAATTGATTTGAGTTCAATGAAATGAAAAGTGAAAGAAAGTTTGTAAAATGCATCAAATGAAAAGAGGAGCAAAAATAGAACTCCTATGCTTCAAACATAAGGCACCCTCACTACATATGGGGTGACTTTGAAAATGTTCAAAAAGAAATGCAAAAAGTTGTCAAGTATTGAATTGCCAAAAATCAAAAGAAATGGCAAAAGAAAGTGTTCTCAAATGTCAATTGCCACAAGAAATTGGGGGGAAAAACATCAACAAAGCAAACTCCCAAAGTGAAACTCAAATACTATCGATCCCTTTATCCATCGTATCCATTTTTGTGCATGATAGAGAGGGGACGACCCTTCTTCTTGTCTAGGCAAGAGGGGGAATTCCGCGATCCTCCATTGTTTCTAACACCATAGGGAGTCTATTCTTGACAAAAGCATTTAACGATTGAGGACAAAGGTACCCTAGCTTGACACAATTTAGAGGTGATTTATCGGTATCCTTCTAGGCGTAGTAGTTTAAAGAAATTGCATCTATGAAGGAGTGTGTACCCTTGAATTGCTTCCCTTGTAGATAATTTCCGCCACTTAGATGAGGAAAGTGGCTATTCTTTTGTAGATGCATCAATTATTTGACTTTGTGTGCTTAATGTTCGGATGTGTCGCCATTTTGGCAAGACCCACCTTGCCTTGCAAGAAGGCATCCTACCTCATGGTTGTCTTGTTGTGAGTTGAAGGGGCGGAGTGAGACCCGCTAATTGTCTCATATCGGCTATGCTATTAGGTTAGTTTAAATAATGGTCCTAGTCTTTGTCACCTCTTTACTCGGGACGAGCAAAGGTTCGGTTTGGGGATATTTGATGTGACCATAATTAGAGCATATTTAGTCCCCGAATTAGCCTTGTTCCCATGCTTTTTAGTGCATATTTGGGTCATTTATTGTCTTTAGTCCTTTGTTTTGCATATTCTTTGAGGTTTTGTGTCCTTGGTAGGAAAGGAGTGCAAACCTTGCATTTTCATGGCAAAATGAAGCTAAATTGATTGAATTCAATGACCAAGCATCAAAGAGAAGACAAGATTAGAAGGCCTTTGTACATACTATAGTAGATGGGCAATGATGAGAAAATATCCTTGCATCCCCGAGGAAATCCTCAAGGATTTTATGAAGAAAAAGGAAGAAAAGAAGAAGGAACGAAGCTGTAAGACAATCCGGGCGGATTGTCCACAAGACGCCCGTCCAGCACCCACAATCCGAGCATCTTCCTCCACAAGACGCCCGTCCAAAACGCCCAGAATCCGCCCGTCTTTCCCTTCTGGACGCCCGTCCAGAAACACCCAAATCCGCCCGTCCCGTGCCCTGGACGCCCGGATTCCCTTACAGCCTTTTCGTCTTCTACAAGCTTCAAGGAAGGATGCACATATTTTTCTAAGACCGGCGAAAAGGAGACCGGAGTCTCCCTAGAGACCGGCGATTCCTCAAGGACTTAATCGTCATTTAAGCCCTTAGTAAACCCTAATTTATGTAACTATTCCCCACTATAAATACCCCATTAGTCTAATTAGAAGAGCATGTTCTTCTTAGCAATCTTTAGTGTAGTTAATATCAATCAAATCTCTCTTTAATCTTGTAATCAACATTTAATCAAGTTTTAATACAAGTTTCATTTCCTTAATCTCTCTCTTGTTCATCCTTTGTTTTGGGTAATTGAAGACTATTTGGGTTATTATTGGGATATTGACAACCTTCCAATCTATCATCAAGTACTTCTATTATTCTTTGCTTTATTATTGGAATCATTAGTAGGTATAATTCTCTTAATCCTTTTTTAATTATTGTTAATCACTTTCATTTATTCATCATGTTTTACTTTGTTGGTATGATTGACAACCTTGCTAGCATGTTCAACATGATAATGAGTGAGTAGTTTCCTTAGCTAGGGTTAATGGGTAATTAGGGGAAACCAACATGGGGAATGATTCATGCTTAATTTAATATGTTTTCATAGTTTATTTGCTTGCTTGTTGTGATCTCAACTTATGCACATGTTATGTTTGATGAAATGCGAGCGTATGAATCCTTGCATTTTTTACCCATCACCTATCTTTTCAATGAGACTTGTAAGACATAAACCAACTCGATTCTTATTAGACCATGCATATAGTTGAGTAGGGAAGATTAAGTCGACTTGTAGGTGTTGTACAATCTAATCGATTCGGCTCCGGGACCCAAACTTTCCTAGGATTGTAAGATATAAACCAACTCGATCCATCACAACAATAATTGCTTGCTTATAATTTGAGAATATGTTTGTATGATCAATTCCCATGAATCCCCTATGACCCCATGACAACCTAGTGCCTTTTATCAATTGTTTACATCCCTTTCAATTCATCTTGCTTGTTTACTTTTATTGCTATTTAGTTTAATGATCTTCTACTTCAAACCCCAAATTGTGACACCCTTAGACACTACTAGTTGCAATAGAAAATCTCATCTCAATTCCCGTCCCTTGGGATCCGACCTTTACTTGCCTCTTTACTAATTGTAGAGTTGTTTGTGAAGTTATAAATTGTGTTTTGGTCTAGGTGCTCCTAACGACAAGTACCGAAAACTAAACCTCCTCGAGAGTCCGACCAGTGAACCTACCTTT
Source organism: Silene latifolia (assembly GCF_048544455.1). NCBI lineage: Eukaryota > Viridiplantae > Streptophyta > Magnoliopsida > Caryophyllales > Caryophyllaceae > Silene > Silene latifolia. The sequence goes on from NC_133536.1 coordinate 142,796,382, forward strand.
AAGCCAACTGCAGCAATTCCTCGATCAACCACAAGATATCAACCAAGCATGCAACCCCTATACAAACAGCATACAAGTCTATTACTACCACCACAACCCTACAAGGAACAAAAAAAACAAAGACGATGATGATGACATACCTACGCATCTCACGACGGCGTTAAGACTGCTACCCGACTAAACCAACTCATCCTCAAGACACTAGCATCCTCAAAGGCTCCCATGGAAGGTATTTGGTGAAGGGAAAGGAGGGAGGCGACATATAGGTCTGAAGGAAGGAGGCGAAAATCATTTGCGGTTTTAACAAAACACGATTATAAACCCTCACTGTAAAGACGCTACTCGATCCAGTAACCAACCTACTCGATCGAGTGGCCCCTACTCAATCGAGTACCCAAGCTACTCGATTTAGTAACCTCTACTCTATCGAGTACCACTCATCCTCATATCCTAACAAGACACTAGGCATCTCTGGCACGTATTCCTAAGAACCTTCACCTGCTCCCAAAGGTCGGTCAACGTCGGTCAACGGGTCCCTAATAGGGCGGGTATTACAGTCTTCCTCCCTTAAAAAGAACTTCGTCCCCGAAGTTCGACTCATCCTCCCCCAAACGACACGACAAGAAACCCAAGGTCGACACCCCTGTTCTCTCGACACAGGTCCACTACTCTCTAGAGGCATTATCCGCTATGTCATCATCATTAACTGTACAACACACACCACATACACAAGCTTCTACAAACCACTACTCTAATTACCAAACTCACAACATGCACCAACACGACCAACTCGACTAACGATTATACTACTACGCCGAACTTTTCAGGCACGCATTAACGTAGCTACGAGACAATACTTTCACTGGCCAACCACTACCACAAAAAACATGTCACACAATGATCCTATTACAGATTCACATAATGCATGATTCATTATCGCACAACTACGCTACTGTTCTTGACATCCTTATCACTTTATGACTATCCTCTCACAGTAAATTACTCAACTATTACTTAAACATACAAATTACCCATCAAAACTATTAAAATAATTATAGCTTCATGCTTGAAATATAACAGTGGCATTATAAAACAATACAAACATACGGTAAAACATTACAACATACAGCAAAAATTATTATAATTTCGGCTTTTTCTTTTGCGACATTACTCTTCCCCTCTAAAAAGGAACTTCGTCCCCGAAGTTCACCATCAGACCATTACTCACTTAACCTGACACATTTTGCACCTTGTCGACATTACTCACTAATCACGACTAACATTAACTTATATACACCTGTTACTTTATGAGAATGATTATCAACGACCATGAAAGACATGCACGTACAATATGTATAATGGAAGTATGGAAATTTCAGGAAATAAGTAACAAGTCTTTTCAATAATAAATAAGTTAGGCTTGCTTGTAGACGTTGAGGATGTAAAATGAATGCAATAAAAGAAACCTTTGTGTCACATCTATTCCCATCAAATGTCATTTATAAGTTAAGCACGGACCCAAGCATAACTACTAAGTCGACCCAAACATGTTACTAATCTTCAATACCCATGATAATGATCGAAATATGCAAAAATACAAACATTCAAACAATGTAATCCTCGACAAGTGCATGTACTAGTGCTACTCGATCGAGTGAGTTATGCACTCGATCGAGCTGGCCTTACTTGATAGAGTATCTTAGCTACTCGATTGAGTAGCCCGAGATCAGAATACCCTTTAAGTGTCACACATGAAGCTACTCGATCGAGTAAGTGGTACTCGGTCGAGTGGCCACAGGTCAAATGCTACTCCAAAACATCCCTAACACAACACAATATATATATATATATATATATATATATATATATATATATATATATATATATATATATATATATATATATATATATATATATATATATATGATCGCATAATCATTGCGAGTCGGGATGATAACCCGACCACAAATCCTCCAAACAAGTCAAGGAAAAGCAAGTACGGCCTTATGGCCACCAATACAAACCGAATATAATAAGTGCGAATCAAAATAACTAATATCCAACGCAACTGATAAACATAATAAGAGAAAAAGGAGTATCACTCCTGCTGCTGCTGCTCATCCATCAACTCGTCCTCACCTCCTCCGCCACCTGACGTGCCTGCCCCTGATGTGCCAACATCCGCATCACCAGCAGCTCCAGCATCTGGCCTCACATACCAAGGGGTCAAGCCGCCGTAAGGTTAGGACTGAGGCACCCCCCATGTGGACATGTCCACCCCGTAGGAGTGGAAAACCCCGCTGCAATCCCCAACTCCCCTCCACCAAACTGGATGCGGTCCCGAGGTCCCAATACCCTGAGTATACGTCATCTCATGCATGTTCCGGAGCGTGAAGCTAGAGGACACTCTCTCTGCCAGGTAGCTCTCACGCGTTGCCGGGGTATCAAGGTAAGGGTAACAAGGAAACGGGTGCTGTGGTAGTGCTGCCGGCTGTGGTTGTGTCTCAGCCATCCTCTCCCGCACTCGGCGTGGCCTTCTCCCTATCCTAGGTCGATCTTCCTCAGCTCTCACATTCTCCCCCTTCCTCGGCTCAGGCATGGCTCGGAGGATCTTCAAGTTGATGAAGTACGTCTGCCTCGCAGGACGCGCCTCATTCTCCTCCTCATCAGAATCGGCAGCTACCACTGCCGCAGGTAAAGGCTCTGTCGGTGGGAGGTACTCAGGAGCTGGTATCTTCATCCAACTCATTCCCCACACCCTCCATGCTAAACTACCATAAGGTCATACGTGATGACTAGTCGATTACATAGGCAGAGTGTGTGACACTTTGCCGGACAGAGACCATTTAGAGAGTCCCTAAGTTCTATTATAGACGCCTGGTCGTGGCAGGGATCTCTAAGATATTCTCATGAGTCGATTCTTTTGACTGGAGACTATTATCTGAGTAAGTGCAGTTTCCGAGTGACTTTTGTTTTTGTCCTAGGTCGTGCCGTGAAAGGAGGCCAAAAGGGCATTTACTAGGTCATGGTGATCTGTATTGTGCAATAGGATAGATAGGGCATACAGGAATTGTCCACCCACGTTGGGTAAACTATATCTCAAGGCCACTCGAGGAGTTAATGACTACAAATGCGTGGCCACGCTCGGAAATAATCTGTGAGAGATTTTTCCGGTCAGCTAGTCACACTCCCGATCGAGAAAACCACTCGCGATATGTTCATGTGCAAGTGCGACATGAAAGACACATTGCATTGAGTGAGAGATTAAAACGGACAAGAGAATTGGTAGCGCACACCTTGTGTCGGACAAGTGGGAGATTGTTGGAGTTAGTGTCCTCCACAATAGTGCGTTTACATAATAAATCTGTTAGAAATTTAGACCAAATTAATACTCATCTTATGATATTAAAATTACAAATTAATTTAATGTGGTCTAAATCTACATGCATGCAAATAAAATGTATAAAAGATGGTATTAAACCATCTTAAGGCAAAAGTTCCTTACATTGCTATAAGGCAAAATATGGGCACTATAAAGGTCTCCTACCTTTATAGTTCTTGAGCTATGCAACTATGGATGATCCTCCAAGAACACCAATTACCAATATAGGTAATCTCCTTTGGTGGCACCCAAGAATAACCCAAAATACTACTAAAATTAATAACTAGTTAATAATAGTAGTAACCTTGTAATTGTATATTTGATGTACTAATTAATATTATTACTTTGATAATATTATTAGTTAGTTTTTATATGTGTTTTAAGATGAAAATGATGAACAAAATAAGAAGAAAAGTTGGTCTCTTGGTGATGAAGGTAAACCGGCCAAAGCACACAAAAAGGACCAAATTTTCTTTAAATTTTTCCAAACATAAGAAATGGTGTGATTAAGTGGGTATTTATAGGCAAAAATGGGGAACAAACCTAAGTGGAAATTGCCACTTAATGGACACTTGTTGTCCTCTCAAAAAAACGGTCAAGTGGACATATTTGAGTCCATTTCGGTTTTCGACATTTGCCCCACAAATGCTTATAAGTCTTATATTTAATTATCTTACATAATTAAATATTAATTTAATTATTTGACACTTAAATAATACAAATTAACTACCAATAACTACTTAACCATTAAGTAATCATAAGACCATTTTATCAACATACAATGTGTCAATATTATCCCACTTAGCTAATTTTACAACCTCTTGTAAAAATTAGAGAGCTAATTAATTCCATTTCAAAACAAAAACACATATCGTATAAAACTAATTAATTAACAATTAATTAATAAATTCTAATTATTTATTATTTAAATATCACATAATTAAATAATAAATCTCCTTGTCCCGAGTTCGTAACCCGTCATCAAATAATACTTTTACGTGACTAGTTAAAAGTCAAGTAATACAAGGAATTAATTATCTCGTATCTCATAAAAACAATTAATTTATTCTATTTGGGCGTCATCCTATAGGTGTGACCTAAAGGGATCAGCTGATCACCGCCGTCACACGACAGTAATGTCAAACTCTAGTCAGCCAATCATTACCGATTAACGATGACCAGCTGACAAATAAATAAAATAAATCCCCGATATTCCTTTTACGAGATTTAATATGTAAACGCACTCATTGTGGAGGACACTACTCCAACAATCTCCCACTTGTCTGACACAAGTGTGCGTTACCAATTCTCTTGTCCAATAATATCTCCCACTCAGTACAAGATGTCTTTCAGGTCGTTCTTGCACGTGATCATATCATAAAGTGGTTTCCTCGATCAGGAGAATGACTGTCTGACCGTATAATCTACTATAGATCACATCCGAGCGTGGCCACGCATTCACAGTCATCTCTCCTCGAGTGGCCTTGAGATAAAATATGACTTAAAAGGACAATCCTGTTGATCTATTTTCTTCGTTCGATAAAGATCACAATGACCCAGTAAATGCTCATCGGCCTCCTTTTACGGTGCGACCTAGAACAAAAACCAAAGCCACCGGAAAACCGTACCAACTCAGACAAATAGTCACCAGTCTAAAGAATTGACGCGAAGGAATAAATAGAAGTCCTCGCCACGACCTAGCAACAAAAGGACTCTATAAACGATCACTGTCCGACAAATTGTCTCCCAATATGCCTATGTAATCGACCAGTCATCACTATGACCATATGACAGTCGAACCTATCATCTATCGCCTTACAATCTAGTCACTCCGAGACGTCACCTCATTAAGTAACTAGGGACAAAATACAATGTTAATCCAATTCACTTAATAGGGTTCGACATTGTCTTTACAACCTATTTGGAGAAAACAAAGTATATAAATTCAGACATAAAACTGAATATAACGATAAATGCAACTTATCATATATGAAATAATAAATACAATATTTTGATTATTACATATCATATAATTTACAACAGTTCTGGAATTCATCTCAACCCCATCGAAACTACATGACTATCATGTTTAGCTTGAGACAATGGCTTGGTTAAAGGATCAGCGATGTTGTCAGCTGTCCTAACCTTACAAACTGTAATTTCTTTCCTTTCGATTAAATCTCTAATTACATGAAATTTCCTAAGTACATGCCTAGACTTGTTATTAGACTTGGGCTCTATTGCTTGAAAAATAGCCCCACTGTTATCACAATACAAAGTGATAGGATCCTCGGCGGTCAGAACTACTTTCAGTCCCTCTAAAAATTGCCTAATCCAAACAGCTTCCTTTGCAGCTTTAGAGGCTGCAATGTACTCAGCTTCCGTTGTAGAATCAGCAGGTCACAGACTCTTTGAAACTTCTCCAGCAAACCACCCCTCCCTTCAACAAAAAGACAAAACCAGCCCGGGATTTCAAATCATCCCTATCGGTTTGGAAACTGGCATCCGTATAACCTCTTATACGTAATTCAGATTCTCCTCCAAACACTAAGAATGAATCTTTAGTCCTTCTCAAGTACTTCAGAATATTGTTGACGGCTATCCAGTGACTCTCACCTGGAGTTTTCTGAAAATGACTCGTCATACTCAAAGCATACGAGACATCAGGACGAGAACACATCATAGCATACATGATCGATCCAACAGCGGAAGCATAGGGAATCGATTTCATGCGTTCAATATCCTTAGGCTAAGTAGGACACTGTGACTTACTCAAAGTGATCCCACTGCCCATAGGTAGAAAACCTCTCTTGGAGTTTTTCATATTGAATCGGTCAAGAATCTTATCGATATAGGCTTCTTGACTCAATGCTAATATCCTTTTGTATCTATCCCTATAGATCCGGATACCCAAGATGCGCTGAGCTTCTCCCAAATCTTTCATTTGGAAGTGATTTCCCAACCACTTCTTAACAGAAGCAAGCATATCGACATCATTCCCATGAGTAATATGTCGTCCACATAAAGAAGTAAGAAAACAACTTTACTCCCACTAAACTTCATGTATAAACATGGTTCCTCAACACTTCGAGAAAAACCATTCTGTTTAATAACATGATCAAAACGATGATTCCAACTCCTTGACGCTTGCTTAAGACCATAAATGGATCTCTTAAGTTTGCATACTTTGTTAGGATTTTTAGGATCCACAAAACCCTCAGGTTGTGTCATGAACACTTCCTCTTCCAGAAATCCGTTCATGAAAGCGATTGTGACATCCATTTGCCATATCTCATAATTATGAAATGCAGCAATCGCTAACATTATCCGAACAGATCTAAGCATAGCAACTGGTGCAAAAGTTTCATCATAGTGTAAACCATGAACCTGAGTGAAACCTTTTGCAACCAATCTAGCTTTGTAGATATCATTATGTCCATCCATGCCGATTTTAATCTTGAATATCCACTTACACTGAAGAGGTCGAACATCTTTAGGTAAGTCAACCAGGTCCCATACCTGATTATCGTACATGGAATCCATTTCGGATTGCATGGCTTCGAGCCATAGCTTAGAGTCAGAACTCATAATAGCTGCTTTATAGGTCTTGGGTTCATCACTTTCTAAAAGTAAAACCTTATAGTCACCATCTTCTTCGATAATACCAAGGTATCTATCAGGCTGGCGACTAACCCTTTCTGACCTCCTAGGTTCAGAAGGAACAATAACCGATTCAGACGTAGAAGGAACATCTTCCTGTATTGTCATATCAGTTTGTGGCTCTTGAACATCGTCAAGTTCAAATTTTCTCCCACTCTGTCTTCTAGAAATAAATTCTTTTTCTAGAAAGACAGCTTCACGAGCCACAAACACTTTGTTCTCTTTACTATTGTAGCAGTAATATCCACAAGTTTCCTTAGGGTAGCCTACAAAAATACACTTTTCAGAACGAGGTGTAAGCTTATCGTCAAACTTGCTCTTGACATAAGCATCACAACCCCATACTTTCATGTATCGCAGATTCGGGACTTTTCCTTTCCATATCTCATATGGAGTTTTGTCAATTGCTTTAGTGGGACTTTTATTAAGTGATTGTACAGCAGATAAAGTGGCAAAACCCCAGAATGACTTAGGTAACTCTGTTTGACTCATCATCGATTGAACCATATCTAATAAAGTTCGATTCCTTCTTTCAGCCACACCATTTAATTGTGGTGTGCCAGGAGGAGTTAACTGAGATACAATACCACAGTTTATAAGGTGATCTTCAAAGTCATTGCTTAAATATTCCCCACCACGATCTGATCGTAATGCTTTAATCTTCTTATTTAATTGGTTTTCTACTTCATTCTGAAACTCTTTGAACTTATCAAAAGCTTCACTTTTATACCTCATTAAGTAGATATACCCATATCTACTCATGTCATCGGTAAAAGTAATGAAATAGTCATAATTACCTCTAGCGGATCTGTCATTGGGCCACAAACATCGGTATGTATTAAACCCAATAACTCACTAGCTCGAGATGCTTTTCCTAGAAAAGGTGAACGAGTCATCTTGCCAAGAAGACAAGATTCGCATGTACCAAATGATTCGAAATCAAAAGGTTTAATTACACCAGTCGACACTAGTCTTTTAATGCGTTTCTCGTTGATGTGTCCTAATCGACAATGCCATAAATAAGATAGATCAGTATCACCTGTTTTGAGTCTTTTATTATCTAAATGATAAACATCGTTGCAAGTATCTAGAATATAAATACCATTGATAGAAATAGCTTGACTATATACAATCCCATTAAGGGAAATGTACAACACTTGTCTTTAATTACAAAGGAAAACCCTTCTGTGTCTAACACAGATACGGATATTATATTTCTAGATAGCGTTGGTACAAAATAACAATTATTAAGATGTAACTCCAACCCCGAAGCTAAACTAAGTACATAAGTTCCTACGAGACGATGACTACTTTAGACCCGTTTCCCATTCGGAGATCGACATCACCCTTGTTTAGCTTTCTTATGATTTTTAGGCCCTGCAAATGATTACACAAGTGAGAACCACAACCAGTATCTAATACCCAAGTTGTATTTGAAGCATAATTTATGTCTATCATAACAGATTCAGTTGAGAAATTACATGTCGGCTTCACAATGCCAGCTTTTATGTCATCCAGGTACTTTGTACAATTACGTCTATAATGTCCCTTGTTATTACAATAATTATAAGTATCTTTAAGAGGATTACCCTTTATAGGTTTTTGCTTGGTAGAGCAATTCGCAATTGCTTTACCTTTGCCCTCCACCTGAACGGGCTTCTTACCTGCGTTCCTCTTAAACTGCTTCTTCCCCTTCACGTTAATCGCAAGCACATCTTTTCTCATACTCCCACTCAATCCCATGTCCTTCTCTGCTTGCACAAGCAGAGAATGGAGCTCATGTAAACTCTTTCTCATGTTTGTCATATTGTAATTTACCCTAAATTGGGTAAATCCCTTGACGTGCGAGAGAGAGTGGAGCACTCGGTCCACCACAAGTTCGTCGGGGATCTTGCATCCCAACCCCTCTAAAGTTTCCACGTACTCAATCATTTTAAGTACGTGTGAACTTACAGGTTGACCATCTTTGAAGTTAGCCTCTAAGAAACGAACAGCGGTGTCATACTGAATTATTCTCGGGGCTTGAGAAAACATAGTGGAAAGCCTCGAGAATACTTCATGTGCATCACGAAACTTGACACATTGCCTTTGTAAAGTAGGATCCATTGAAAAAATCAAAACATTTTTTATTGCAGCGGATTCTTTTTGATAATTTGAAAAAGTTTCCCTTACATCGGCAGTGGCCCTAGTACTAGTCGAAAGGGGAGAGGGATCGACAAGGTAGCGTAATTTGCCATCACCTGCGGCAGCTAATCGAAGTTGTTCTTCCCAATCTTTAAAATTACTACCGTCGGCTTTTAATACATATTTGTCCATAAAAGAACGTAGCCATGAATCTCTAGCTATGGTGGCGGTTTCACTAGTAGAAGTCATCGTGATTACTACAAAGGAAATAAAGGAAAGATTAACATTTATCGTCTAGAAATATTTAACTTGTGAAACTATTTAACAAGTTCCCATTTATATAATGATCTCCCACTGAATTATACAAATGATTCCAAGATCCAATTTTATATAAACACGGGCACGGTGGACCGATTCAACCCATATTTATATAAATTTGGTGAGTCAACGTTTTGACTGATTCTACTACTAGAACTCTTGGTTGACGGATTTTCTTAAAATCTATCTTTTAGCCCCAGAATAAATATGGGCACGGTGGACCGATTCAACCCATATTTATCCCGTTGAGTCCAACCAATTTTCACGCGTAATAACTTTTATTACCCTACTTACCCAACGTAAAAAGAGTGTACCTCGGTGATCCGAACCTACCTCTAATGAAGAAGAGATTCATAGGTGCTATTATTTGGTAAGGCTTAATCTCAATTTTAAACAAAATGTGAGAGATCTTATCAATTTAATTGCCTATCACTTTTAAGTGAACAAAATTAGTGAATGCTAGACGATTAAATCGATAACAACAAAAAAATAAAACATGTAGTGACGATTTGGCATGAATGCATAAAAGAATTAAAACAAACAAGTCCTAATATGGCCACCTAGTTAATCTAATTAACTAAAATTATTACACTTCGGAAACCAACTCCTTGGTCCCTTGAGTCTTCATAAATTGGCCTCCTTCTTTAGGATTTCTAACGCCTTTCCAAAACACCGTCTTCATGAAAACTCCGTCTTTAGTAGCTTCATCTAATTACTAATAATTAAATTACATAACAATACCCTATTATACAATTTGTAATAAAATTAAAATAAAACTATTAATTAATTACAAATTAGGCGATGCGAAATCGCAATTAATTACAAAACAAGTCGATATTCCCTTACATTTCGGGAAATACCAACTTCTACCTATGGCCATATTAGGAAAAATTACATAACAATAATTCTAAAAACCATTCATCTAAATGAATAATAAAATGCATTCTGTAAAATGACATGCCAAATCGTCTAACTTACCAACAACGATCATTTGAGCTTGCTTTGACGGAATTTTTACCAATAAAAATTCATAATCAATTCTTAAAATTTTTTTAAGAAATACTCATCATACTAATCTGGTCTAATATCAAAATAATTATTCTCAACAATTATCTTGAATTTATATGGGAATTAAAACACAATTGTGACAAAAATAATATAATAATTCACAATTATCATACAAAAATTCCATTTAATATAAAAATTTATGAAAAAATAAATTTTAAAACCATGAACATTCTGGTTTTACACCAAAAATGCAATGCAAGTGAAAATTATTGTTTTTAAAATTTATTTAAAAAGATTTCACAATTTAATCGGTAAAGCGATAATTTTTACGATTTAATTCTAAATCAAACCATAAAAATTGAAATGACTTAAAATAAAATTTTGTACATTTTGGAACAATTTCCAGGAGCTAAAAATTCAGAAATTTCGAGCCCTAAAGTTAAATCAATATTTATTTACAAAATAACCATTATTTACCCATTTTTATCAAATAAAAATCAATAAACTACCTAAATTAATCACATTAACCTAAAGTATCTACTTATCTCATAAATAGAACATGCATGTGGTTATTTATAAATAAATATGCATAAAATTAACATGCAACCCAATTTAATTAACTCTTAATTAATTTTAATGCATTTTTACTCAATTTTATGCCAATTTAAGTTACAAAAAAGTGGAAAAATTTAACAAAAATCAAATTTTCGTCCCATATCATCCTAAGACCAGATTATTTACATGCAAGACTATATTATGTGATAAAAGGAATTTTAGTAACATAATATCAATTTTATTAATTTATCTCATAAATTACTAAAATCGTCTTAAGACAACATGCATGTATTTAACAATGCTCTGATACCACTTGTTAGAAATTTAGACCAAATTAATACTCATCTTATGATATTAAAATTACAAATTAATTTAATGTGGTCTAAATCTACATGCATGCAAATAAAATGTATAAAAGATGGTATTAAACCATCTTAAGACAAAAGTTCCTTACATTGCTATAAGGCAAAATATGGGCACTATAAAGGTCTCCTACCTTTATAGTTCTTGAGCTATGCAACTATGGATGATCCTCCAAGAACACATATTACCAATATAGGTAATCTCCTTTGGTGGCACCCAAGAATAATGATGCGTGTCTTTTATATAAGGTTTTCACCTCATTTTTACACGCATTTCTGTGCTTTTTATGTAGCATCTGGCTACAAATACCCCCGAATATTCTACTTTGGTCCGTTCATTGTATTTTGCAGGAATTGACCGAAGAGGAGCTAAAACGAGCCTTAATTGTCCCATTTGTATGCATTCATGGGAAACTTGGAGCCGGAGCCTAGGAATGTCACACTTAGAGTACGCATGAGCTGAGCAAGGGAGAAACACAAGTCCTGACGCACTTATGTAGCTCGATCGAGTGGTTTCATTGCTCGATCGAATGCTTTATCCATCCGTGCTGCTCGATCGACTGATTGGAGGAGTCGATCGAGGGAGTCCATGCAGCAGTGCTCGATCGAGCGGCTGTCCTAGCTCGATCGAATGACTTGGAGCTCGATCGAGTAATATCTCTACTCGATCGAGAGGATTTCGTCTGCTTTTAGTTTATTTTTTCCGCCTAATCTCTCGTGGGCTTTGCTAATCAGTCTATGGATTAGGTTTAAGACATTTTTACAGTATAAGACTGAGGGGAACACTACGTTACTCCCATCTTCATCTCACCTTTACGACGCACATTTCCACGGTTACCTTTGACAGTTTTCCGGATCTTTGTTCACTACCTTGCTACTCGAATTTCGGTATTATCAGTCCATTTTAATTCTTAATCATTTTTATTGTTCTTAATTCCTTTTCTTCTCTTTGATTTATAGTCGTTCAATCATCTTTTTATATTTGTCATCATGTTTAGTTTTGATTGTTTGGTTATTATGATTGCTACCCCCATAATTATGAGTAGCTAAATTCCCATGCTAAGACTATAGGGGACCCATGATTTGAAGGGAGAGTAATCGAACTACTAGGTTAATACCGGTACCGTCTTCGTTGTTAAATTGCTACATATAACTGTAATTGCCTAATTGAGTCGACGCAATTAGACCCTTATTCTTGGTGGACCTTGACCTGGACCGAAAGGTTGGAAGAGGGAGACTAGTAGCGAACAATAGAGTATCGCAGCGAGGGCGAAAGTTAAACTGCTTACGCTTTAGGGTGAACTAGGGACCGAAAGGCGACGTTCGCTACCCCTTAGACTGTACTACATTGACCTAGGACCTAGATTACTCGACTTGATGATTATGGCGAACCGCTTGTCTTAGCTATTCTCTCTTATCTCGTTAAACTCCTTCTTTATTTCTCTTCCCTTTTACTCGTTAGTCTAGAAATCACAATTATTAAACCCCATTTCGGTTACCACGACGAACTTAGTTTAGCCGAAAAGTTCCTACCTCTCTGTGGATTCGACCCGACTTCCCTAGCTATATTAGTTAGTTGGAACCGGTTGGTTTATTTTTGACAGTGCGCGACGGACGTGTCAAATTTTGGCGCCGTTGCTTGGGAGGTGGCGCAATCTTTGTTGCTTTAATTAAGTTTGTCTTTCGTCTCAAGGGATTCATTCCTTGAGACGATCTCATTTTCGCGAAGCTTTGATTAGTTTTGCGGGATAACGATCTATTTGTCAAGATGCCTACGATTACAGAGCATACAGAGCCATGTGGTAGATGCGGCGAGGAAGGGCATGACCTTTATGAGTGCACGGCAGGTGTAGAGCGTGCCATTGCGTACAAGAAGTTCAAGCAGGGAGTTCCTTTCTCCCAGTTGTATGAGGAGATAAAGAGCGTTTCAACCCCTTCTACGCCAATATCACAGCCGGGTTCTCCTTCTTCAAGAGAAGCAATTGCCGAACCGAAATCCATCATGTTACAATCGGATTACATTATATCGGAGTTAAGAGAGCAAGTCGCGCAGTTAACACTCGCGGCAGATCAAGCCAAGACTTCTCCAAATTGTGATCCCGTCAGTGGGATGAATTTCCAAAGTGACCTTCTTCACGAAGGTAATGAGGTGTTGACAGCTGATGAAGAGGACGATTTAGATGAGTTCCTGCAGGAAATGCTTGCTGCATGTGCAGTAACCACTCGATCGAGTGGTTCTAATCACCCAGTCACTCGATCGAGTGACATTGATAGTCGATCGAGAAGTACAGAGCCCCAGGTTGGTCGATCGAGTAAAGAGGCTGAAGGAAGCACTCGATCGAGTGCCAGGATAGGTCGATCGAGCGAAGTTGAGGAAGAAACTGGTCGATCGACCAGTGAAGACGTTCGATCCAGTTCTGTAAGTGGCGGGAGTCCCAATTTGTTAATTAATACCGCCACCGTGTCATCTCCCCCTGCTGTGGAGACGTCACGAATTGACAAGGGTAAAGGAAGGGTCGCAGGACCACTCATAGCTACCAGGGTACCTTTCCCAAGTCGTCTGAAGGACGCAAGGATCGAGCAGCAGTACGGTAAGTTCGTGGACATCGTGAAGAACCTCCAGGTAACTGTTCCGTTCTCTGAACTTGTCACTCAGGTTCCCACTTACGCGAAGTTTATGAAAGATATCGTGACGCGTAAGAGGAATTTGAGCGAATTTGAGACGATTTCATTTATGGAAGAGTCTAGTAACTTACTGTTAAATAAGGCCCCTCCAAAAATGAAAGACCCGGGCAGTTTTTCTATTACCTGTGTCATAGGTAATTTGGTTATTGATAACGCCCTTTGTGATTTGGGCGCTAGCGTCAGTGTCATGCCCCTCCTTGTCTGTAAGCAATTGAAGATGAGTCATTTCAAGGTGACCAACATTACCCTACAGATGGCTGATAGATCTGTTAGGAGACCTTTAGGTGTCTTGGAGGATGTGCCTGTGAAAATAGGCAAGCTTTACATCCCAGTAGATTTCATTGTTTTGGACATAGCCGAGGACACCGGACCCATTATTTTAGGAAGACCGTTCCTTTGTACAAATTTGTCATTGATGTCGAGACAAGGGCGTCGACTCTTGCGATAGGGGATGACGCTATCACATTCAGTTTGCCCAGGACTTTAGCCCACCCAATGATAGAGGACACTTGCTATTCGGTCGATATCATTGATGAGTCTATTTATGACTTCTGGTCGGGTTCTTTTATGAAGGACCCACTGGAAGCTCTCATGCTTTTTGATGAGTGTGCGAGATAGCCCGGAGGGACGATGACGCCGCATTGGATTTGCTAGTTGATGATCGGATGAGCATGACGGAGAGCGGTGGAGCAAATGATCGGCACTCTTTGCTCCATTGAGGTAAAGGTACCGGAACGTAAGCCTCTCCCATCTCACCTTAAATATGCTTTTCTAGACGATACGAGCGCGTATCCTGTCATTGTGAGTGCCAAGCTTAGTGACGATCGGCTAACCTCTTTGTTAGTCGTACTTAAGAAAAAACAGGAAGGCAATGGGCTATTCACTGGATGATATCACAGGGATTAGTCCCGATATTTGTATGCACAGGATAGAGCTGGAGGAGGATCACAAGCCTTGCGATGACGGGTCGGCGTCGGGAACCGGAAGATGCGGGATGTTGTGATGGGCGAGGTAATGAAGGCTGCTTTGGATGCGGTATTATCTATTCGGTAGGTAATTCTAGATGGGTAAGCCCGATGCATGTAGTCCCGAAGAAGGGAGGGACAAGCGTAGTTAAGAATGATAAAGATGAATTAATACCTACCCGAGTAGTAATCGGCGGATGTGCATTGACTACGAGACAGTGAATGCCGCCACTAAGAAAGACCACTTCCCCCTTCCTTTTATTGATCAAATGGTAGAAAGGTTAGCTTCCCACAAATTTTTCTGCTATTTAGACGGGTATTCGTGGTTCTTTCAGGATCCCTATCCACCCAGATGATCGGGCCAAGACTACATTTACCCGTCTAAGGGCGTTTTTGCGTCACGAGAATGCCTTTTGGTTTGTGTAATGCCCCTGCCACCTTCCAAAGGTGTATGATGGGGATATTTTCCGAGTATATTGAGTCTATCATGGAAGTTTTTATGGATGACTTCGGTGTTTATGGAAGTGATTTTTCGATTGTCTGTCTAACCTTGAGAAAGTGTTGCGGCAGTTTGTATTGAGGTTAACCTTGTCTTTGAATCGGGAGAAGTGCCACTTTATGGTCAACGAGGGAGTTGTCCTAGGGCACTTAGTTTTCGATAGGGGAATAGAAGTTGACAAAGCAAAGGTGGAAGTGATTCAGCAATTACCACCTCCTGTTAATGTCAAGGGGGTGAGGAGCTTCCTTGGTCATGCTGGTTTTTATCGCCGGTTTATCAAGGATTTCTCCAAAATTGCTAAACCACTTACACAGCTGTTGCTTAAAGATGCCCCTTTTGTGTTTACGATGCTTGTCTTTACGCTTTTAACGAGGTTAAAGCGGGCCTTAGTCTCTGCGCCGATCATACTGACCTCCCAATTGGGACTTGCCGTTCGAGATCATGTGCGACGCGAGTGACTATGCACTAGGAGCGGTGCTAGGTCAGAGGAAAGACAAAGCCTTGAATGCTATTTACTATGCGAGCCGAACTCTGGATGAGGCTCAAGTGAAGTACACTACCACCGAGAAGGAGCTCTTAGGCGTAGTTTATGCCTTAGAAAAGTTTCGTACTTATTTAGTTGGGTCGAAGTCACTTTTTTTTGACCATGCGGCTTTGAGGCATCTCCTCCTGCTAGAAGGAGGCCAAACCGCGGCTCTCGAGATGGATACTCCTTCTTCGGGAGTTTGATTTGCGAGATCAAAGACAAGAAAGGAGCCGAGAACGTTGTGGTGATCACTTGTCGCGATTGATGCGACAAGAAGGGGAAGATTCTCTCCCTATTGATGATTCTTTCCCTGACGATACTTTAATTGCTGCTATATCGTCTATTGTTGACCAGGAGCCCTGGTATGCGAGATATAGCTAACTTCGTTGTCGGTGGCAAGTCAGCCGCCGATCTTTCTTCTCGGCGAGAAGAAGCGTTTCCTCTATAACGCTAAACGATTTACAGGATGATCCTTACTTGTTTAAGGAATGTGGAGACGGTCTCTACAGACGGTGTATTCCGCAGTGGGAGACCAAAATAGTCCTGGAAGGCTGTCACTCCTCTTCATATGGCGGTCACCACGGTCCATCGCGCACCGTGGCTAAGGTACTTCAGTCTGGTTTTTACTTGGCCTTCTTTGTTTGCCGACGCCAAGTCTTTTGTTTCAACTTGTGATGCATGCCAGTGGTCGGGAACATTTCGAAGAGACATGAGATGCCACAAAACGGCATTCTAGAGGTTGAGGTTTTCGATGTCCGGGGCATTGATTTCCAAGGACCGTTCCGTCCGATAAAAGGTAACGGTACATTTTAGTAGTCAGTAGACTATGTGTCAAAGTGGGTTGAGGCAATTGCTTCACCCCATTGCGATGGTAAGACCGTGATTAAAATGTTCAAAAAGATCATATTCCCCCGTTTTGGTGTCCCTAGGGTCGTCATTAGTGATGGGGGAATGCATTTTAAAGAAAAGAAACTCACTTCCATACTGTCTAGAGTTGGTGTCCAACACCGGCGTGGTTTGGGGTATCATCCCCAAACTAGCGGTCAGGTAGAGGTCTCTAATCGTGAGCTGAAAGAGATCTTGTCCAAAGTAGTTTCTAAATCACGGAAAGACTGGAGTCTTAAGCTAGATGACACACTATGGGCCTATAGAACTGCCTTTAAGACACCAATTGGTGCGTCACCTTATAGGTTAGTTTATGGGAAATCGTGTCACTTACCTGTTGAGCTGGAATGTAAGGCCTGGTGGGCAATTCGTGAGCTTAATTATGATCCTAAACTGTGTGGTCAGAATCGTCTTTTGCAGCTTGATGAATTAGAGGAGTTTAGGCTTAATGCCTATGACAGCTCACGCATTTACAAGGAAAAGACGAAGAGATGGCATGACAAGAGAATCCTACCTCGGGAGTTTCATGTGGGGCAGAAGGTGTTGCTGTTTAATGCCCGGTTGAGATTGTTTCCTGGCAAGCTGAAGTCCAGATGGACCGGTCCATATACGGTGACGGCCGTCACTAAATTTGGATCCGTAGAGCTTGAAGATTCCGAGGGCCATAGATTCAAGGTGAATGGCCAGTACGTGAAGCATTACTATGAGGCGAGTGAAGCGGACAACCCCGTTGAAGTCCTGCACTTCGACGAGCTCGACGCAGCAGCAACTTGATACCAGAAAGGTCGTGCGGGACCTCTTAAACCAGCGCTCTCCGGGAGGCAGCCCGGACAGTTTTATTTGTGTTTTTGCTGAACTATTTGTTTTTCCGTTTATTTGCTTCCCTTTTAAACTTTAAGTTAACATTTGGACGCTGCTTTGGAACAATTTTTGTGTTTTTCCTTGCTTTTACGCGTTTTTGGCAGATTAAAAGTACTCGATCGAAGGACTTTGTGCTCGATCGATCACTTTCTGACGCGACTGCTACTCGATCGAAGGATGATGTCCTCGATCGACCAAGATCCTTACTCGTGCCCGCTCGATCGAGTGGGTTGGTAGTCGATCGAGCTCTTCTAATGCTTAGGCTCACTCGATCGAGCTGTTCCAGGAGGACGATCGAGCAATTATGACTTCCAGCCGCTGTTTTTACGTCTGCAAGGCCGCTGTTTGACTTTCTTTGACCTCCCATGTTCATGGTCGGTTTGGGGAGGTCCCGCTATTTGACGTTTTGTAAGTTTTCCGACTCCACTCCTCCTTTTCCTTTTAGTTTGCATTTCTTCTCCTATTTTTGGTACAATGAGGGCATTGTACGGTTTGGTTTGGGGAGGTATGCATCCATATCAGTGTCTGCATGTTTCTTGCATTTTTGCTTGTTTGAATTTATTTATTCCCGCATGCATTGTTGTTTTAATTAATTTCAAAAAAAAAATCATGAAATTCAAAAATTTTCAAAAAAATTTCATTTCACTTTTCATGTTTAATTTGAGTCGGAACGGTTGAACATTGACGCTACTTTGAATCCTTACTCGAGCCCTGCATATTCTTGACTTTTAGTTGGCATGATTATGTGCATAATCTACGAGTTCTTGTTTCTCTTTTATCTGAACGAATAGACTTGATTCTCTATGTCGGCAAGCTACAATAACATTCTGAGGTTAGAGCTTATTAAACTGGTGACATTCATGACCGGTTTCATTTAGAATGTGAGTAGTACTCTCTTTAAGACATGTAACATTAATTTGCATAAGCATGAGTCTAGTCTTCTTAATACCTGTATGCGTTCGGTCTGTGGATGGTGACACGTGTTAGGAGAGGCAATCCCCCTTATTTCATTCTACCCATGAGCCTCACATAGCCAAATTGCCTTTTTGCCCATCAACTACTTTCTATAATTTTTCCTACCCTAGCTGAGCTAGTAACGAGTAGTTCTTGGAATATGTTATTGCAATATGGTTATTTCATCTGATTTCAGAATATGGTGGAAGAATTGAAGGGAAAGAAAGAAAAATGTGTTGAATTGAAAAGGAAAAAAAAAGGAAAAAACGAGAAAAAGAAGTGCGAAGAAAAAAGGGACCGAAAAATTCAAATGAAAAAAAAAAGGAATGAAAAAGAATGAGAATCGCACATTGTTTCCGCACTCCCATGCCTTATTTATATTTTATGGGGAGTTGACGACTTTTGATATTTTGTGAGTTAGTGCATAGTTTTGCACCGTTTAATCTTGTTGTAATGAGCACGAAGTTGGGATGTAGTCTATATTTGGATCCGTTGTTGCTAGCCTAGCTATTAACCCCACATATCCAAATTCAATTTTTGCCCTTCCTACCCATTACCTCACTAATCCAAATGTAAGTCCTCGGCGCGTGTCTTGGTCACTAGTATGGTTGGAATGCATATGTACGGTTGTAGAGACTTTATTCATGTTAACTGCATGCATGTTCTTATAGGTCGAGTTAGGTGAGTGTCTTGCTTCTTCCTATCTTTCACATATATACTCACCCCATGCGACTTTGAGTGACGAGCGACCCGTGAGAGTCCGACATCTTTGAATCTTGCAAGGTCGACGGTTCGAGAAGATTGAAACATTAATTTAACTCGTTTGCACTTTTCAGTTGCCACTTTGTCATTTTGTTGCATTAAATTGGTTCTATTGGATGATTTGTAGCTGATGCGTTGGTCCCGTTCTATTGTTCACCCTTAGTTGCATTCATATTTGCTTGGGGACAAGCAAAGGTTTGGTTTGGGGAGATTTGATGCGTGTCTTTTATATAAGGTTTTCACCTCATTTTTACACGCATTTACTGCTTTTATGTAGCATCTGGCTACAAATACCCCCGAATATTCTACTTTGGTCCGTTCATTGTATTTTGCGAGAATTGACCGAAGAGGAGCTAAAACGAGCCTTAATTGTCCCATTTGTATGCATTCATGGGAAACTTGGAGCCGGAGCCTAGGAATGTCACACTTAGAGTACGCATGAGCTGAGCAAGGGAGAAACACAAGTCCTGACGCACTTATGTAGCTCGATCGAGTGGTTTCATTGCTCGATCGAATGCTTTATCCATCCGTCTTTGCTCGATCGACGATTGGAGGAGTCGATCGAGGAGTCCATGCAGCAGTGCTCGATCGAGCGGCTGTCCTAGCTCGATCGAATGACTTGGAGCTCGATCGAGTAATATCTCTACTCGATCGAGAGGATTTCGTCTGCTTTTAGTTTATTTTTTCCGCCTAATCTCTCGTGGGCTTTGCTAATCAGTCTATGGATTAGGTTTAAGACATTTTTACAGTATAAGACTGAGGGGAACACTACGTTACTCCCATCTTCATCTCACCTTTACGACGCACATTTCCACGGTTACCTTTGACAGTTTTCCGGATCTTTGTTCACTACCTTGCTACTCGAATTTCGGTATTATCAGTCCATTTTAATTCTTAATCATTTTTATTGTTCTTAATTCCTTTTCTTCTCTTTGATTTATAGTCGTTCAATCATCTTTTTATATTTGTCATCATGTTTAGTTTTGATTGTTTGGTTATTATGATTGCTACCCCCATAATTATGAGTAGCTAAATTCCCATGCTAAGACTATAGGGGACCCATGATTTGAAGGGAGAGTAATCGAACTACTAGGTTAATACCGGTACCGTCTTCGTTGTTAAATTGCTACATATAACTGTAATTGCCTAATTGAGTCGACGCAATTAGACCCTTATTCTTGGTGGACCTTGACCTGGACCGAAAGGTTGGAAGAGGGAGACTAGTAGCGAACAATAGAGTATCGCAAATGGGGGGCTTAAAGTTAAATCGCTTACGCTTTAGGGTGAACTAGGGACCGAAAGGCGACGTTCGCTACCCCTTAGACTGTACTACATTGACCTAGGACCTAGATTACTCGACTTGATGATTATGGCGAACCGCTTGTCTTAGCTATTCTCTCTTATCTGTTAAACTCCTTCTTTATTTCTCTTCCCTTTTACTCTGTTAGTCTAGAAATCACAATTATTAAACCCCCATTTCGGTTACCCTGACGAACTTAGTTTAGCAGAAAAGTTCCTACCTCTCTGTGGATTCGACCCGACTTCCCTAGCTATATTAGTTAGTTGGAACCAGTTGGTTTATTTTTGACAGGTACGCGACAGACGTGTCAAATAACCCAAAATACTACTAAAATTAATAACTAGTTAATAATAGTAGTAACCTTGTAATTGTATATTTGATGTACTAATTAATATTATTACTTTGATAATATTATTAGTTAGTTTTTATATGTGTTTTAAGATGAAAATGATGAACAAAATAAGAAGAAAAGTTGGTCTCTTGGTGATGAAGGTAAACCGTCCAAAGCACACAAAAAGGACCAAATTTTCTTCAAATTTTTCCAAACATAAGAAATGGTGTGATTAAGTGGGTATTTATAGGCAAAAATGGGGAACAAAACTAAGTGGAAATTGCCACTTAATGGACACTTGTTGTCCTCTCAAAAAAACGGTCAAGTGGACATATTTGAGTCCATTTCGGTTTTCGACATTTGCCCCACAAATGCTTAGAAGTCTTATATTTAATTATCTTACATAATTAAATATTAATTTAATTATTTAACACTTAAATAATACAAATTAACTACCAATAACTAGTTAACCATTAAGTAATCATAAGACCATTTTATCAACATACAATGTGTCAATATTATCCCACTTAGCTAATTTTACAACCTCTTGTAAAAATTAAATAGCTAATTAATTCCATTTCAAAACAAAAACACATATCGTATAAAACTAATTAATTAACAATTAATTAATAAATTCTAATTATTTATTATTTAAATATCACATAATTAAATAATAAATCTCCTTGTCCCGAGTTCGTAACCCGTCATCAAATAATACTTTTACGTGACTAATTAAAAGTCAAGTAATACAAGGAATTAATTATCTCGTATCTCATACAAACAATTAATTTATTCTATTTGGGCGTCATCCTATAGGTGTGACCTAAAGGGATCAGGTGATCACACGCCGTCACACGACGATAATGTCAAACTCTAGTCAGCCAATCATTACCGATTAACGATGACCAGCTGACAAATAAATAAAATAAATCCCCGATATTCCTTTTACGAGATTTAATATGTAAACGCACTCATTGTGGAGGACACTACTCCAACAAAATCTCATTAAAGGAATATCATCAGATATTTAATTATTTGATCCTCGTCAGTTGATTAACGTAAATCGATACGGTTGGCTGACTAGAGTTTGACGTTATTGTCGTGAGACGGCGGTGATCAACTGACCCCTTTCAGTCACACCTAAAGGAACGAACCCCAATTGACAACTAATTAATTGTATGAGATACAATTTATTTAGTCCCTTGATTTATAGACTAAAAGGTTAGTCGATTATTTTAGAGAGATTTCGAGTTGCGAACTCGAGGCACGGCAGTTATTATTTAATTATGCGATAATTGAATAATAAATTTTGGGAGACGGGTTTTAGTTAATTAATTGTTAATTCACTAAAATTGTACTAATTGATTAATGTGATTAATATTAGTACGTAAATATTATGTGTAGCGGTACACGTATATTTACGGAGTGATTTGAACGAATTAATTATGGAAGTATTTAAACATGAAACGATATTTAAAATAAAATTACACGTATTTGTGCGACAAATATAAGAAACAATATGGACCCGTAAATGGGCAAGTGGACTGTGTAAAATAGAGTGTTGTGGATGATTAGGAACATAATCATTTCACCTTACTTTATATTCTTCCATAAGTTATCTTTTGTCATAAAAGATTGGACAAAAATTACAACAAGTCCATTCCTACACTCCACCCACTCCACCGGTTTTCCCCCCTCTATTTAGACCAATTTTTGTTCATTTTTTGCATGCTTGCTCACTTTATTTTTGCATGTGAACAAAATTTGGTATCTTCTCTCTAAAATAAATATCATCTCTTACTAAGATTGTTAGTATACAAAATATATTATTACTAAGATTGTTAGTAATATTAACATATTATCAAGGGTTAGTTTTACAAATATCTAGTTAGTATTTGTAAGATAATTTGTGGGTGTAGTTCTTGGGTGCTACTTGAAGGAGGCTTTCTTTTTGAAGGTTTTTCTAGGAGGATCATCCTTTTGTTTTAAGCTCAAGAACAATCACGGTAGGAGATCTTGATTGTGCCCATGTTACCATAAAATCTATGTAAGGAAATTGTTTTTCCTTAACTTTCATTTTTATGCTTTTATATTTGCATGCATGTTACATAGATCACCAAAATGATAAATTATGAGATAATTTAATTTTTATTAGAGAGTCTAATATGGATTTATGATCTTTCATCAACTTGCTCATATCCGACCTCTCGTAAAGGAGACAAGACACGACACGGAGAAAGATCCCCAGGGTGACATGTTGCACATCATTGATCAACATGTTGCTAGCGGTGGGAGCTGATTTCCCGGTGATACAGGGCATAAGGCGGGAAACTCTACACTCAGACGGTATGTCACAAAGGGATCCATTGGGAGGCTTAGCCAAACCAAGGTGAGAGGCAAAAAGGTTCATGGTCAAAACAAAACGGGTGTTCATGAGGCGGATCTGCACAGTCTGCTCCACCGGCTCGTATTTAAACGAGCTCATGAACTCAAGGCTCAGAAAAGCATATGAATGCTTCCGTAAACGGTATAGCCCTGTGAATTCCAAAGTCTCAAAGATATGACGGACATCCGTCTCAACACCCAGGTCCTCTAAAAGAGTCGTGTCCACACAGCGAGTCGGTCTCATCTTACGGGATTGTAAGGCTACAAACCTATCCCGTTGTGTGTAGTCCACAAAGACCACAGATGGATACTTTGGTACAGCTGGTACCAGCGGTCCACTCCCTTCCCCAACTTCGGGATGAGAAGCCCTACCCCTCTTACTTTGTCGGGTCCCTAAGTTTAGTCAAGGCATCTGTTTCAACATACCATTTAAATACACCAACGCATATGCACCAAACATACAAAGTACACATATTTAATCATGAAAGAATCATCTAAGTACACACTATCACCAACAATTCCCAAATTCCAAGTAAAATTTCAAATCCTTATAGCTCAGACGGTCTCTACAGCTATGGCAATTGTGACATAATTAACATGATTTAACTCAACTACTACAACTTTTAGGACTTAAAACTTCAAAATACATTCATGTACAACTCAAATTTTCAATTATATGAGACGAATTTCAGTTTGGGGCACTTTTAAGACGGAGCTTTAAGACAAATTTTGGGGTGAAAATCGCAAAAATCAACTCTCCACATGATATAAACAACATACCTTACTCAATTTTTATCCTTTTACGTGTAATAGACAACTAATAGTCAATTGAATTTATCAAACCCTAAAAATTTCGGCCACTTTATGCTCAATTTTAATTCGATTTTTGCATTATAAACAACAATAATCATAAAAGGGAAGCATATAGATCACATTACAACAATTAAAAGGAAATTTTGTCACATATAAATCGACTTTTCAGATTTCTCTATCACCCTAATTGTTTCTAATTGACTAAAAGCATTAAAAATAGGTGGAAAATTCATACCTTATTCAAATAGGAAGTAAAAGAACAAATAGAAGCAAGGAAATCAATGGATTAAAGCACCACAAGTATCAAGAGGCAAGGAATATGAGAGGAAAAGAGGTTATGGTTTGCGAAAATATGAGGAAGAATAAAAAGAATGGGTAAGAAAAGGGTTTATGAACCCGCGGAATTTCCTGTACTGTAGCTTACTCGATCGAGTAAGTCGGGTACTCGATCGAGTAGGCGCTATTCGGTCGAGTTTCCGTAGGAAATTCCTACATCCTCAACGTCATAGCTTCCTAACTAGATCGAGTAAGGTCTACTCGGTCTAGTAGGCACTCATACTCGGTTAAGTAAGGTTGGGTACACGGTCGGAATTACGAGATTAACTGAAGATTCCTGCAAAACAACATCACGTGTCGACTCTAAACCAAGTTCGGAAGTCGTCACCGGTTACCATAATCATTCACTTCATACTATTACTTCTCAAATGTAAAGCAACGGTTTCACCAACTAAGATACATACCATATCATTCTATAACAAACTTCACACAACATAATTTACCACGCTATTAAATCGTTTACGCATAAGTTTGACGCATTACTTCATGTCCACCCTTTACCTACAACTTCACTAATAGAACTTGTAATCACTTTACTCTAGTCACTCATTACTTCATGTCCACCCTTTACTCTAGTCACTCATTTAACATTGAATTATCATGTATCATCCGAGTCTATTAGCAATGCAACCGTGTCTCAGCATAAATAAATTAGTCTACTCAAATTAATCATGTCACAAACGGAAGCTTTCAGCCATTCATATATCACATTCATCCATTACAATTTTGATAATTATTATCACAAATTCACAACTTTTAACTATCATTATTATTAGTATTATAAGATTTGTAAATTCTTATAGGAACTACCAGTACTAACAACTTGAAGCAAATACGACCGTCACCAAACTCCATACATTATTCCAAATTCCTACTCTTTTCACACACAACTCTATTCTTGCACCAACTTTCACATTTCCCATTATCATCACACACACACACACATTAGCTCCATTAGGAACTTTACCATATACGATTCTAACATAACTATTACACACATGCTAACCTCAATAGAAATTTTACCACGAATAATTCTAATATGACCACTATACACATTAGGCACATAATTGCCGACTCAACATTCTCATACCCAGTGACAGGCTTAAGCACAATGGGGCCATGATTTTGAAATGAGGGCGCCTACTCACCCAAAATCTAGCATCAGCTGGGGCTCCCAATATATATACACCAGGTTCATTTTATTAGACTCACTACGTTCATTAGGATCATTTGTTACAGGTTCCAAAATCGTCGCTCTGATACCACTTTGTGACACCCCCATATACCAAGGAGCCTTAACAAGACCTTCCCTAGCATATAAGGGCATCACCATCTCGGTTGCCCGAGGAAAGTAATCATCAAAGGTCACGGACTAATATAAAAGATACAACTCGTCCAAGTTATATAACTACTTCTTAACATTACTCGTAAAGACTCATCCCTACCAGGACTCCAGCTACCATCAAAGACAACACCTGCTAAGACTGACTGCTCACCATAAGGGATCACGGCAGACACAACAAAACAAACAAAGACAAACCAAACAAGGTCAGTAACTGAGGCAAGACACAACAATTAACTACCAACATAATACAACACAGCTAAACACACACCAGTCAGAACCACTCCAACCAATCACCGTCACCAACTTTCCACTGGACCAGCCCTGCCAGTGGGGGGACCGCAGCCGTTCCCACCTAAGCCCCGCTCATGATACTGAGTGATAACCCCGTCCCATTAATGTGTACATCCCCTCCCGTGGCAGGTTCCACGGAGGGCGAAACTAGGGCGTGAAGCCACTCCCGCAAGTGACTCCACTCAGCCGAGGACGCACCTTGAGAACCAAAGACAATTAATCACAGACAGCTGCACTATAACAACAGCCAATGAAACAGCACACACCAACCGATTACCATACACAATCAGCCACACGATCACAACAACGATACATTAACGATACGACAACCGACACACTAGACAACCAACAGAAACTGAGTAGGTGAACCTACCTTTAAGCCAACTGCAACAATTCCTCGATCAACCACAAGACATCAACCAAGCACGCAACCCCTATACAAACAGCATACAAGTCTATTACTACCACCACAACGCTACAAGGAACAACAAAGACAAAGACGATGATGATGACATACCTACGCATCTCACGGCGGCTTTAAGACCGCTACCCGACTCAAGCAACTCATCCTCAAGGCACTAGCATCCTCAAAGGCTCCCATGGAAGGTATTTGGTGAAGGGAAAGGAAGGAGGCGACATATAGGTCTAAAGGAAGGAGGCAGAAATGATTTGCGGTTTTAACAAAACACGATTATAAACCCTCGCTGTAAAGACGCTACTCGATCGAGTAACCAACCTACTCGATCGAGTGGCCCCTACTCGATCGAGTACCCAAGCTACTCGATCGAGTAACCTCTACTCTATCGAGTACCACTCATCCTCATATCCTAACAAGACACTAAGCATCTCTGGCACGCATTCCCAAGAACCTTCACCTGCTCCCAAAGGTCGGTCAACGGGTCCCTAAAAGGGCGGGTATTACACTATACATAATTCCGCACTTCAATCCTTCACCTAAATCCTTTAAATGTATCAATACCTCTAGGCAACGAGACATACACTAACATACGACTCATTTCCGTCAATGTTCTCTTACCCACAATACTTACAATACTACTTAACCAACATTCAAGATTTAAATCAATACTATTCATTCCATGACTTACTCTCGTAACATTATACATATACCTCTCTACTTGACTCAAATCCACATCACTTACTCAATTTTACCTCAATTCCAATAAAACACTTGTTTCCCATTCACAACCCTCAAGATGCCACATTCACTCATCGCACATTATCAGCATTTTGCTCCTTATCCTAATGAGCTCGCCAATTCACTCCCGTCTCACATCCCCTCAATCACAAGTCTATACGTATTCACTCATCAAAATCATACAATCCGTAAGGTAAGCTAAGCAGTGACTCATGCATAAACAAAACAACACATTATCAACAAAATTGCAACACTATGAAGCAAGGAACTTTATCTAAATATGAAGATGTAAAATTTAATCATATACCCTATGATATAAAAAAAAAGTTAGCAAAATTTTAAGATGAGATTCTCGAAGTAAGGCAATGCATAGCATTATTAACAAAATTGAAGTCTTATTTCTCAATTAAATCAAGAAAACTTTAAAATAAATTTTTTAAATTTTTAAGACCATACCTCACATCATTAAGCCACATTTTAATATTTACAACATAATTAGACAAAAATAAACGGAGTATATAAAACCACATCGAAATCATTCATTTTTAAAATGAAATCTTAAATGATTTTTAGGCAACATCTCAAGATGAAATGTTGGAGTTTACGATAATATATGCCGTTACCAACAGAGAAAATCAAAACTTAAGCGTGGGAAGATTCTTGAGCCTCATTAGTCAACTAAATTAGGTCTCAAACACCAACAAATCAAAACTTAAGAATGAACCTTAAAGTTTTAAAATTTTCAAGACAAAATTTCAAATGTACGACAAAATTAGTAATAAGAACCAAACTTGGGTCCTGCTAAACCATTAACCAAGCAGTAATGCAAAAATCAAATTATCGGTTCAAGAAAATATACTTTCGAGTTCATAAAAAAATTTGGGTAAAATTCAACATGAAAACTCCATATTTGACATCATAAATGACGAAAATGGTGTTTAATATCATAAATCGAACAAAATGTGTCATTAATTGACAAAACTTGAAGGGATTAGTAGAGATTTATACAAAACCATATTGGAAGAATAAGAGGAAAGAAAGCGTCACTTGTAAGATGAACTTAGCCAATTTAAGGGGCTAAAAATTAGAGTAAGAATTTGAATTCGAGCAATAAACAATCAACAATGAAGTCATATAAGAAAATGATTTTAAATAGACGAATAAAAGAGATAAAATAAAGCTTCTGGATTGAGTGTCAGTCCACTTGGTCGAGTGCCTTCTCTACTCGATCGAGTGACTCACTTCCATAAATTTTTAAGTTTCTGGAAATTGGTCCACTCGGTCGAGTGGTAGGATTCACTCGGTCGAGTACTAGCTCATACTCGACTGGGTGCCTCTCTATGGTTTGCAATTCCCGACTCACACACATTATTTTTATACTAACCACTAATCTACTAACAATCATTACTAATCACGTTCTAACATGTAATAACCATTCATCAAAGCACATTATACATATGAATACTTACATCCAATTTTCACACGATAGATGGACCACATTATAAATAACGATATCATGCAAAACCTATCGACTTGTTATAGTAAACACATAATCACACGATATTTCACATATCATCATGCGTCGAATGGACCCATTTATAAGGCAAGGAATTAAACTATGATCACAACCACATGTAATCAAGCAACATTTCATTTTAGTAAATAAGTCATCCAAGATGCTAAGCAAAATTCATATCACGCATACAATCATGCAACATGTCACTTCGCGTTTCCCGACTCATAACCACCCACGTAGTGACCAACCGAAATAATAGGATCTAGTTTTAAGATGAGGGATACTTCTTACCAAAAATTGACCTCCTATTCCACTCAAGTCGGGTTCATTTTATTAGACACTCCTAGATTCATTTTAGTTCATTGGTTTAGGTTCCAAAATCGTCGCTCTGATACCACTTTGTAACACCCCAACTATCTGGCCAAGATAATTGGAGAGTTACCATCTCGGTTTCCCGAGGTAGAGTTTCAAACTTCGATAAAAGATTATTTTATAATAACATAATGTTTGGTGAATTACATAAATGTAAACAAATGAATGAAAGTACAATCATGACATCTATACTCTTCTAATCAACTAGACTCGTCTCGTGACTCATCAAGCTCGTCCTGTCTCCCACGTGTTGTCCAAACAACCTGTACATAATCTTCTCCCCATATGACCAAAGGATATCATATGGATCGACGCAGGCCACCCTAAAAGAGATAGATGATAATTACACAGACAGACAAACGTCAGTTTCAATAAATAAAGTGTGACACAACTCAAAGTGTGTGAGTATGCAACAAGACTATAATATGAATGGCACGCTATCAAACAACCACCACCACAGTACCGGGACACGCCCAAACATACCGACAACCACACTGGTATCGAGACACGCGCAGACATACCAACAACCACAAACAGGTACCGGGACACGCCCAGACATATCAGGTCTGGAAGCCAACCGGATCCCCTGCTAGACGTCGTGTCTCAACCACACGAGTCCCTCCGTAATTCAAGCCATTAATGTGTACATCCCTCTTGGAGTGGGAAGCTCCAAGAGGCGACCCGAGCATGAGACGGTCTCCCAACTGCCTCACGTCTCCATAATAACAAGTAAGACACCAAGTCCTCCGACATACAAGACAATACCATAAATGCAAGATACCGCATAACATGCCAATTACCGACTCAATCAATGCAATTAACCAAAATCATGTTATAATGCAATGACCATTAAAATACGACTCACACGACCATTTAAATATATTAAAACTGAGTAGGATTAACCTACCTTTTAGCAAACTCCGTAAGCAATCCGGCTAATAATATTCTTCCACAAAACCGTCACCTAAATATAATAATTGAATGTATAACTAATATAATTAAATTACGATTATATAATGTAATATAATTAAATTCAAGTCCCGACCCAACTACCCGCCAACTACTTGGTTCAAATCCCGACTCAACCCATTATACAATAATTAAAACCCATCTTAAACACACTACCCATACCCCCATAATACACGGTTGAACCCGTGTTTGGACCACCCTCAAACCAGCCCCCAAACACGACCACGACCACAACCACCACCACCACCACCATACACCACCACACTCACCCACCACATAGACCACCCACGGCCCCCAAACAACGACCACAACCCCGACAAACAGCCGCAACAAAATAGCCCGACAACAATGACACAACCCGACAAACACCCACTAAAACACCACCAAACAACCACCACCGTGGCCATCACCATCACTGTGGCACCCCATGACCACGATGGGTCCAAGCACCAGCCCACAACTCAAACAACAACCCCCAAGCAGCCGACACAATAACAATAACACAAACACGACACCTATAACTACAATCCCGTATGCCCCCTTAAACCACCCAATTAAACAACCTTACCGCCACCCGTTCCACCACCCACAACCACCACTAAAACCTCCACTCAACCCTCGACAAAACCCACCCAAGTTCAGCCCAAGATAGTCACAAAAGGTGGGTCAAAAATCTATCTTAAGACGGTCGCACAAAACAGCCCATAAGAGCCCTAATTACTCGGTCAAATCTCATTTCAGGCGGTCAACGGCGAGTCTAGGGTGGTCACGGTGGGTCCAAGTCGTGGGTGAGTCAATGGTATAAATTAAATAATATAAATGCTAGTTTAAGACGGTTTACCTTACGATCTCGAGGTGGAGGGACAAAATTTCCATTTTCCTTTTCTCCCTTTTCTATCTTCTTTCTCTTTAAGGATTTGTGTGGATTTTGTTTGGATAGAATGAAGATTGTGTTTGGATATGGTGATGGGTGGATAAGATGAGGGGTATATATAGTGGTAGGTGGGAGTGTATTATTATCCTTATTATTTTATTATCCGTCTTATAACATAACTCGTATAAATGTAATATAATATTATTTATATAATTATAAAATACAGAGTATTACAACGGCATGATCTCTGGCTTGCTTTGTGGAGATGAGTCGATAGTGTGGCCTCCGATGGCCATGAGAATGGATTCATCTGAGGCTAGAGGCTTGATTGGCTGGAATCTTGCTAGGGCCGCGGACAGGGTACCCGGCCTAGTTCTGAGTTCCTACGTCAAGGATTACTTTGATGGTAAGGTTCAGGCGAGAGTGCATATGATTGAGGATGGTGGCATGGTGTCTCCACCATTGTGTACGGCTGAGCAGCGAGCCCGTCTGTGGCTCTGGTGGTTTCAGTCTTCGATTTACTTCGGAGACAAAGGAGAGAGGCAGTCGACGAAGCTTCTTCCTTTTCTTGCTGACTTGGGTAGCCTAGGTCACTTGGATTGGGTTACTCCTAGCTTTACGGTCCTTACTGTTGGGTTCATATACCCCTATTAGACTCATCTATCCATTTTATAAATTACCCATAATTTATATACTAGTGGATCTAGTTGCATGCATAACAAAAAGAACAAAATAAGGAGAAAATCACATTTCTTACATTGTATATGGTTCGAATTTTCAGGCACAAGTAAGGTTTACTACCTTCACTTGTTCTTGAGCTTAACAATAATGGATGATCCTCCAACCTCAAGTGTAGAGATACTCCTTAAAAATTGCACCCAGGACAAAACCCTTAAAACTTATATACTAATTAACTAGATTAATATATAAGATATCCTTAATAATTCTAATTATATTTATATTACTACACTAGTAATATTATGTTGTAATATTAGAATATGGATAAACAATTTAATATCATCTAAAACTATTTTAGAGAGAAGTGGGAGGAGATGATAAGAATGATATAAAATTGTATGAATGAAAGAATAGAGAACCAATTCTCTAAGTAGGAGGGAGGGGGGCAGGGGCGAAGCCACCTAGTAGCAAGGGGTGGCGGTCGCTACCCCAAACTTTAAAAAATTGATTTAGAAGACGGAGTTTTGCTACCCCAAATATTGCTAAATAGCTAATAAGTAAATGTTATCTCACTAAGTGTACAATAGATATTGTGGTTCAATGGTAAAAAGCTTTGGTTTCCAACCTAGCGCCCTAGGTTCGAATCCCGCTACCTGCATATTCCTTTTAAATTTTTTTTTTTGCTACCCCAGAAATTAAATCCTAGCTTCGCCCCTGGGGGGAGCCGGTTTGGTAGTGGTGGAAGGCCAATGCATGGCCTTCTCACTTTTGCTTTTGTTCTTCACACGAATTATAGATGCAAGGCTACTTCAAAATAGGTTATGATTGTGTTTTATTAATCAATTAAATAAAACACCCACTAACCTATAGTCCCTCCATTTTTTCGGTTATTATAGATAAAATGGACTCCCATTTTATTTTGTCAATTTTTCATTTATCACACAATATGTCACATGTAGCATGTAACATGTTCTTAATTAATTTAATGCATATTTATCAAATAAATATCATTATATACATTAATTAAATTACATATAACAAATTGTCTAGTAATTCTTCATTACATAGATAAAATGGGTCATAAATTATAATTCACAATATTTTGCAATTATAATAAATCAATCATTCTTAATTTAATTGTTTCACAAACAATAACAAATTTTAGTAATAAAATCTTTTAATTACAAATAAATCTTATTTAATCAAATTACAATAAGATATAAATATTCTCACTCATAAATGAATTGTTCAAATTTAAGGAATTGATTAACTTGTATCGACATACAATTAATCAACTTATTTATTAAGGGAATTGTCCTATAGGCGTGACCTTAAGGGATCAACTGATCACCACCGTCAAACGACAGTAATGTCAAACTTTAGTTAGCCAATCATTACCGATTAATGTTGATCAATTGACTATATAATGAATCATCCCTTACGTATTCTTATTATGAGATTTAATTATGATGCTTAATCATGTGATCGCACTATTGTTGAGGACACTTACTCCAACAATCTCCCACTTGTCCGAGATAAGTGTGTGTCACCAATTCTCTTGTCCTATTACAATCTCTCACTCAATGCAAGGTGTCTTGCAGGTCGTACTTGCATTTGATCATCTTTTGAGTGGTTTCCTCGATCTGGAGAGTAACTGTCTGACTGGAATTATCTACCGTAGATACCTTCCGAGCGTGGCCACGCATTTTCAGTTCACTACTCCTCGAGTGGCCCTGAGATTTTAGATAACTCTGACAAGGGGGTGGACAATTCCTATCGCACTATTCCCTTCGTACACCCACAGTTCATCATGACCCAAAAGATGCATACTCACCCCTTTTGACAGAATGGCTTGGGGCAAAAATGAAATTCAATCAGAAACTGTGCTGACTTGGGTGAATACTATAGTAGCTCTCGCCACGACCAGGCTTTATAAAAATTACCAGAACTCTATAAGCGGTCACTGCCCAACAGAGTGTCCCATACAGTCTGCCTATGTGATCGACTAGTTATCTCTTATGGCACTATGACACTTGAACTTGCCATCAATCACATCACACTCTAGTCACTTCGAGGCGTCACCTCATATAAGCAACTAGGTGCCAATACTATGTTAATCTAGTTCACTTTAATAGGGTTCAACGTTGTCCTTACAACATATTTGGATATAACAAAGTAATAAAAGAGTTTTTTAATAAAACTCAAACGATGAATGTATTATCACATATGTAAAATTGATTCCATATCAATTACTACATAATCTATAATCCATACATAATATTGTATGTAATTGCACATTTCAACTCAATTAAAATGACATGACTTATCATGATAAGCATGTGAAACGGCATTTGGTTAGTAAGTCTAAGCAACACCTTGCACTCTTCCTAACCTAACAATATACTATTTCCCATCGTTATGTATAATCTTTATTATAAAAACCTTTGGAGTACGTGTCTAGATCCAATCTAGATATAGGCTCTCCAATCTAGGACCTTCGGTTATTGGAACGAACTACCATATTTCCTCCAATTCATAAAACTGAATCCTAATATCATCCCTTCCTTCTTGCATATCTCATTATTGCAAGTGTACTCAATTTCCGTTGTGTATATCTCATTGTTCAATTGCCTAGGATGTTTCTAGCAGATATTCTCCTTAAATAATATAGCCAAGATGGTTCTTTAACCATCCTTATGTGTTTAGAATATGGTTTTTGTGTAACTCTTTGCACATAAATCCATCTCATTTCTAAATGCTTAGCTTCATCTCTTTAGTACTTCCCGAGTACTAACTAATGAACTATGTGGCTATATAGAGACTTCTCTCAAAGAATCGATTTATAACTTCTCTTCATACTCCAAGCATACGAAGTTTAAGAATGGTGATACAACTTAGCGTAATGAATTAATCCCGCAGCGGAAGCATGTGGATTCAATTTCTACATGTTCAATACTTTTGAACTTGTCAAGATTCTTATTAACATAAGAATATTCATTCAACGCTAATATCCTCATAGAACAATCTTTATAGGTCTGGATACCTTAGAGATGTATTATTCTTCTCCTAAGTCTTCCATCATTCACAATGATCAATATGTCCCTTACATATAAGACTAGTAACACCACATTACTCCCACTAAACTCCATGTATAAACAGAACTACTCGACAATTCGAGAAACGTTTATCACATGATCAAAAAAATACAATTCAACTCCTTGACTTTTACTTAAGACTTCTTCTTAAGTTCGTATCCTACCTTAGGATAGTTGCGATTTACAAAACTCATGCAAGATGATTTTTAAAATCCAACTGTCAAATTATATCCGAATTCAATGAGGCGTTGTTCACTACTACAGATACAGGCTATAACAACGGTCAAAAACCGTTGTTATATAAAAAAGCGGACGTTGTTAAAGCGTCCGTTGTAGAAGGTTTTAACAACGATTAGTTTTCTTAAGGAAACCGTTGTTAAAACTATTAACAACGGTTTTATGTATAAAAACCCGTTGTGGAAAGTGTGACTCAATTTTGGGGGGAAAGTTATAACAACGGGTTTTAATATACAAAACCGTTGTTATAACTAAAGACAACGGGTTGTTTTAAAATAAGCGTTGTTGTTTGTTCTTAAAAAATAAAAAAAAATTAAATTAAATATTACTAGATGCATGCATAATTACGGCCTGTTAGAATTCCGATGCATGCATTATTACTGACATCACTGTACATATGAACGGATAATATGGAATGAGAAGGATTAGTAATAAGATTTGAAGCAGCATTATTGAGAGATATGATGATGATTATGGCACAACTTCCTAACATATATAGTAATTAAAAAGCAACTCAACCCACACATTGCTTAGTATAAATACATTGCATATCTCAACTAACATTTCCATTATCTCAATATATTCATCTCCAAACCCTAACTGCTAAAACAAACTCTACTTAATCTTTCAAAACAAACTCAAAAAACTCCAACAAAATGAATGATTTCATCCTTAAGACTCTTACCATGATCGAGAACAACAACAACTTCATCCGCCGGTTCCTCCATATTGAGGAAAGTTTTAGGAGCTACCTTGCGGATGCTCGATCCGCACCAAGCACGCCAAAGAAGATGGCTTGACGGAGCAAAGCAGCGATTGCGGCTATATGACGATATAGCAACTGCTGAACGGAACCTCCAAATAACCAAGGAGGAGAGGACGGATACGATAGAGCAGAATAAGATCCTCTATGAAAATATAAGAATTGCATTTTTACATATGTAATTTTTTTTTAATTTATGTATTTATAAATTAATATATATATATTAATTATATTTATCTTACTTCTTCATCTTGCTTCTTCATTGTTTTACTAACTAATTATGCGAACAATACTTAAACAAATAACATAATGGTCGATACAAACACATACATGCAAAAGAAATAAATAGAAAAAGAAAATAATGACGATGAAACTAACAGTGACGGCGAGATTTACCTGATAAATACAGAACGTAATAGACGATGAAATCACAGTGACGGCGAGAAGATAAAGCGACGATGAGAAAGAGAGAAAGAGAGTGTGTATGTGTTTTGTGTTTGTTTGTCTGCTGTGTTTGTGTTTGTGTATTAATAAGGGTTGTGTTTTGTGGTCAGAGCAGGACTTGTTTGTGTGGTTTTTAGTATGGAAGGTATTGACAACGGTTATTAAACAACAACCGTTGTAAAATATGTTTTAACAACGGTTGTAAAAAACACCCGTTGTTAAATAAGTTTTAACAACGGGTTTCAAAAATAACCGTTGTTATTACTTTTCACTAACTTTGCGCCAATTTTTCGCCAAATTATTAACAACGGTTGTGCATGTGTGACCCGTTGTTAAAACTAATAACAACGGTTTTTATAACCATACCCGTTGTAATTTATTTTAGTAAAATTAGCGCCATACATTCTACAACGTCTATTGTGATTTTCGTGAATAATCGTTGTTAAAGGGGCGTTGTAGTTGCCTGGATTTGTAGTAGTGGTTGTTGCGTGCAAAACCCTTTGTCACAAATCAACCAAGCTAAATAAACATCTTCATGTTTATGCTCACTTCGGAATATTGTGGAGTTGAGACCAGATAAAGCATCTTAATAAGTTTTAGGATTGTTACTTCCAAAAATAACATGACTCCTGTCCACTTATGTTTCGAATCAATAATTACCGATTTTGACCAAGAAGGAACATATTCCTACGTCTTATTCTCAGTTTGTGGCTCTTCTACGTCTTATTCTCAGTTTGTGGCTCTTGAACATTTTCTCCCACTTTGTCTTTAAGAAATAATCCTTTTTTCTTTAAAAGACAGCATCACGAGCCAAAAACTTGTTGTTCTCGTGATAGTTGGGTTAGAAAGCCACATGCCTAAGTTACAACTTAGGTACCATGCCTAATCATATCATATATTAATTGTACTTGATTGCTTTAACTAGGTTTTGTTTTAGTGGAATAAATAAATACTAGACAAATTGTGATAGAAACTACTTCTAACTTTATAGTAAAGATTCAATCATATCGTATAGGATTATTTGTCACTTTCTAACACACCTTATCTAATATTATGTGTTTATGAAGGTGAACTTGTGATACCATATCACACTCTTTTTGGTGCAAGTAAAAGTCTTCACTTTATTGTTCCCCACCTTAACAAAGTACTAATACTTTGGTTTTATAATCTCAAGGTTTTGATACTTTTAAACCATTCATTGAACTTATTCAAAGAATTTCTCTTCTTACCTCATTAAGTGGATACCAAGTATCTACCTAGTTCGTTGGTAAAAGAGATGAATATGTAATAACCTTTTCTGATTGAAATTGTATTCGACCATACACTTCAAAGTGTAAATAGGGCGAATATTTTGCTCTATTCATAATCCCTTTCGAGGAAAAAAGTCATGAATTTACTTGCTTTGAATACAAGATTCGCACACACCAAGAGATTCCCAATCAAATGGTTTGGGACACTAGTCAAAACTAGTTTCTAAATGCGATTTTCAATTGAGAAATGAGAAATGATTGGGTTCACCAACTTGAGTCTTGTATATATGACATTTATTTATTTATTTTAGTTTGAATATAATTACCTTGATTTGTATGGTCTCACCATAAACTTAATCGTGGTATTTAAGGGCACAACGCTTGTTTTAACTGCATAATAGAGAAACCCTTTTGCGTTTTTCTACAAAAACTTGAATTATATTCTTATTTAGAGTTAGTGTACATCATAACAATTATTGAGGTACATATCTAAATACAAAACTAAAATGAGTACACTATAACATTCATATGTTCATGGATGAAATGGCAACTACCCTAGTTCCATTCATACAAATTTCTGAACTTATTTTTGCTAGTCGTCACACGATGACGTCAAATATTATGACGAAATCCATAAATTTGTATCAAATACTCATGATGTGGTATTTGGTAATAATTTAATGTCAATGTCATAGATATTCAAGAAGGAATATGTTGGAGTCACACGACCAACTTCCTTAATCTTTACTTATTTGGGGTTTATCTCTATTTTAGTGTCTAACACCTTCTCTTTCGAGCCTAGTTCTATTCTTAAAAATTAAGACAGGTACATGCTTTTTATTGCTCCCACTGACTTCAAGAATTTCTACTTGATGAAGACTTATCTTCATATAAATTCCTAGTTAATCCTTCACAAGGATGAACTCTATTATGGTATTTTGGTAAATCAAAAATTCTAACAAATTAATTTAACAATTACATTGTCATGTTCTTAACAACTTAAGTGTTTGATGACAAGTGTTTAGGTTGAGCAATAAGACTTTTGAACCATATATGCATAGAAGAATTATCAAAACATATTTTGACTAATCATTACCTCTAGTTATATTTCTTCACAAGAAATCATACATTGGTATGTTAGGATTTTAAGATGCTAATCTTATATTTGCATAGGACACCTCCTATCGAGTTCTATGGAATAGAAGGATTCCTATGGTGCTAGTCCACAACCTATGATATGGTTCATTTTAGAAAGATATTCTTTGTCGTTAGCAATAGTGGTTTAGCGGAGACTCGTGTTACAAACGAATGATATCGCATATGAGTAGGAGTAATGAAATAGAACAACATTAAAAACAACGAAATGGTGGGAAAATTAAACATTCATCGTGATATCTAAAACATTTTAGCATGTTTTAGCATTTATATAATGACCTTCACCCAATTATATAAATGATTCCGAGACCAAAAATTCATATTAAATCTTGGATGTGAGCCTACGAGCCCTCTACACCTCTTGCTAATATAATCTTGGTGCGTTAACCCATTTAACCGATTCTACAATTAGAACTCTCGGTCGATGAATTTACGTTAAGTTCATCTTTAGCCCGAATGTAACAACCCGGATTATAAAACAAAGGAAAAACTTATATAAAGTAAATATCAGAGTACGATACTGATAAAAGGGTCAAGGTGGTGGAAACACCTGACTAATCCGGTTTGCTACTAAAATACAAAACAACTAATACATTATTCAAAGGTTCACAAAACATAAAGCAAAGTCCTAATTCATTATTCGGCTCGCCCCTCGATGAATCCCAAAAGACATCATCCAAACAGCGACGAGCATTCAACCTGAGAATGGGGGTCGACAATCAGTTGGGAGTAACTAGATGCTCTCCCAGTCATGTTTACAACAATTGAATATAACCAACAATCATTAACAATTGAAATGCAAAACCAGTAAACATGTGAGACCATCTATAATCATGAAAACTCGACACCAACTTACCATTGAAAAATGACAAGGACAAACATATGAAATGATAACTCCAAGTCAAACGACATGTGACGACGCATAAAGACGTAAACCATATTACGACATCATGCGAAACATAGATCCATCATAACCACGACATACAAGGACATACCAAACAACAAAGCACAATGTATAGAATGAACGTCGTTAGAGCGATTAACGAATTGCCTTTAACTAATGGAGCAATTAACGAACTGCCTCCATTCAATGGTATGGGCCGATTAACGAACTGCACCCACAGTGGACCGATTAACGAACTGCATCCACACTATGTATAGCGTATAACCACTGCCTATATGCCTAAGACCTGGCGAGACCTCTCGGTGCAATAACTGTACACCGAACGACACACGGGGACCAGAGCGATTAACGAACTGCCTCTGACCAATCCCGAACATAGACCATAACAAATCCCCGAAGGGTAGCCTTAGTTCATTCCGATAGTATATAACTGATATTATCGTCATCTATACACCAGCCAACCAACAAATGCACAGTATAAGTGACTGCACCAACATGCATGAACAACGTCATGACTCATCTCATAGGATAGTATAACATGTGTCCCGGAGCCTTGCAGGTATAACATGTAAGCGGAGCACCAGTAGCACAAGTTGTACTCGGGTGGGCCTTCCTGCAATGAAAACACCAGATGTTCTTTCGGGACTGATCCAGATCACGGGGAGCATAGGGACAAGCCTCGAACTTCTGCTTCTTTTGGGAAGCACTGTGAGCAACGTAAGGCCTCTTCACGAACTTACTCTTCACACTCTTCTCAGCCTTGGTAGCAAGAACTGAATCATATATGCTAAGAGCACGATCATAAGCTTGCTGGAAGGAAGTTGAAGGAATACCTTACATAGCAGTCCGGACCTTAGGAGCTAGATTCTTCTCATAGCGATGAGTCCTCGAAATCTCGTCCATAGCAACAGAAGTAACGAAACGTGACAGCTTCACGAATTTGTTGGTGTACTCCTCAACGATCATGGAACCTTGCTGTAGATGAAGGAACTCCTGCTCCTTCTTCCAACGCATCTCTTCAGGATAAAACCTTTTCTTCAGCGCTTCAGAGAAAACAATCCAACCATATTCTGGTTGAACTTCCAGACCAGCTCTAGCAAGAGCCCACCAGTTGTCGGCCTCGTCCTTCAGATAATAGGTGGCGATATCCACCATCTGATCCTGAGGACATCCAGTAGCAAGGAACATCTTCTCGATCTCTCGAATCCAGGCCACCAAAGCAGTAGGATCATTCGCACCATCATAAGTCGGAGGACGTTGATGAGCAAAGCGATCAAACACAGTCGGTTGCGGATGGTTGTTGTTGTTATTGTTGTTGTTGTTGTTGTTGAGGTGATTAGTGAAACCTTCGGCCATAGATGCCAAAGCGGCCTCAAGTCTCCTGATGCGATCTACAACAGACTCACCATTTCCGTTGCGCACCATCTGCAAGAACGAAATATCATTATAAGTGGTAGAACCTAAGTACCACTCCAAACAACTACTCAAACACTCTACAAACATAAGAAAACCAACGAATCCTATTGGTTTCTACCCCATTTACTCTCACTCATTAACTAGGTCATTTATTTTAGTCATCAACTAAGCGAGAGTTGGGAGCGTGTTCGCTCTGATACCAACTGTAACAACCCAGATTATAAAACAAAAGAAAAACTTATATAAAGTAAAGGGTTTTTTGTCAAACACAACCTCTAAAAAAAAATTCTTCCAAACACCACCTTTAAAAAAAAAGTTTGTAAAACACAACCTTTAATAAAATTTTTGTTGTCAAACACAACTTTTTGCCTGAAGGACTTAACATTTTTCAATGAGGTAACTTTCAGTCGATGTTTGAGGTAGCAAACGATGTTGGTTTGAGGCGTTTTTGGACTCGTTGGAAATGTGGAAATACAAGCTTTCCAGAGGTTATAAATACGATGGTCAAAAGTGGCCTTATGTGGGGTCTATTGATGTGTAAAGTAAGGCTGGTCGGAGAGATTAGCGGGTGGTCGGGGATTTTAAGTGGGTCTTTTAAAGAGGTTATGATGCTTTGTTTGGTTTGAAATTTAGTAGGTAGGTAGCGGGGAGTGTAAGGTAGGCCGTAGTTGTGTTGTTTTATGTGGTTGTTTGTTGTAAGTGGTGGTTTGAGGTGAGTGAATTGACCCATAAAAAACAAATCCTACTTTGACATTCTTCTGAATGTTTTTTACCTTCAAATTAACTCCCTTCGAACCACCACTTGTAACCAACAACCACCACAAACAACACAACTAAGACCTACCTTGTACTCCCCGCTACCTACATACCAAATTTCAGACCAAACAAAGCATCATAACCTCTTTAAAAGACCCACTAAAATTCCCCGACCACTCGCTAATCTCTCCGATTAGCCTTACTTTACACAACAATAAACCCCACATAAGGCCACCTTTGACCATCGTGTTGATAACCCATGGAAATATTGTATTTCCACCTTTTCAAAGAGTCTAAGAACACCTCAAACCGACATCGTTTGCTATCCCAAAAATCGATTGAAAGTTACCCCATTGCAAAATGTTAAGTCCTTCAGCCAAAAAGTCGTGTTTGACAACAAAAATTTTATTAAAGGTTGTGTTTTACAAACTTTTTTTTTAAAGGTGGTGTTTGGAAGATATTTTTTTTAAAGGTTGTGTTTGACAAAAAACCCTAAAGTAAATATCAGAGTACAATACTGATAAAAGGGTCTAGGTGGCGGAAACATCTGACCAATCTGGTTCGCTACTAAAATCCAAAAGAACTAATACATTATTCAAAGGTTCACATAACATAAAGCAAAGTCCTAATTCATTATTCGGCTCGCCCCTCGATGCATCCCAAAAGACATCATCCAAACAGCGACGAGCATTCAACCTGAGAATGGGGGTCGACAATCAGTCGGGAGTAACTAGATGCTCTCCCAGTCATGTTTACAACAATTGAAAATAACCAACAATCATTAACAATTGAAATACAAAACCAGTAAACATGTGAGACCATCTATACTCATGAAAACTCGACACCAACTTACCATTGAAAAATGAAAAGGACAAACATATGAAATGATAACTCCAAGTCAAACGACATGTGACGACGCATAAAGACGTAAACCATGTTACGACATCATGCGAAACATAGATCCATCATAACCATGACATACAAGCACATACCAAACAACAAAGCACAATGTATAGAATAAACGTCGTTAGAGCGATTAACGAACTGCCTCTAACTAATGGAGCGATTAACGAACTGCCTCCATTCAATGGTATGGGCCGATTAACGAACTGCATCCACACTATGTATAGCGTATAACCACTGCCTATATGCCTAAGACCTAGCCAGATCTCTCGGTGCAATAACTGTACACCGAACGACACACGGAGACCAGAGCGATTAACGAACTGCCTCTAACCAATCCCGAACATAGACCATAACAAATCCCCGAAGGGTAGCCTTAGTTCATTCCGATAGTATATAACCGATACTATCGTCATCTATACGCCAGTCAACCAACAAATGCACAGTATAACTGACTGCACCAACATGCATGAACAACGTCATGACTCATCTCATAGGGTAGTATAACTGACTACCCTACTTATCATATGAACAAAAGTAATCAATGACTCATACCCATAAAGACATGCACGTTGAACACAATACAACATAAGAGACAAGTATTAACTATCAATGTTATAGTAACCTTAACCATAACATGAACTCTGGATGCGAGGTTACAGTAACCTCTACTATAACTTCAGTATATATAACTTGAAGTTATACTTGCCTCAACCATAACCTTGACAGGAAACTCAAAGTTATACTAGCATTAACCATAACCTTGAGCCATAATCCCAGGGTTACATTAGTTACAGCTATAACCTTGACTCGCACTTCAATGTTATAGTAGGTTCAGCTATAACCTGGAATTCATATTTCCAAGGCTATACCTAAAACAACCATAACATGAGTAACAACCCAAAGTTGTATTAACTTTAGCTATAACACTTGAATCATCATCAAGGTTATACTAGCTTTAGCTATAACTTTGGAAAGAACTCTTGGCCGCCTATCATGCCGTCACTAGGGTTCGATTCGTAAACCCTAATTGCGCTCATGACACCCATAATAAACATGTAAACAATATACGATACATAATTAAAGCATTAAATCATATACAAACATGCAAAAAACATAATTA
The DNA here is from genome assembly GCF_048544455.1 of Silene latifolia. Lineage (NCBI taxonomy): Eukaryota > Viridiplantae > Streptophyta > Magnoliopsida > Caryophyllales > Caryophyllaceae > Silene > Silene latifolia. The sequence continues at coordinate 142,840,340 of NC_133536.1, forward strand.
ACATGACATTAAATAATCAAAGATGTACCAATCATACAAATCAATCATTAAATCACATTAATTACATCAATTGGCATAAACACAATTAAAGGAAAACACCTAGTTACCTTATTAAGCAATTAAACCCTAGAGATCGTCTTCAACGATATAGATGTCTTCTCCAGGTGCAGTTTCCACGCCTTTATGGGATCATCCACGTGCCAAAGATAACGAATCTAATGAATACACTAACTATATATATATATAAACTATAAAAACTACGCGAAACATAAAAACTTACGAAGAAGATAGATAAATCCAAGAAGTAGGATCGATCTAAGCACGAAAGATGATGAAGGGAGGAGGAAGAGGCGCGGCACGAAACCCTAGGAAGGGTGGAGGCACACGGCACAAAGGAGGAAGGAGGAGGAGAGAAATTAGGTTTAATTTAGGGTTTTGAGAATTATGAGAAAAGAAAAGCAAGGGTTTGGTTTCCCCTCATATTTATAGAGAAGCTCATGGGTTTATTTTAAGCTTAGGCCCAAAACTTACCCATCTACACCAAGAAACACGTGAGACCAAAGGAAGGAGCGGGTCTTCACCGTTTTCGAGCCCAACGAGCCCAAAAGACAAGAGACAAATATTTTCCCGGAAAATAAAATATGAAATATGGGAAAATAAAATTATTGAATTATATTACGGAAATTAGGGGTGTTACACCGAACCTATTGGGACAACGGTCCCTCTAATACTTTCGTTGAGATCAACCAAATTTCGAAGTGTAATAACTATTTATTACCCCACTTACCCAACGTCAAAGAAGGCACCTGTAACATTCCGTTTGATGTCTATGAGTGTCTTGATTTTGGATTTGATAGTGGATGATATTATGGAGCTAGCAGCGTTAGAGGATGGTAGTTGGTTATGTATGGAGTTGGTGTCGTGAGAGATATATATGTGGTGGATACGATATCGTGAGTCATGTTAGGGAAGTAAACATAGTTGGTGGAGTGGGTGTTAAAAGTTCATGTTTTATGTTTGGTCGAGTTCTTGAGTTCTTAGTTATGTTGTTGTGTCTTGGTCGAGTTAGTATGGTTGTTTTTTTTATGTATGGGTTGAACTTCGGGGACGAAGTTCTTTTTAAGGAGGGAAAACTGTAATACTTCGTATTTATAAGTCTTTAGGTACTCTATCGAGTAGGCCTTACTCTGTCGAGTAAGGGTGAGTTGCGTTTTAAAATAGTTTCTGACCTGTTGGGTACTCGATCGAGTAGCTGGGGTACTCGATCGAGTAGGGGGGTACTCGATCGAGTACCTTGGGTACTCGATCGAGTAGCCGGGTTTACTGAGGATGTTTTGTCGGGTTTTGTTAAATGATGCGAGATAAGTATAAAAGGTTGTCCGTCACTTTTCTTAGTTTCTTTTATATGTTCTAAAACCTAAGTGAGGAGAAAAGGAGTTACGTAGTTTGTCTGTCATCGCATCATTAGCAAATCCCGGAGCTAGAGGTGTCGGATTTCATTGTCCTTTGCATCATAGTGTTCCTTGCGTCAAGGGTAAGTCCTACATACCAATTTTATAGCGTTTGGTTGACTTTGTTTAAACCCTAATTTTGGGATTGGGGGTTTTTATGATTTGTTGTGTTGGTAGTGATTATGTGATTATGTGTATAGGAGAAGGGTTCGTAGAGGAAAGGTTTTGAGACAGCTGCTAGATCGTCTGATGTTTGTGTTGCATTCCAGGTAGGATTTCCTACTCAGTATTAGTCCCATAATGGGATGTTGATTGATGTATTGTATTTGGTTGTTTGATATAATAGTTGTGTTGTGATTGTGGTTGTGATCGTTGTTGATGGTTCGCGAGGCGTGGCCTCGGCTGAGTGGGGTCACTTGCGAGAGTGGCTTCACGCCCTAATTTCGCCTTCTGTGGAACCCGCCACAGAAGGGATGTGCACATTAATGGACAGGGTTATCGCTCACTATGTGGAGCGGGGATTTGGTGGGTACGGCTGCGGTCCCCCACTGGCAGGGCTGGTCCAGTGGACAGTCAGTGATTGAGATGATTGGAGTTGGTTGGTTGCGTATGTGTGACAATTAAGCTGTCTGTTTATCTTATTGTGACATATATATTAATTGTGTGATTAGTACTGACCCCGTTTAAATGTTTTAAAAACTGTGGTGATCCATTCGGGGGTGGTGAGCAGTTGCTTGGTAGGTATATCTTGGATACGCGTGGGATCTAGCTGGGGATGGAGTCATCACATATCAGAGTCTTTAGTCTTCCGCTGTGTTTGTTAGGACAGTTCCTTTCAGTTGGTTTATAGTTTGAGAACAGTTGTATTTTGCTTACAGTTGGTTTTGTTATGTAATCGCTAAAACTTATTTAATAAAGTATGTTTCTTCATTGTCTTATGATTATCATGCCTCGGGTAACCGAGATGGTAGCATCCTTATACCTGAGTGGTCCTGGTAAGGCACTTGGAGTATGGGGGTGTTACAAATGGTATCAGAGCGACGATCCTGAAACCTGTAACCAATAAATCCAATGAATATAGGAAGTCAACTAAAATGAACCCGGGGTAAAGGTTGTAGGAGCTAATGCAAAGACTTGGGAGACGTCCTAAAGTCGCGAACTCGCCCTACAATTTTGAACCGGTCACCATGGGATATGTGTCGGGATCGTTATGTGCATATTGTGTCTTTGTGTGTATCTATGTAGTAGTATGTTGCATGAATTGATGATGATGACGTGAATTGTATGTTGGTTGATTGTAAAGCATGAAAGTATAATGATTGATACATGTAATTTGGCATGTTATAATTATGTAAGGAAAAGTGTTTTGTCTATATATATATAAAGCGATGTGTAAGTATACATGTTGTTGTTGTCGTGTTGAGTAAAAGTACGAAAGGTTGGGAGTGTGAATTGAACATGTCTTTGGGTGAATATGTTGAACGAATATGGTGGGTAAATATGTGGTATGATGGATGAATTAGTGGAAAAAAAGATGAATCATCGTGGTATGATAACATGGTTCCGGATTAAGCATGTTATATAATGGAAGTTATTTTATAGTGTTGTTATGTTAGTAACATGGAATAGGATTTGTAATGTATGAGTATGATTTGTCTTACGAAAGGCTATAGAATAAAAGCATGTGGGTAGTGCATGATGAATGTTGTTGCTTTGTTTTCGAAAATAATAATATGTGATTGGGGCTACTGGTTTCATGAGTATTGGGTTGTTTTCGTTTAACTTGGTTGTTGTTTAAGTTGTTTGGAAGTAAAAATCAAATAATTATGTCGTCTGATTACAGCAAAGTTGTCTTTAAACTGTTATAACTTGAGATGCGTAAATGATTTTAATGTGATTCCAATTGGAGGTGATAGCTTGTTCTTTTACGATTCTAACGATAGGTCACACGCCCAAAACGACCAAGAAATGAGTGAGTTATGGCTGTTTTACGAAAACTGGACAGTGCTGAGAAATGCGTAGGTACTCGATCGAGTAGCCTTGGTACTCGATCGGTTAGGGGGGTACTCGATCGAGTACGTCAGTTACTCGATCGAGTGTCCCTGGTAATTTGTTTTACGTGCTTCTGATCTTCACCTACTCGATCGAGTAAGTCCCTTACTCGATCGAGTGGCCAGTACTCGATCTAGTGACCCTTATTTTGGGTCATATGCTTATCTTTTGACTTCGTTGCATATTATGTTTAATTCAAAGGCGTTATTTTGCTTCTTTATGCATTGTTTTACATGTATGTTGGTCTTGACGCGTAAGTTACCCAATTTTGTGGTGTAAAGAGTGGCACCTATGATGAGTATGAGTTCGGTGGGGAGGACATGATTTATATGTGTTGGGATTGGTAAGACTTAATTGAGGCATAGAGCATGTTGTGTGAGACGAGATGAGTGACATGATTGTATGTTGAGTAATGAAAATGTAAGTGAATGTGGGCAAGGCATGATGTAAGTTTAAGGAACGTGAGAATGAAAAGATTGAAAGAAAGGATGTGGATAGCACTACTACAAATTTAGGCAACTACAACGCCCCTTTAACAACGATTATTCACGAAAATCACAATAGACGTTGTAGAATGTATGGCGCGAATTTTACTAAAATAAATTACAACGGGTATGGTTATAAAAACCGTTGTTATTAGTTTTAACAACGGGTCACACATGCACAACCGTTGTTAATAATTTGGCGCAAAATTGGCGCAAAGTTAGTGAAAAGTAATTACAACGGTTATTTTTGAAACCCGTTGTTAAAACTTATTCAACAACGGGTGTTTTTTACAACCGTTGTTAAAACATATTTCACAACGGTTGTTGTTTAATAACCGTTGTCAATACCTTCCATACTATAAACCACACAAACAGAAGTCTGCTGCACCACAAAAACACAACCCTTAATACACAAACACAAACACAAAGACAAAAACAAACACAAAACACATACACACTCTCTTTCTCTCTTTCTCTATTTCTCTCTTTCTCATCGTCGCTTTATCTTCTCGCCGTCATTGTGATTTCATCGTCTATTACGTTCGTATTTATCGGTAAATCTCGCCACACATCATGTCATCGTCATTATTTTCTTTTTCTATTTATTTATTTTGCATATATGTGTTTTTATCGACCATTATGTTATTTGTTTAAGTATTGTTCGCATAATTAGTTACTAAAACAATGAAGAAGCAAGATGAAGAAGTAAGATAAACATAATTAATATATATATATATATATATATTTATAAATACATAAATAAAAAAAAAAATTACATATGTAAAAATGCAATTCTTATATTTTCATGGAGGATCTTATTGTGCTCTATCGTATCCATCCTCTCCTCCTTGGCTATTTGGAGGTTCCGTTCAGCAGCTTGCTATATCGTCATATAGCCGCAATCGCCGCTTTGCTCCGTCAAGCCATCTTCTTTGGCGTGCTTCGGTGCGGATCGAGCTTCCGCAAGGTAGCTCCCAAACTTTCCTCAATATGGAGGAACCGGAGGATGAAGTTGTTGTTGTTCTCGATCATGGTAAGAGTCTTTAGGATGAAATCATTCATTTTCTTAGAGTTTTTTGAGTTTGATTTGAAAGAATAAGTAGAGTTTGTTTTAACAGTTAGAGTTTGGAGATGAATATATGAGATAATGGAAATGTTAGTTGAGATATGCAATGTATCTATACTAAGCAATGTGTGGGTTGAGTTAATTGCTTTTTAATTAATATATATGTTAGGAAGTTGTGCCATAATCATCATCATCTCTCTCAATAATGCTGCTTCAAATCCTATTACTAACCCTTCTCATTCCATATTATCCGTTCATATGTACAGTGAATGTCAGTAATAATGCATGCATTGGAATTCTAACAGGCCGTAATTATGCATGCATCTAGTAATATTTAATTTATTTTTTTTTTATTTTTTAAGAACAAACAACAACGGTTATTTTAAAACAACCCGTTGTCTTTAGTTATAACAACGGTTTTGTATATTACAACCCGTTGTTATAACTTTCCCCCCAAAATTGAGTCACACTTTCCACAACGGTTTTTTATACATAAAACCGTGGTTAATAGTTTTAACAACGGTTTCCTTAAGTAAACCAACCGTTGTTAAAACCTTCTACAACGGACGCTTTAACAACGTCCGCTTTTTTATATAACAACGGTTTTTGACCGTTGTTATAGCCTGTATCTGTAGTAGTGTAGTAGCAACCTGAGATGTATAATAAATTATGGAGGGAGATGGCTAGAAATAGTGTTGAGTAAGAACATATGTAATGAAAGGTCGTTTGGAAATAGTGGTATATAGCGAACTTAATGGGACATGTCGTGACGTGGATTTGCAGGTAGTGACTGAGTTTGGAAATTTGTGTTATCGAGAGACGAAACTACTGTGTGATTTCCTTGGGTAATTAACGGTATTAAATGAATTTTGATTTCTAGAGATGTACGAAGGAGATGCAATTGTTTGAACAGTGAACGTTGATTTTATGGATAGATTAGTGGCAAGTGTGATTGATAGCATAATAAGAGAAGATCCATGGTAAGAAAGAGTGAGATGATGTCGGTAGAAAATAATGGAATTTGAGTTTTGGAGCAACGAAGGGGTAACTGGATTTCTAAAGAGTTAGCTAGAAGGAATAAGGAGTTGAACTATTAATCGGTATTATTGAGTGTAAAGAGAAAAGAAGGATAAAAGTAAGCTGAGGAAAATATTCACCGGAGTTATGTGATATAAAGGTAAGGAATCATTGAAATGTGTGATAGCGTCACGAGGATGTTAGCTAAAGGTTATATAGGAGTTTCAGGACAACATGATTGATAATGAGTTTCGAGGAATTAAGGGAGCAAGAAGTTGGTGGATTATTGGCATGATACGAGGTATTTGGTGGAGAGTTGGATGACAACACAAATAAGATAGTATTGGGAATAATGTTGAGGTAATTTTGTGGATGGGTTTGATGTTCGTTATTTGGAATGATAACCAAAGATAGGAGAAAAAAAAAAAAAACCGTGTTATTTTGATATGAGTGTAAGAGGTTTGATATACGAGCAGTGGTGGTATTGTGGTGTTGTCACTAGTGGTTAAGAGTGATGGTATATTAGAAAGGTAGCAATTCTAAAGAAGTTGATTTGGTAGGGACCTGATTGTTGTGTATGATTGTGAGAGGGTATAAGATGTGGTTAGATGAGGCGGATGCTAATAGTTGAATAGTAAAGGTATGGTTATATTTGGCAGGAAGTGATGGTTGTGCGAATGGGGGAATATGTTATGAGGGGCATATGAGTTAAACTCGGGCGACAGGTAACCTTTATCGAGTGGTAACTTACGTGGTCAGGATTGACTAGTTGGTTGTGATTACGGGTCTATGATATGTGTAAATGTTTGTGTGAGGTTCTGACCTCACAAGAAGTGGTATGGTGTGATAATTATAAAGTTGTTTTATGAATGTTCTGTAATATATATATGTTAGACACGGTAATTTAATTGAATGATATCCAAAAAGGTAATAATTTGATTAATTTGACATGGCTAGTTATAATTTTATGTGTATTAACAACACATGTGTATTCCGTGAAATGGTAGAGATGATGTTCATGAGATGCTTATCTGTTTATTCATATAATATGTTGCGTTGTGATTGAGTAAAGTGGATTTGAGTAAGTTTTCTTGTCCGAAAGGTTATTTCCGAGTCAGTATTTATGGAATTGTATGTAGTTGTGATGTCTATCGATGTGGTTGTGGTGCCTCGGGTGGTGATCCGGGCACGATATTTAGTGTTGTGATGCGGGTATTTTCGCACTACGGTGTGGCTGTTGGTGGCGGTGTTGTGATGCCGTCACCGGTTGTGGTGGAGTAGGCGGGATGATTATGATACGAGTTTTCGAAAGTGCATACCAGTTATACATAGATTGTTGTTTTGTTTGCTGTCGTTCTTTGTGAGTTTTGGTTGAACATGTAGACAGTTATTTTGCTTAATGATGTTTTCTTTACCAGGTTAAGTTAAGAATGAGGTAGAGTATGATATGAAATAGAGTTGAATATGTTTTCGTTGTTGTCATGGTATAGTGATGTTCTTTTGATGGGACACGGTTGTGAGAGGTTGTTACAGTCATTTTGATCTTGTTCTAGATAAGGCTTTAGTAGACATGGTAATGGAAAATGATTCGTGGAACATGTGTTGTAATGATCCGAAAGCGGCAGGTAGTTCATAATCTTTTGTTGGGACAGTGAGTGTAGGGTTTTGGGGGAATTAGTGTCATATTAAGTTATGTATGAGTTTTGCGGTAATGAAGGAAAGAACTTGAGGATCTGGAATGAGTGCACGTAACAAGTGTGGATCGTGAGTTATGATTTTGATGATGGGAGTTTCATATAGTTTATATAGAGAGGTATGTCATGTTGCGGTAATGTGGAAAAGTTGAAGTTTTGGGTTAAGATAAAGATTTTGAGGTATAGGTTAGGTGGTGTGACGAGTGAGTTGAAGTATGAGAATTGTTTAAGTAAGAGAGCCTTGGATGCATGCATGGCGAGTGTTTAGAGTATAGGTGGTTATCTATGACATGTGATGATGATGAGAATAATGAGAAGATATAACTAAGGATATAGTATTAGTAGGTTACGAGGACGTAACATTTATTTTAAGAGGAGTAGAATGCGATAAAAGAGATTTTGATGGTTGTTCATATGGTAGTATATTTGGAAGTAGAGTGTTGGTGTAGCATAAGATATGGATTTGTATATGTTGTGGTTGATAGTGTTAAAAGGTCACGGACGTGCTTGTAGTAGTTTGATGTTAGGAATGCGAGAATACCTCGATAGTGTTGACAGTTGGATGATGAGATTATGAGTGTGAGTAAACTTCGAGGACGAAGTTCCTTTTAAGGGTGGTAGAATGTAACATTCCGTTTGATGTCTATGAGTGTCTTGATTTTGGATTTGATAGTGGATGATATTATGGAGCTAGCAGCGTTAGAGGATGGTAGTTGGTTATGTATGGAGTTGGTGTCGTGAGAGATATATATGTGGTGGATACGATATCGTGAGTCATGTTAGGGAAGTAAACATAGTTGGTGGAGTGGGTGTTAAAAGTTCATGTTTTATGTTTGGTCGAGTTCTTGAGTTCTTAGTTATGTTGTTGTGTCTTGGTCGAGTTAGTATGGTTGTTTTTTTTATGTATGGGTTGAACTTCGGGGACGAAGTTCTTTTTAAGGAGGGAAAACTGTAATACTCCGTATTTATAAGTCTTTAGGTACTCTATCGAGTAGGCCTTACTCTGTCGAGTAAGGGTGAGTTGCGTTTTAAAATAGTTTCTGACCTGTTGGGTACTCGATCGAGTAGGGGGGTACTCGATCGAGTACCTTGGGTACTCGATCGAGTAGCCGGTTTACGGAGATGTTTTGTCGGGTTTTATTTAATGATGCGAGATAAGTATAAAAGGTTGTCCGTTACCTTTCTTAGTTTCTTTTATATGTTCTAAAACCTAAGTGAGGAGAAAAGGAGTTACGTAGTTTGTCTGTCATCGCATCATTAGCAAATCCCGGAGCTAGAGGTGTCGGATTTCATTGTTCTTTGCATCATAGTGTTCCTTGCGTCAAGGGTAAGTCCTACATACCAATTTTATAGCGTTTGGTTGACTTTGTTTAAACCCTAATTTTGGGATTTGGGGGTTTTTATGATTTGTTGTGTTGGTAGTGATTATGTGATTATGTGTATAGGAGAAGGGTTCGGAGAGGAAAGGTTTTGAGACAGCTGCTAGATCGTCTGATGTTTGTGTTGCATTCCAGGTAGGATTTCCTACTCAGTATTAGTCCCATAATGGGATGTTGATTGATGTATTGTATTTGGTTGTTTGATATAATAGTTGTGTTGTGATTGTGGTTGTGATCGTTGTTGATGGTTCGCGAGGCGTGGCCTCGGCTGAGTGGGGTCACTTGCGGGAGTGGCTTCACGCCCTAGTTTCGCCTTCTGTGGAACCCGCCACAAAAGGGATGTGCACATTATTGGACAGGGTTATCGCTCACTATGTGGAGCGGGGATTTGGTGGGTACGGCTGCGGTCCCCCACTGGCAGGGCTGGTCCAGTGGACAGTCAGTGATTGAGATGATTGGAGTTGGTTGGTTGCGTATGTGTGACAATTAAGCTGTCTGTTTATCTTATTGTGACATATATATTAATTGTGTGATTAGTACTGACCCCGTTTAAATGTTTTAAAAACTGTGGTGATCCATTCGGGGGTGGTGACCAGTTGCTTGGTAGGTATATCTTGGATACGCGTGGGATCTAGCTGGGGATGGAGTCATCACATATCAGAGTCTTTAGTCTTCCGCTGTGTTTGTTAGGACAGTTCCTTTCAGTTGGTTTATAGTTTGAGAACAGTTGTATTTTGCTTACAGTTGGTTTTGTTATGTAATCGCTAAAACTTATTTAATAAAGTATGTTTCTTCATTGTCTTATGATTATCATGCCTCGTGTAACCGAGATGGTAGCATCCTTATACCTGAGTGGTCCTGGTAAGGCACTTGGAGTATGGGGGTGTTACAGCACCCCGGTATAATATTTCAATACCGTATTGTACCCCTAATAAAATTGGGATTCATAGGTTCCTACTATTTGGCAGGCTAAGTCTCAATCTTTTAAAATGAAGGTCTTGTCAATTTGTTATCTATCAAATTTAAGTGAACTAAATTTTTGAATTTACGATAATTATAATTGACACGGTCGAATACTCGATATGATATGCATGTGTTGTTTATGGCGATTTGGCAATGCATGCAACATATAATGAAAAAAAATGCAAAGCAATAAATAAATTTCCTAGTATGGCCTTCCTAAAATAGAAAATCTAATAATCTATTTACAAATTCGGAAACCAACTCCATTGGTCTCTTGAACTTTAAGTGGCATGCTTCCCAAGGACTCTGTCTTGATCTGAAGCCTTTCCGATTGGCACCGTCTTGAAGGAACTCCGGAATTACAAATAATAATAAAATACATAGCTATTCCTATTATACATTTGTAATATGAAAAACTAGTAAAAATAAAAGTGATACGAGATCACATTAAATTTTTTTTTTTTTTTTTTTTTTTTTTTTTTTTGGGAAAATGTAAGTATTCTCATTAGAATATAAAATTGTCCCAATACAATGCACATTTCAAGGCAGCCTAACAGAAGCTACCTTAACAACAACTAATTTCAGTCATCCACCTTAAGACACTAACATGAGTACATTTGAACTTATAATGCCCTAGACGAGCTTTAACTTCCTGTTTAACACCCTGCACCAAATACTCAGGCCTGTGTACTACACCTTCCAATCTACACTTGTTCCTCATTTGCCAAAGACTATAGACCAGGCAGGAAATGATCATAGCAAGAATCTGCTTCCTGCTAACAGAACGCTGCCTCCACTTAACCCACCAAGATAACCACTCAGTTTCTGGAATCTGAATTTTACACCAAGCAGACACCAGTCCCAAACATTGAAGACTATAGACACACTGAAAGAACAAATGATCATGATCTTCTTCCTTAGCTCCACAGAAATAGCACCTGTTTTGATGAATGATTTGCATTCTAACCAAACGATCCTGAGTCAACAGACGTTTGTGAGCTACCAGCCAAACACAAAACCCATGTCTAGGAACAATACATCTGGTCAAAAAAGGAAACCAGCTGGCTTGCTCCACATCAGGGACCAGCAGGGAATATCCTTTATCACAAGAATAAGGAGTGTTTAAAAGCTCCCCCCTGCTGTCAAAAAAAGTATCTTTGAGGATGTTCTTGACCTGGCAGATCTTGCGCCAAGACCAACTAGAAGTAATACTAGGCTCAAAATCCACCCATCTTTTTTGCTTTATATATACAGCATGCACCCACCTAACCCACAGGATATCAGCTTTACTAGCAATCCACCAAACATACTTTCCCATCAAAGCAACATTCCAGGCATACTGATGTTTCAAACCTAATCCCCCCTGCTTCCTAGGTCTACAAATAGTCTGCCAAGAAACTAGAGAAGGACTCTCCTTATTGTCAGAGCCATGCCAAAGAAATGCCCTACAGATGGCCTCAATTTTATTAGTAACAGTCTTTGGTATGATGAAAATACGAGACCAATAGCTGTGTAGACTGCTAAGGACAGATTGTATAAGCACCACCCTACCTGCATATGACAGCTTTCTTGCCCCAAGCCCTCTAATTCTATCCACAATTCGATCCACCAAGCAGGTACAGTCCTGTACAGACAATCTCTTGGGAGAAACATTAACCCCTAGATATTTGAAAGGTACAGATCCTCTAGACATGCCAGTCATCCTCACCACCTCATCAATGAGTTGAGAGTCAACTCCATTACAGTAGAAACTAGACTTCCCTTTGTTCATAATCAGCCCAGAAGCCTTTGAGAAATAGTTGAAAGCATTTAATAACAGCTCAATTGGCCTCCTCTCCCCCTTGCAGAACATCACCAAATCGTCAGCAAAGCACAAATGAGTAAGTTTAATCCTCTGGCACAAAGGGTGGAACCTAAACTTCTTGCTTTCTTGGATCATAAGCAACACTCTACTTAAATACTCCAAACAAAGAGTGAACAACAGAGGGGAAAGAGGGTCCCCCTGTCTAAGTCCTCTTTGCCCCTTAAAGAAGCCAAATGTCTCTCCATTAAGGGAAAGAGAGAAAGAAGGAGTACTGATACACAACATAATAATTTTGCAAAACTCATTAGGGAACCCCATAGCTGAAAGCATGTCCCTCACAAAAGACCACTCCACTGAATCATAAGCTTTTTGCAAATCAAGCTTCATCATGATTCTAGGCGAACAAGACTTCCTATTATATAACTTTATCAGGTCCTGACAAATCAGGATATTCCCCACAATATCCCTCCCTTTGATAAATGCACTCTGAGAAGGAGAAACGATGTCAGGAAGAATCTTACTCAGTCTATTGCATATAACTTTGGATATGCACTTGTAAACAGTATTACAACAAGCAATCGGCCTAAATTGTAATACTGACTCAGGGATCTCCACCTTTGGCACAAGAGTAAGTATAGTATTATTACACTGCTTGAGAAGCTTCCCAGATAAGAAGACATTCTGGATAGCCCTAACCACATCAGAACCAACCAGGTGCCAAGCATCCTTAAAAAACTTACTCGTATACCCATCAGGGCCAAGGGCTTTATCCCCTTCAATACTGAACATTGCTAATTTTATCTCCTCAGCAGTCACAGGAGCATTGAGCAAAGCACAATGAGTAGCATCCAAGCATTGCCCAGCCTGCACAACCTTCACATTTACAGGCCTGACAGTTTTTGAGGTACCCAGCAAAGACTGATAAAACTGAACAAAAGCCCCTTGAATCTCAGCTTCAGTACAGCATAGCTTGTTATTCATATCTTTAATCTGGTAGACCCTATTCCTCCTCCTCCTACTTTTTAGTCTAGCATGGAAATATCTAGTATTGTCATCACCAAGCTTTAACCAATCACACTTAGCTTTTTGTCTAAGGAATTGATCCCTAGCCATCCTAAGTTCCTTCAATTCCTTAGCACACTGAAATTCAGCATCACACAACATCTTGTTTAAAGGGTCTTGAACTAGACTCTCTTGAATCTGGGTCAAAGCAATCTCAGTGATGTGAGTGAGATTCTCTATATCCCCAAACTGCTCCTTGTCTATCTTTTTCAAATCACCCTTTAATAACTTCAACTTTCTCACCACCTGGAACATAGGAGTGCCCTTAATCTCCTTAGCCCAACCACTAGCAACCACCCCCTCAAAGTCAGGGGAAAGAGACCACATGTTAAAATATTTAAACGAATGCCTCCTCTTTTGTCTAATCTCACTTAAATGAATCAAACAAGGACAGTGATCATATATACCCTCAGGCAAGAAATGAGCATAACTATCAGGGAACTCATCAAGCCAAGACTCATTGCATAAAACCCTGTCTATTCTGCTATACACCTTAGATCCATGCTCATGTTTGTTGGTCCAGGTGTAAAAAGCACCCCGAGCTTTTAAGTCACTCAAGTTGCAATCATCAACCACTCTTCTCAAAGGTTGAATCTCTGCATTAGTGACCATAGCCCCACCAATTCTCTCATCCCAATTCATGATTGCATTCAGGTCCCCACAAATAAGCCAAGGCTCATTAATACTACAATGATACCTCCTAATACTTCGCCACAAATCCTCCCTCTCAGCAAGTTTATTAAGCCCATAGACTACAGTAAACCAAAAAGACTTCTTACTACTTTTATCAACTACCTGAGCATGTATACTCTGGACAGTGATATCATGGACATACACCTCATAGGAATTAGAGTTCCATATGAGCCAAATTCTGCCCCCAGGATGAAGGCTAGAATTTGTACATATGGACCAGTCCCCCCAAAGAGCTGCACCAGCATTATTTCTACTACTACTCTTTATTCTAGTTTCTACTAAACCAAATAACCCCACCTTATTCTGGTCTAAAAACCTCTTTATTTCATATTGCTTGGTAGGATTATTCATGCCTCTCACATTCCATGCACCACAGCTATCCATTATCAGAATGAATGCCACTAGTTTCCCCTCTCTCAACAAGCCTATTAGTAACAAGGCCATTCCTGGTTTTTTGCAGAGAATTAGAGAAGACCTCCATAAGAGCTACTCCACCAGTTGTAAAACTTCTCTTCTCCCCACTATCAGTCCTCATCATCCTAGTAAGGAATCTTCTGGGCAAAGACGATTCCACCACAGGAGCCCTTGGAGTAACCACAGGAGCCCTTGGAGTAACCACAGGAGTCACAATACCCATAGGCACAACAGGAATGTTCTGCATAGGGACCTTCTTTGGAGGCACCTGTGTTTTCTGTTTAGGAGCAACCTGCTTAGGACCATTGTTGACCCTGGGCTTCCATACTTTCTTCACCACAGGCTTAGGATCTCTTTTCCTACATGCCTCTGCTAGATGACCCATTCCATTGCAAGCAGTACATGAAATAGGAAGCCAATCATATACCACCCGAATGGACTGTGGGTTCCCATGCTCATCTAGGAAGGCAATTTCAGTAGGGAAATCCTGTCCTACCTCTACTTCAATCAAAATTCGAGCATAACCTAAAAAATTCTTGTGAGTAGTAGCATCATCACACCTGATATAATGACCTACTACTCCACTCAATTTCTTTAAGGTCTCCACTCCCCAGTATTTCACATCCAAATCAAAAAGTTTCATCCAGATAGGAACGCGTTTCACATCCTGTTTAGTCAAAACAATATCCGGTTTCCATTCCCTCACTATAACAAGTTTGTTGTCAAATAACAGATGGCCATTATTTAACACAAATTTTTGTTGTTCCTTAGATTTAAAGCGAACCAGAAAAATTCCATTAGGCATGAAGGAAATCTTGTCCACACCCTGAGCTTGCCAGACCCTCTTAACAAACCCAGTAATCACATTACTTGGTGGGTTCGCACCTAGGACATAACAAAACACAGAAGTAGACCAGAAACTAATCTCACCCGCAACGTCATCAGACGAAATCTGCACCATTGGAGGACGATCAGCAACTGGGCTCTTCTGAGTTTCCTGAACAGGGGCTTCCAACACTTCATTCTCCTCAATAGAATCTAATTCTTGCTCAAAATCCTGCGAAGAAAATCGAAGATGACGTTGTGTTGTTTTACCCTTACCAGAATTCAAAGAAAAATCAACATGTTTTTGTGTTTTTTGATTAGATGATGAAGGATTATGATTAGATTTCTTATTTCTCGCCATTGCGTGAGAAGCAAGCTTTTCAGAAACAGATTAGGGAGAATATCTCTCTAAAATTTTCTCTCTCGCCATTGCGAAGATCACATTAAAATTACAACCGAATCGGTATTCCCTTACATTGCGGGTAATACCGATTAAAACTAAGGCCATACTAAGATAAAATTACAAAATTCAAAATTACATAAATAAAGTATGACCTTCATCAATAAAAATGCAGCATTATTATATGTGATTAACATGCCAAATTAATGAGCCAATCGCCCTACTTGAACCTTATATCGTATATAATTCGGTTCTATGCAAATGCGTGATCGTAACTTATTAAAATCACAAATCAATACTTAAATCAAATTTAGGCTCAAGTTAATTACCCTAACTCAATTAGGACTCAAAAATTAGTCTTCACTCAATTTTTGACTATAATTCAACTTGGTTTTGTATTATTGCTTATTAAACTTCTTTTAATCATAACAATTATGAAATAATTCCCAATAAGTCATAAAAATTTGGAAAAATTCAAAATCACATTTTTGTATATACTGGAATATAACGAAGATTCCAAAAACTCAATAAAATTTTCCCACAAAATATTTATAGTTTACTTTATTAATAAATCATATAAATCATAACTTTTATCATTTAATTCCAAATTAAACATAAACATTATGAAAAAATCAAAATCAAAATTTTGAACAATCATAAATAATTTCCAGAACCTGGAAATGGCAAAATTTCAACCAAAAATTTTGAATTAATTTTTATGACTAATAAAGTTGCCCTTTTATCGATTTTATCACATAAAAATTAATAAACATACCAAATTAATCAAAATTAATCATGCAACTTTAGATATGATGTTAATATTATATATACAACATTAGGGAAAAATTTCATGCCATAAAATTCATTTTAGCTATTTTTGCTAAAAATAGTCTCTATTTATATTATTTTAACCATTAAAATTATAAATCATGCATAATAAATCAAATGTATCTCAAATTTTACATACAATCTGTAAAATGATCATGTGACATCGTATTAAAATTTTATGACATGTGTCGAAGTTTAACTATTTTTAGTCATTTAACCTCAATTTATGCCATTTTTATCACATAAAAATCATAAAACATGCAAAACTAATCACAATGATCCAAAATTTTACATACAATATGAAAAATATGCATGTGAGGTCATACTAAAAATTCACGGCCAGTAGTGAAGTTTAACTATTTTTAGTAAATAAAAGTTCATTTTACTCAATAAAATATAATTATTTCACTAAAAATCATTAAAATAAGCAATAATCATCCATAAATCATCAATATGACCTAAATATACTTTAAAACCAGAATATATTACATGCAAAAAAATTCGCGGTTTTATCCTTATAAATCATTAATTATCTAGTTTTAATTAAGTTACATTTAACTCGAAAAAACCAAACCGATTATGCATGCAACACCAAAGCTCTTGATGCCAATTGTTGGGTTCATATACCTCTATTAGGCTCATCTAACCATTTTATAAATTACCCATAATTTATATACTAGTGGATCTAGTTGCATGCATAACAAAAAGAACAAAATAAGGAGAAAATCATATTTCTTACATTGTATATGGTTCGAATTTTCGAGCACAAGTAAGGTCTCCTACCTTCACTTATTCTTGAGCTTAACAATAATGGATGATCCTCCAACCTCAAGTGTAGAGATACTCCTTAAAAATTGCACCCAGGACAAAACCCATAAAACTTATATACTAATTGACTAAATTAATATATAAGATATCCTTAATAATTCTAATTATATTTATATTACTACACTAGTAATATTATGTTATAATATTAGAATATGGATGAACAATTTAATATAATCTAAAACTATTTTAGAGAGAAGTGGGAGGAGATGATAAGAATGATAGAAAATTGTATGAATGAAAGAATAGAGAACCAATTCTCTAAGCAGGAGGGGGGAGCCGGTTTGGTAGTGGTGGATGGCCAATGCATGGCCTTCTCACTTTTACTTTTATTCTTTACAAGAATTATAGATGCAAGGCTACTTCAAAATAGGTTATGATTTTGTTTTATTAATCAATTAAATAAAACACCCACTAATCTATAGTCCCTCCATTTTTTCGGTTATTATAGATAAAATGGACTCCCATTTTATTTTGTCAATTTGTCATTTGTCACACAATATCTCACATGTAGCATGTAACATGTTCTTAATTAATTTAATGCATATTTATCAAATAAATATCATTATATACATTAATTAAATTACATATAATAAATTGTCTAGTAATTCTTGATCACATAGATAAAATGGGTCATATAATTATAATTCACAACATTTTGCAATTATAATTAATCAATCATTCTTAATTTAATTATTTCACAAACAATAACGAATTTTAGTAATAAAATCTTTTAATTAATAAAATAAATCTTATTTAATCAAATTACAATAAGATATAAATATTCTCACTCACAAATGAATTGTTCAAATTTAAGGAATTGATTAACTTGTATCGACATACAATTAATCAACTTATCTATTAAGGGAATTGTCCTATATGAAAGATCATAGATCCATATTAGACTCTCTAATAAAATTAATTTATCTCATAAATTGTTGTTTATGTGATCTATGTAACATGCATGCTAATATGAAAGCATAAAAGGAAAGAACAATTTCCTTACATTGAATTTGTGGTAAAAAGGGCACAAACTAGTTCACCTTACTAGCTTGTTCTTGAGCTTATACCAATGGAAGATCCTCCTTGCAAATCTTCAAAATAGAAGATCTCCTTCAAGAAGCACCCAAGAACATATACCCAATAATCTAACAAATATAAACTAGATACTTGTTAAATTTAACCCTTGATAATATGTAAATACTAATACACTTAGCATTTATTTTATTTTTTGATTACTAACAATCTTAGTAAAATATTTATATTAATTTTAGAGAGATGAATTTATTTTCACACATCAAAACTTCTTGAGTTGAGTGAAAAAAAATAAAACAACACAATAATGTTGTAGTGTGGAGGAAGGGAGGACGGATGGATGGATTAAGTGAGGGAGTTAAGTTGTATTTTTATGCCCAATGACTTGGTGCATAGAATAGACAAAAAGCAATGGAAAGATGCACCACCAATTAGATTAAAAGGCATGCACAAGTGTGTCATAGTTGTGTTTTGTGCACACAACCATATACACAATTTACACTGTCCATATTACCCATTTACGGGTCCATTTTGGTTCTTATATTTGTCGCACAAATACGTGTAAATTTTATTTAAACATCGTTTTATGTTTAAATGCTTCCCGATTAATATTGACTAAAACACTCCGTAAATATACGTGTACAGCTACACATATATTTTTACGTACCAATACTAATCACATTAGTAAATTAGTACCTATCTTAAAAATTAACTTCTTAATTATTAATTCCCATCTCAAAAATTTATTATTCAATTATCACATAATTAAATAATAATTATCGCGCCTCGAGTTCACGACTCAAAATCTCTCTAAAATAATCGACTAACCTTTTAGTCTATAAATCAAGGGACTAAATAAATTGTATCTCATACAATTAATTAGTTGTCAATTGGGGTTTGTTCCTTTAGGTGTGACCGAAAGGGTCGATTGATCACCGTCTCACGACAATAACGTCAAACTCTAGTCAGCCAACCGTTATCGATTTACGTTAATCAACTGACGAGGATCAAATAATTAAATATCTGATGATATTCCATTAATGAGATTTATTATGTTAACGCACTATTGTGGAGGACACTAACTCCAACAATCTCCCACTTGTCCGACACAAGGTGTGCGCTACCAATTCTCTTGTCCGTTTTAATCTCCCACTCAATGCAAGGTGTCTTTCAGGTCGCACTTGCACATGAACACATCGCGAGTGGTTTTCTCGATCGGGAGTGTGACTACCTGACCGGAAAAATCTCTCACAGATTACTTCCGAGCGTGGCCACGCATTTGTAGTCATTAACTCCTCTAGTGGCCTTGAGATATAGTTACCCAACGTGGGTGGACAATTCCTATATGCCCTACCTATCCTATTGCACAATACACCTCACCACGACCTAGTAAATGCCCTTTTGGCCTCCTTTCACGGCACGACCTAGGACAAAAACCAAAGTCACTCGGAAACTGCACCTGCTCAGATAATAGTCTCCAGTCAAAAGAATCGACTCATTAGAACATCTTAGAGATCCCCGCCACGACCAGGCGTCTATAATAGAACTTAGGGACTCTCTAAATGGTCACTGTCCGGCAAAGTGTCACACACTCTGCCTATGTAATCGACCAGTCATCACATATGACCTTATGGTGTTGAACAACCATCAATCGACTTACAATCTAGTCACTCCGAGACGTCACCTCATTAAGTGACTAGGGACAAAATACAATGTTCATCTTATTCACTTGAATATTGTTCAACATTGTCTCCACGACTTATTCAGATAAACAAGGTATTCAATGTTTTCAGTCAAACTGAATAATTGAGTTCTTAAAGAAACTCTAACAATGAATGTGATCATCACTTATGTAAATATCAATATTCTATCCAATATTTACATGACGATCTTCAGCAATTAAGGTATACGGCTCAATCACATTGAGATGACGTAACCATCATGTCTACCTTATGCCAACGGTTTTGGTTAGAGGATTAGCAACAGTTGCATCACTCTAATTTCCATTGCAATTTTCCTTTGTTCTATGCAATCTTTTCATCATATAGAGCCTTTCTAAGTACATGTCTAAACAAGGTTTTAGACTCTGGTTCTAAAGCCAGTCAAACACTCCCACTTTGTTTTCACGATCTCTCGGAGACGATATTCGGCTAACGGAACTACTCTAGTTCCATTAAATTCCGGTTATCAACTATCTCTTTTACAACATCGGATGCTGTAATGTACTTAGCTTTTCGTTCATGATTTGTACGCATAACACTTATACATACACATTCTTCATATGACATCTTTTATGTATGACTCCTCATACATATCTTCTTTATACATGTATAACTTCTTATACATATATGTATAACTTCTTATACATATTATTCTTTATGCACATAACACACTTACATGCTAACCATTCCTTAACGAGGCCCATAACATCTTATAAGCATAGGAATGTTCCCGTGTAATCCTTTAACACAAAATTCATAAATTCCTCCAAACTATAAGAGTAAATCCTCAGTGCTTCTCAAGTACTCAAGAATGCTCTTGATAATCATCTAGTGACACTCACTATAAAATGATTGGTAATGACTTCTCATATTCTCAACAGGATAAGTCCCGGCGAGAGAAGCTTTTAGCATATTTAATAGATCCTGCAGCGGAAGCACAAGAGATCATATTAATTGTTCAACAACTTGAACGAGTCAAGAATCTTATCACATAAGTATCTTGACTATAATGCTAATATCCATCGAGATCTATCTCATTAGATCTGGATAATTACGATGCGCCATGATACTGTCAATTATTCACCCGATAATATTTCTAGTCACTAATATGTCAAACACATATTTAGACTAAGAAACTAACTTTAGCTCCCACTAAACTCCATGTATCATAATGGTACCTCAACACTCGAATAATACCATTTTAATAGACTACATGATTGAACCCAAAGTTCCAACTCTTTGACGTATATAGATCACTTAGCATTGATAACATCAACAAAACTTCTCCCAAGGAGAAAGTTTCATTATTTATTTGCCGAATCTCATCCTCATGAGAAGCTATATTGCTAAGAACATATGAATTGATAAAGGCATTTGGGTTGTCATAAACTCTCTATAACAAGCCCAAATTTTAAACATCTTATGTAACCTTTACGACAAGATCAAGGTAACCAACCAAAGTATTCACCTTAAATCAAGTCTCGAAAACATCTCGTGTTTCCTTCCTTATAGCATCATGTGCAAGGAGATCAATTCGAATTGCATGGTGATACGCCATCACATAGAGTTCATACTATAGAAAAGCCTTTGATGAGGGTTTAAGATTCGTTACTTTTCTCCTTATAACCACTGAGCCACAATAAAGAACGTCTTCTTGCATTGTACTCACCACTGAGCCTCAATAAATAACGTCTTCTTGCATTGTACTCAGTTTGTGGGTCTTGGACTTCCGCAAGTTCAAAATTTCTCCAACTCTGTCTTCCAGAAAATGAAAATCTTTCTGGAAAGACAGCATTATGAGCCACAAACTCTTTGTTCTCGTTTTGGAGGAGTAAAAACCAAGTGGTTCAATTTTGGATAACCCTCACAAATACACAAATTGGTTCTGAACATAAACATTTATGATCCCAAATGTATAAAAGACAAGTTAAGGACTCTCCATATCCATATCTCGTATGGAGTCATTTAGGCTATTATAGTTGGGTTTTAAACTTTTAGTGAGAAAAATAGCTTACAAAAATTGCGAAAAAACCTCAAACTATATCTCATAAAGTTCGGTTTATATACTTGACTACACCATACTCTATGGTGTCCCAAGGAGAAGGTATTATGTGAACTGGTTCACAATCTTCTTAGTGATTATCAGGATCATTACTTGATATTACCCATTTGATCTTCAAAGTCATTTCTTTGAAACTTCCGATCAACATCTTGATCTTGACGTGCTTTTGGTTTACTACTTCATTTTGAAAATATTCCATGTTTCAAAAATTACTTTTATGTCTTATTAAATAGATATGAGGTTTTCATATCTACTTAACATTACGGTAAAAGTAACCAAGTATGTATATTACCAACTATCGGCCTTACACAACCGTATGTATATGGTCGATCACCTCACTATTTGTGTTTCTTTTCTACAAAAGAAAACATAATACATGCACACATACCATAAGACTCACAATCAAATGGTTGTTCGATGTGCTTATCGTTTATTCGTGTAAACGAATTTACTTGAGGTTTGATCAATTTGGGTTCACCGAATTACAGACATTAAAATCTACAAGATAGTATAATATTTAGTTTTCGTGAAGAATGTAAAATTCCTCTAACTTGAGTGGTCTAAACCAACCACGAAGTCATCATAGGAGTAGGTACAACATTTTGTTTTAAATCACATGAGTGATGCCTTCTATGTATAAACATAGATGATTACATTCTTTTAAAACCAAATTTAGGTACATTTGTCCCATATCGAAATCATTGCTAATCTAGCACCATTTCGATACAAAAATGTCTTATGCTAGACGTCTTACGTTTTATCAATTCATGTAAACTTCTTTACAAAGAAATGACCCATACTTAGTATGTCATACTAAGATAGTGGAACTAGCCTATCCATTGAGTAGATGTCTCTTTCAACTTTTTTCTATCGCATACATCTAGGGTTGATTCTTCTTAACTCCCACTCACTTTCACATTCCTCTTTGCTTCAATCAAGCAAAAATGAATCTCATGAAGACCTCTCTTCATGTCATTTGTGATATTTTATACACTTAGTAAGAGTGAATTACTATAAAGTGAGTGAAACATGTGGCAAAATCTCAACTTCTTGCGAAATTGGACTACCTAACCGTTCAATTGTTATCATATGACTAAATTCTTTAGCGCATAAACAATCGATTTGGCTTTTATTGAATTGAGCCATTTGACGGTATTATATTGGAGTATTATTTGTGTTTTTGAAAACTCTTTTCGTAAACATTTAAATTACTCTTGAGTAATTAATATGTCATTATCATGACGGAGGTGTCACTTTCGAAATCAAGACTCTCTTGATAAAATTTGACTCCTTTTTAAACTCGTAATTTGAGTTTGCAACATGAAAACCCCTTTTTAAATATGTATGGATGTAAAGTTGTATAATAATCGCAATAATTGTTGTAAGCTTATGTAGGTGAATTAGTAAATCATGTTACCAATCATTGCTACCGAATTCCTTCAAAGAAACCGCTTCCTATGAAAGAACGAAACGAGTATAGTAATAAATAGAGGATGAAGTGCGCGATGTAATAGTAAATACGTTAAAGAACAAAAATAGGAAAAATTAACATTCAATGTTTTAAAATACTCGTGAAAACATGTTCAAAAAGTTTTAGCATTTATATAATGACCTCCCACTAAATTATATAAATGATTCCAAGATCCGTCTTTAGACAAAAATAGGCATCGCTTGGGCGAAACATCCCATAATTGTGTAAATTCGGTAAGTCACGTTGACTAATTCTACCTCTAGAACTCTTGGTCGACGGATTTCCTTAAATCCATCTACTAGCCCCGGAACACAAGACCGTCTTATATCCCGTTGAGTCCAACCAATTTTGGCGTGTGATAACCGCTTACCACCCTACTTACTCAAGGTAAAAAGAGAACACCCCGCTTGGGCGAGCGTGGCTCTAATGAACAAGAGATTCATTGGTGTTACTAATTGGCACTACTACAGAATTCATCAAGGACATCAGTGGATGGACATCGGATTTTTGAAAAAACAGATGTAATAAGTTTGCACATCGGATTTTTATAAAAGTCTGATGTAATTATATTATATGGACATCGGTTGTTATTTTCAACCCATGTCCATTATAATGGACATCGGATTAAATTACAACCCATGTCCATATAATCCTCAATTTGGGCGCAAAATGAAAACAATTCCCCCGCCCCAAATTATTTTCACTAGCATACTGAGTCAATCTATTATTACCCACTCTTCATAAAATGAGTGACCTTACCATTATTCTAAAATCCCTCATTACCCCTTTTTTATTCGGATTCCCATCTCCGTCAACAACTAACTTCCCCATCCAAGGCTCGCAGGACAAAGGTAGTTGATAGAACGCCGGTAGCCCCCTCGTGACCCACAGCCACCTTGTGAGCCACCTTGTTACTTCCGACATCAGCTCGTCAATGACCAGTTCGCAGATTTTAATCAGGTTTGTTTTTTTATCAACTTTTTTAAATCCTTTGTTTTTCCTGAATTGTTTTCGGTTTATAACTGAATTTAGGTTTTGTTTTTATCATTTAGGGTTAATGGATTGAATTATTTTAGCAATTATGTTACAATTAAGTATTAGGGTTAGGCGAAGTTTAATTGGAAGATGAGTCGTTTTAATCGATATGAGTAAAACGGATGGATTATTTTCAGTTTAATTAAGTAGGCCTTGCAATTTGGTGAATACAATAAAGTTGCTGCGATTGTGTATTATACTCATGTTGTTGTTCAAAACTCTAGTCAAGAATGATAGTGCGTCCGGCTAATAAGCTTGAATGCTTGATTCTTGTAAGTTTGTTGAGTTAGGATGAGAGATGATTTGATTGTAGTTTTTATTCTAGACATGGTAGTGTTAATGAAGTAAATCAAAGGTTGCTGGAACAACTGAAAAAAATGGGATTCCCGTTCTCTCATGCCACTTGATCACTCCATTATTCTGGTTAGTATGATTGTTAATTTTATTAGAGTGAAACATGTCGCTGGAAAATGTCACAATCTCCATTATTTGATTGTAGTTTTGCACCTGGGGATCACAAAATTAGTCTTGTTTTCTTCAGCCGCTTTCCTTTTTCTGTTCCTATGGATCTTGGCTAACTAATAAACTGAAATTCTTTATGACTATTTAGGTACTAGTACTTATATATTATTTGGTTCTATATCTATCTTTTGTCATCAGGAAATTCTAGCCTTGAGGATGCGATAACTTGGATTGTTGATCACGAGAATGACCCTGATATCAACCAGATGCCTTTGGTATGATATCCTTTTAATGTGTTTATTGGATGAACTAAGTGATTCTTTATCATATACACTTTGAGTTGGGCCTTTTTTTTAAATAATGTTTGTAATTACCAGGATGAGAATCCAGTGTAACAGGTTATCTGACTAATTGAAGAAGATGCGTGCTATAGGGTATTTGCAATCAATTGTAAGAAATGGTTTCTTTATCATATACATGATTTTTTAATGAGTTTTGTTTGAGACGGTCTCACACTCTCACCAACCCAAATCCTTGTGTTCTGTTCAGTAATTTTATAGGGTTAAAGAGAGGGTTAAATGTACCTTTGAGGCAACGACTCACTACATTTTTCTTTATGTATCATGACACAACTGCAGTGTCAATTCATTTTACGACAATTTTCATTACTGGTCGTACAAAATGAGCCTCTTGGTAGGTTTTAATAGAGTAAGGTTGCGGTTGTTTTTGGGCCAAATGTTTCTGCATTAATGTGAAGTTGTTCTCATGTTTTCGTGATCAACTATTGTCGACACTTTGGCTACACCTCAATGTTTCAGGTTGTCATATTGATATAATATATGCCTGATAGCACTTGACACCCATACATCTTGGATTCTACAACTGCTTTGATGTATGTGCTCTCTCGTGCCATTTATGGACTTCTAAACTGTGATATTAATTTATTATGGTTGTACTTTGAAGCTGTGTTGTGTTTTATTGCCGCAGGGTATTGTTCGCTATCTTCTCGTTTGTTCAATGACTGGACCTGAAGATTAGATGCATTAGTTTAGGTGTGTAATTACGAATAATGACATTCATATCGTCATATTTATCTCTTGTTCTCTGCCAAACATTAATGTATTTTGCATTATTATGGTGAGGTTGGGAGTCTGGGAAATTTGCCATGAATTATGCAAGGAGCTGAAGACAATTGATTATAGATATGTGCCTACTGATTTGTTTCTAAGGTATGTTTATTTAATTGAATTTGGTTCATTGGTAGAAATTTCATGATTAGACAAACATGTCATGTGTCATAAAACTAATTCAATGTCTGATCATCAATCACTTTTAATTGACAAAGTCATGTTATTGGTTTAATTCTTGTCGAGTTGTTGTTTTAGTGTGCTCGTCAACAAGGTGTTGTAGAATGCGGGTACTACGTCATGAGGTACATGCTGGAAATCGTCACGCGTTCTAATCCAACAAAAGCTATCAATGAGGTCAGTTTCGACATTATAGCAAAACTCGGTATTTTTTCAAGTAATTATCCTACTTTGACCGACTGCCTATACGCATTGTGGGCGAACCTGCTGCCAATTCAATGAGCTAGCTGCTGCACCCTCTTCCCTTAATTATTAGCTTATATGAAGCTGCCCTTGTGAGGCCATGTCTGACTGCCCCATTGTCATTAATATGCATTACAGGTTTTTCAAGACACCACGCCATATTCACAAGAAGAATTAGATGAGGTTCGGGACTTGTGGGCGAACTATTTTCTCAATATCTAGCCGTAGATAGCTAGCTAGCGTAGTAATGTATTAGGTAGTTGCATTTTGAAAAACTGATTACATGATCTGCAAGACCATATGTTATGTTGGCAGGGATTTGTTATGCCCTTTGTTGTTGTTCGTTAGTTGTTGAATTCGGATGACGGAGACGGTTGCGTTGTATGTTGATTGGGATCGGTTTTTATTAATTGAAATCGATCATTTTGGTTGAATGGCAGTTGGCATGTTTTGGCATTCAAATTGATGTAATGCAATATGAATTGGCCTGCTCTTTTCAAATTTAAAAAAAAAAAAAACAATATAAAGGACAGCGGATTTATAAAAGTTCGATGTAATTCTAGCTTCAAAGGACATGGGCTTTCTATAAAAATCTGATGTACATTACACATATGGACATCGGATTAATGTTAAAATCTGATGTTCATTACTCATATGGACATCGGATATATTTAAAAATCCGATGTGCATATATTAATGGACATCGGTTTAAAGTCCCATGTCCATTACACCCCATATGGACGGGACTGAACTCTACATCGGCCTATAATCCGATGTCCATGTGTCTAGAAGTCCGATGTCCTTCATGATTTCTGTAGTAGTGTGGTAAGGCTAATCTCAATTTTAGTTATGTGAGAGATCTTGTCAATTTAGTCATGAATTCCCTTTAAGTGAACTAAGTCGGCGAATGTAAATGACGTGAATTGACAATCGCGAAGATAAAATGCATGTGAATGGCGATTTTGGCATGCGCGAAAATAAAACAAGCAAACATGTAAGCATATGAATAAATCCTAGTATGACCACCTAGTTAATAAAAACTAGTCTATTATATTTCGGAAACCAACTCCTTGGTCCCTTGCCTCTTCATTCCATAAGTGGCTCTTCCTTGTGGGATTTGGAACACCTTCCAAAAATAGACTCCGTCTCGTTGTAATCCGTCTTTTGGAAACGCCGGTAAAAATAACTATTACAAATGAATTACATAGCTATTCCTATTATACATTAATTAATAAAATAAATAAAACTATTAATTAATTACAAACCGACAATACGAGATTGTATTTAATTACAAACAAATCGATATTCCCATTCATTTCGGGTAATAACGATTAAAATTAACTAGGCCATACTAGGTACAACAAGATAAATACTTTAAATAAATGATTATCATTCATTCAACTTAAATAAATATGCTTAAAATGCTGTAAAATGATGCCAAAATCGCCCTACCTATCATTCATTGGTATCCATCTCGGGTTTTGTGGATTTAATCGATTTTTAACATGTAAAAATCAATAGTTAACTCTTAAATCTCATTTAAGTCCAAACTAATTGTCCAAACTGTTTTGAACCTCAAAATTAGTCCTCACTAATTTTATGACAAATTATTAGTTTGATTTGGTCATAATTTGCTAATTTAATCGAAAAAATCATAATATTTAAGTAAAAATCCAAAATAATTGAAAAATTACCCAAAAAATTGAAACAAACATTTTTAGTATTCTGGAACACTCTCAAGAACACCAAAATATCAGAAAAATTGCCCAAAAATTCCGGATAAATTTTGTGAAGAAAAAGATCGATATTTATCGGTTTTTAACCACTAAAACCAATAAACATCAAAACAAAGTGAAAACACACATGCAAAATCACTTTTGACATTTAAATAATATTCTTAAATGTACATAAATTTATCATGGGCAGAATCAAAAATTTCGAAATTATGATTAATTAATTGGGCTTTTATCGACTTTTTACTCAAAAAATCATTAAACATACAAAAGTCCGAACCAACCTTCAACTTTTTGCATACAATCAGTAGAAAACATGCATGAACTACCATAAAAACTCTATGCACCGAATCAACATTTAACTAATTTTAGTCAATTTTTCACTAAAATTCGACATTTTGACTCGGTTTTCTACCAAAAATCATTAAAATTAGCAAAATTACTTCACAAATCACCAAAAAATTCCACAAACCTTTTGAGATCAGTAGGTATGCATGTCCCAAAAATTTCGTGCGAAAACCTCTTCCAACACAATTTTTGAGTTTTTACTAATTATCTCATAATTCATTAAAATGCTTAAAATCAACATGCAAATTACAAGCCTAAGCTCTGATACCACTTGAAAGATCATAGATCCATATTAGACTCTCTAATAAAATTAATTTATCTCATAAATTGTTGTTTATGTGATCTATGTAACATGCATGCTAATATGAAAGCATAAAAGGAAAGAACAATTTCCTTACATTGAATTTGTGGTAAAAAGGGCACAAACTAGTTCACCTTACTAGCTTGTTCTTGAGCTTATACCAATGGAAGATCCTCCTTGCAAATCTTCAAAATAGAAGATCTCCTTCAAGAAGCACCCAAGAACATATACCCAATAATCTAACAAATATAAACTAGATACTTGTTAAATTTAACCCTTTATAATATGTAAATACTAATACACTTAGTATTTATTTTATTTTTTGATTACTAACAATCTTAGTAAAATATTTATATTAATTTTAGAGAGATGAATTTATTTTCACACATCAAAACTTCTTGAGTTGAGTGAAAAAAAATAAAACAACACAATAATGTTGTAGTGTGGAGGAAGGGAGGACGGATGGATGGATTAAGTGAGGGAGTTAAGTTGTATTTTTATGCCCAATGACTTGGTGCATAGAATAGACAAAAAGCAATGGAAAGATGCACCACCAATTAGATTAAAAGGCATGCACAAGTGTGTCATAGTTGTGTTTTGTGCACACAACCATATACACAATTTACACTGTCCATATTACCCATTTACGGGTCCATTTTGGTTCTTATATTTGTCGCACAAATACGTGTAAATTTTATTTAAACATCGTTTTATGTTTAAATGCTTCCCGATAAATATTGACTAAAACACTCCGTAAATATACGTGTACAGCTACACATATATTTTTACGTACCAATACTAATCACATTAGTAAATTAGTACCTATCTTAAAAATTAACTTCTTAATTATTAATTCCCATCTCAAAAATTTATTATTCAATTATCACATAATTAAATAATAATTATCGCGCCTCGAGTTCACGACTCAAAATCTCTCTAAAATAATCGACTAACCTTTTAGTCTATAAATCAAGGGACTAAATAAATTGTATCTCATACAATTAATTAGTTGTCAATTGGGGTTTGTTCCTTTAGGTGTGACCGAAAGGGGTCAGTTGATCACCGCCGTCTCACGACAATAACGTCAAACTCTAGTCAGCCAACCGTTATCGATTTACGTTAATCAACTGACGAGGATCAAATAATTAAATATCTGATGATATTCCATTAATGAGATTTATTATGTTAACGCACTATTGTGGAGGACACTAACTCCAACACTATAGGTGTGACCTTAAGGGATTAACTGATCACCACCGTCAAACGACAGTAATGTCAAACTCTAGTTAGCCAATCATTACCGATTAATGTTGATCAGTTGACTATATAATGAATCATCTCTTACGTATTCTTATTATGAGATTTAATTATGATGTTTAATCATGTGATCGCACTAATGTTGAGGACACTTACTCCAACACTTAATCGATACATGAGGGCCATGGTTCGTCCTGAGCTGATGGAGAAGGAGACTTCTCCTACTACTGTCGATCTAGGTGTCATTTTGGAGGTATGAACCTTCCTTTATATCTTTTGTCTTTATAGAATTTAGAAATCATAGATCATTTAATAAATGAAAGATCATTTAGAAAATAGATATGAAAAATCATTTGAAAATCAAAGATAATTTGGAGAATAATTGGTGAAATGAAAGATCATTTAGAGAATAAATTGCGAAACGAAATGAAAGATCATTTGAACAATAGTAGGTGAAATGAAAGATCATTTTTTGATTGAAATAACCCTTTGTTTTCTAGGCATGGGTGTACTCGTACTTCCCCGGCTTTGCTCCTACGAGGGCTGCGGACGTGGTGAGAGAGTACCCCGTGATGAGAGATTGGATCATGTGCTGGCAGAAGAGTCAGCGGTCTGCTTACGACACCTGCAAGAGGGGTGTCAACGCTTTTCAGTTGGACAATGTAAGTACTCTGCCTTGCTTTCACTTTCTATTTGTTTTTCTCAATTAATAGCGATCATAGGAATGACCCTTGATATACCAATGTAGTGGGTGTCGAGACCCTAGGAGATTTACCCTGGTGCTCGAGCCTTTGTGGCCGATGTTCTCCGGCCTAGGAGTTCGAGCAAGCTGCTTCTTACGACGCCCATGGGGCCTGTGTGGTACTTGGGTGAGCGTTTGGCTAGGCAGTGTCTCTGTGACGTCTTCACGGTTCCTATCGATCCTCCATGGACGATGTTTAGGGAGCCTTCGGAGGCTGAGAGGACGGCTGACCTGGCAGGAGCGAGGGGTGACGCTCTCTTTCTCCCTGACCTCAAGTACTCGGAGTTTGTGTAGAGGAGACTGGCGTACTGGCCGATCGTGATGAGTATACTTCTTACTCGGCTGTTTGGAAATGATGACTTCCTTTGATTATAGTTGACAAATTTGATTCGGCAGGAGATCGATTAGGCGGGCATGAAGACCCGAGCTTTAGCTGAGACTTTGGAGTACCCAGGCCCAGCTGGTATGACGGTGTCCATGGAGATCACGTCCTTCCCTGAGGTAGTGATAGAGGCTGGACTCGACGAGTGGCAGCACGTCGTGAGGAGGGTAAGTGATACGATAGTTTTAGTACCAAAAATAAATACCTAAGACAACTAATAGAAGCTAGTGGAAGTAGGGTCGATCTCCACAGGGAGGCTATTATATCTATCTGCTATCTAAATCTGTCTGGTAACAAATGGGGGTTTTAAATAGATTTCTAAACTAAAAGGAATAGGGCAAGAGAAATTGAGCAGTAAAGACAATGAAGAGAAATAGGAGTGTGGTCAAATAAAGAGAGATATGTCAGTAAGTCGGTTCACCATGGCAATTAATCAACTCAGTCATAAATAGTTCAGACAATCTAATGTGAGAAGGGTAAGAGAAAGGTCCTTCCGGTCCGCTATCCAACCTATAATACAACTAACTTAACTTCCGTGCTCGTAAGGGTAGTCTACTGTTCATAATAGGTCAGTTCATTCCAATCTTCCGATCTAGGATTGAATTTAACCAAATTAACAATTTTAGAAGCGTGCACTCAACTAAACGATTACAATTATATTGTCATAAAACAGTTCTCACAATTTAATGATCTAACCTATTCATAACATCGTCAACTCACTACCATGGCTCCCCTAATTCTGACATAGAGAGAACTAGCTACTCGTGCTATTAATGATACTAACAATAACAATGATGAATAAACTAGAGGAAGACATAATAGGAAGATTAAAGGAACAATATTGCACAAACTAATAACAATAATTAAACAGAGATTAAGGAACAATTAAGAGCAAAAGGAATTAAATTGAGTATAAAGAGTAGAGAAAGATTACAAAGAGATGAATCCAGCAATAAGAACGAGTTTAACGTAGCAAAGGAGAAAGGAAAACAAAGTGTCTGCTTCAAGATAATTAGGGACTGATTAAGAGTGTAAAGTATGATAAAAGATGATGATTTAACCTAATGCCGTCTTCCTTATATAGGGAAGAGTTTTTATTAAATAAACTAAGATAATCACGGATTAGTAACCCGTGTAAATTAGCAAAGTACTCGATCGAGGCATTTGAGACCTCTCGATCGATAAATTCTTCAGCAAATCCTCTCGATCGAACAATCAGCACATTCGATCGAGAGCCTCCAGATTAGTACCCTTTGATCGAGTACAACAGGGACTCGATCGAACATCTTGAACCGTCAAAACCACTCGATCGACCAAAATAGCTCTTGATCGAATGGTTAGCCACTGAAAACAGCTTGAACACGCTTGGTCAGCTTCCAAGGACCTCCTTCACGCTTCCCGAGGCATGGCACTTCCGCTCTAAATCATCCATCTCCATAAATGCAAGCTAGGAGGAACGAATGAGGCACGATTTCACCACTTTGAGGTCCGTTCCTGCAAATGAGACGAAACAAACCAAAGTAGCCTATTCGGGGCATTTTGCAATACAAAACAACGAGAATGATATAAAAATGCGTGCAATAAGAGGCTAAAAAGACTATATAAATTGCACGTATCAAATATCCCCAGACCGAACCTTTACTCGTCCTCGAGTAAACTAAATGCAAACTAATGGAACGAAAATGAAAACTCAGAGCTAGCTATAACTTGTCCACTCAAATCGTTTAATGCAAACAAAAATGACATTTATAGCTACAACAGTCAAGCGCAAACGAGTTGTATGATGTCTATAAATAAGCTGAACTGTCAACCTTGCAAGACCTTTAAAATTGGACTCTCACCGGTCACTCTTCTCTCATGAAGCAAAGGGTAAGTATAAAAGTGCAAGAGAAGAAGAGAAAATAGTCACTCACCTAAACTACGACCCACATAAACATGCTTGCAACAAAAATGATAGACAATTCTAATCACCATACATACATTCCAACCAAACAGTGTCTATCACAGGCGAAGGCTTACAAAAGTTATGGTTTAGTGAGGCAACGGGTAAGCAAAGGCAAAACAGTTATGAGATATGTGGAGGTAATGCGTTAACCTAGCACCTAAACAATACCATACTAAGCAAATCCAAATCTTAACCAATTATAAAATCAAACTCAAGTACCCCTCTATAGGCACAAAACTCACCAACCAATACACAACTCCTCAAAAAGATACAAATAATGCATAGGAGTAAGACCGTCACAAACTTCCCTTTTTTACACGGTCTGTTTTTCTTTTCTTCTTTTCTAATTCTTTTCTCATTTTCCTGCCCAAATTTTTTCTTCTTCTTTTTTTTTCATTTTTCAGAACTTTTTTCTTTCAATTCCAACATATCCTCCTTTCTTTTCTTTTCTACCAACTCCAAACAAGATAAAACAAACCAACTCGCATCAATGGAAAATATACCACAAAAATACACTAAACTAGCTTGACAGGCATGCTTAATTTGGGTGTAGTTAATGGGTCAAAGCGGCTAAGTTTGGCTAATGTGGAGCTAAATGGGTGAAAATGAAAGAAAGGGTAAATTGCAAGCGCCTCCCTGCATGTGACACCGACCACAAACCCGAATGTATGCAAGCAAAAAGCAATCGAATTTCATAGAAGTGCAAAATAATGAACATGTTATGCAAGGAGTATACTACTCTCAATTCCTACATGAACTGGTCATGAATGACACCAGTTATACGACTCTAAATCTTAGAAATTTTAAAGTAGTTTGCCAATTTTTCTGGTCAAGTCTATATGTTCAGCTGTATTTTAACATTAACTCGTAGACTATGCGCATGACAAATCTAATAAAATGTCAATCTGAAGCAAGGCTTAAGTTAAATGACAAGTTACAGTGCAAAATCATCGCAGAAATCTACCATTCCGACTCGACCTATATGCAAAAATAAACGTGATATTTTTGAATTTTTCTATTTTGTTTGTGATTTTTTCATAATATTTTGAAATTAAAAACAACAGTGCAATCAAAAAATAAACGTGAATGTAAAAACAAATGCAAGTGTAGACTCAAAGGATGCAATACCCTCCCCAAACCAAAACGGACAACGCCCTCGTTGTCCTCCAGCATACACCAGCAGTATATATACGGGGAACGGGATAAATACAACCAATAAATGAATGAAAAAATAAATAAATGGAGATGAAAAATAAAGAAAGCGAAAATACTTACAAAATAAGCGAACTTCCCCAAACCAGCCAGAAAACTGGGGAAGTGAGTAGACAAGTAGCTACTCGTCAGCCTTTTCCTCCTCACCAACCACCGTGAAGTCGGGGTCACGCTTCTGCTCCCGTCTCCTCCTCTCGTCAGCTCGAGCTCTCTCCTCCGGCTCAGCTGTGTCCGCCTCGCTCTCCGGCTGTGGGTACCCCTCCGCCGGGTACCGGTAGAAAGAAGGGTGTGGCCAGCTGTCTGGAATGGGACGTCCTCTCCGCATGTGGTACTCATATAGAGAGAACAAGGCAAATGCCTAATCCCGCTCTATACGAGCCACTCTCCTGCACATCTCAGGCAACAAACCATCACGACGCCATTGGTCCATGACCTCGGGTGCCTCAAAGGGTGGAGAAGGAACAAAGTTAGCCGGCAATTCCGACTGAGGAACTGAAGGAGTAGGGATAGGGGTCGGTGTAGGCGTAGGCGTGGACGTGGACTTGGACGTCTGCCCAGCCTGAGTCGGTGTGGACCCCTCTCCGGTCTCAGTTCGCTTCCGCTTCTTAGAAGCGGAAGAAGTGGAAGGAGCAAGTGTAAGGAGGTAGGAAGGTAAAGGTGGAGGTAACCTACCCGACACAGTGGTCAAAGGTGAAAGACTTGGTAGGTCGGGAAACGGTAAGGTCACGGACTCGGAACCACAGATCTTCCAAGTCCGCTGGTCCTTAGCTAACCAAAACATCGCCTGAATGGCATTAAAATCTAGGTACACATCCTTATCTACATGTGTCAGGCCTCGAGGGAAGTCAGTGAAGAGGGTACGGGCAATGTAGGGCTATCAATGTTCAAATAGCCCCCTAAAATAGACAACTCAACGTTGTTAGGCTCGCGACGGCCAAAGATCGTCCCTCCTATGAGACGAAGAAAGTAACGAGCTGGGGGAAGATGGACGTGAGCCACCTTGCTTTGGTCGTAGGGAGTCTGTGCAATGGTAGGCCAAAGTAAAGACAGGATCTTCCGAGGAGCATCCTGATGGCCATGAGAAGTCAAACCCAACCTCTTCCCGAACTCATCTAAGGTCCAAGTAAAAGTCTGGTTGAACAGTCGAAAAGAAACACAAAAACTCTCCGGGTCAGTGTCATAGGCAGCGGATGAGAACATAAAAGAGCTAAAGAACTCTAGTGTCACTTGCTCATACGTGAGCGCTCTCAACGTGGTCAAACCAGTCATCCCAGTCCCGTTCAATAACTCAGCCACGGGTTCTAAAATCCCCAACTTATCTAATGAAGAACAACACAAAATTTTTGTAGAGGTAATGTCACGGGCCATCAAATGCTGAAAACGCTTACGATGAAGCGAGTTAACTAACGTATCTAAGGATACTTGGGAAGCAAGTCTAGAGAGTCATCGGCCACAAACCTGGCAGCCATGCCCCGAGCAGCTGTGGAACCCTCTCCTCGTCCCCGTCTCTCTCCTCGTGAACCTGCGGCAGCAGCTAGGGCTGGAGCATGGCCAAAGACCGGTCTAGGTACGAGTGCAGACGAAGTAACTGTGACAGAGGGTGTCGACACAGCAGGGGTCGACACCAAGGATGGTATAGGGGCAGTAGTAACAGTAGTAGTAACAACAGGGCTGGTGACGGTGGTGGCAGCAGGAACCACCGTCTCAGAGGTAGATGGGGCAGTAGTAGAACTAGAGGCGGGCAAAGAACTACTATCCATCCTATTAAGCAAACTAAGTCTTAAAATCAGAGCACAATCCAACAACAAAACGATTTCTCCCCAAATTTCAAAAATTTCGAAAACCTAAATGCTAAATTAAGGCCGAAAAATTCAATTGAACAATAGGAAATAAGGAGAAGGACTTACTTGTGAATTACCCAAGAAGAAATGAAATTAAAATCAACAAATAAGCACCAAATAATCGGATTAAAACCCGATTTTTCGCAAACCCTAAAATCCCAAAAAACCGGAAAAAGCACGAATTTCAAAGGGAAATTAAGGGGCTTTGGTCGAGATTATTGCAAAGAACAAATTGTGGGTAATTAATTTGGTAAAATGGGAAGAAAAATGGGGATTTGGGGGATTTGTTAGGGGTTTATCGCAAAAACAAGGAAGAAGGAAGAAGAAGAAATGAAATAGAATAAGGGAAATAGAACACTCTCTTGCGTATTATCAACATTTTCACTCGATCGAGTGATTTAAATCAGCTCGATCGAAGGCTTTCTTCACCATTTTGCTCGATCGAAAACTTGGGATTTGTTCGATCGAAAGGTTCCTTCTCCTCCTTGGATTCTTCTCGGCCGAAAACAATAGAATGTTCGATCGAGTACTTTAGCTCCCCATTTCTTCTCGATCGAGTACAGGACAACTCGATCGAGGAACCTTCAATATGGGCATTTCGATCGAGTACTCTAGTTTACTAGATCGAAGGCTTTACCTGGGCATTCTGCTCGATCGAGTACAAAAAATACTCGATCGAGGCTTTCTCCTTTGGCACACATCCCAATGCAGATATCTTCCCCAAACCTGCATAAAAACACAGCAAAATACTTCCCCAAAATACCAAAATCACAATACGCAGTATATATTCGGTCTCACACTAAAGACTAACTACGCTATTGTCTAAAGTCTAAAAGCAAAATAAAATGTCTAACAGAAATTCAAATTACAAAGTTTTTACAACGGGACATTTCCCGTTTATCTTCCGAAGCACTTCAACAGCCCAAACGAGGGCATCTGACTTGAGGAGGTCCCTTCAGCATCGCGGACTGTCCTCTTGGATCGCCATGAGCTCGAACTGGTGGAAGAAGAATAGTTCGCGTCCACATACGCCTTCTGTAACAACCCGGATTATAAAACAAAGGGAAAAACTTATATAAAAAGGATATCAGAGTACGATACTGATAAAAGGGTCAAGGTGGCGGAAACACCAAGCCCAAATCCGGTTCGCTACTAATCCAAAACCAAACTAATACATTATTCAAAGGTTCTTAAAACATAAAGTAAAGTCCTAATTTATTATTCATCTCGCCGCACAGTACTTCTCCAGCAAGGTATCATCCAAAAACAGCAATCATCTGAACAACATGAGAATGGGGGTCGACAATCAGTCGGGAGTAACTAGATGCTCTCCCAGTCATGTTTACAACAATTGAATATAATCAATAATCATTAACAAATGAAATGTAAAACCAGTAAACATGCGAGATCATCTATTCTCATGAAAAACCCAACAAAGCTTACCATGACTTAACAATCTTAAACGGATGCAAGCATGCAAACCCAGACCATATGCAAGAACTAGACCATGAACACTTACAAGACTAGTATCGACAAACGACCCACCACAACCTAAGGCACAAAGCTAGCATCAAAGCATAGCAACCATGGCGACACACAATCCACAGCAACAGAAGGCACAAAGCTATCATCAAAGCATAGCCGAATAGAGCGAACGCCGTTAGAGCGTATAACGATCGCCTCTAATCGATGGAGCGTATAACGCACTTTGCCTCCATCGGTGTGGAGCGTATAACGACGCCTCCAAGGTACTATGTATAGCGTATAACCACTGCCTATATGTCTAAGACCTGGCGAGACTCTCGGTGCAATAACTGTACACCGAACGACACTCGGGGAACAGAGCGTTTCATGCACTGCCTCTGCTACCCCCCCGACCATAGACCATACACCAATCCCCGAAGGGTAGCATTTGTTCGTTCCGATAGTATACAAATGATACTACCGTCATCTATTCAAACCAACCAACAAACAAATGCACAGTATAACTGACTGTACTAACATGCGTGAACAACATCACGACTCAACTCATAGGATAGTATATTGAAGGAAATGTAGATCTTTATACATGTTAACATACTCATATATGTCAAATTAATTTTGTCATAAAATTAAAACGGATTTTATGCATGCAAACATTAATATAAAAGAAGAGAAATAATGTCCTTACATTCAATATTTCGGCAATATTGGGCACAAGAGAGATCACCTTTCTCTACTTGTTCTTGAGCTATTCCAATGGATGAACAAGATCTAAGAATAAGATCTCTCCCCAAGCTTTATACCCAAGGCTTAACACTTAATCTAATTAATATTATAAGTACTAGTATAATATTAATCTTAGTAGAAAATTGAACCAAAATAATGTATAACACTTGAATTATTTCGGTTTTGATGAGAGATAAAGAGAGGATTTTATTTCTCTAGAATTTTTCTTTTGGATGAGTGAAGTGGAATGAATATGATACACTAGCTTTTAGTATATTATTTGGTAAAAATATAGAGAAAAACAAAAGCAATTGTCTTCCCCAAAACCGTGTAAGAGGAGGGCTATTGGGGAGCCAATGCATGAAAAATTTGTTCTTCACAAGAACAATAGGCTTGCATGCCTAGACTTGCATTTTTCATCATTGTGTTTTATCAACTAAATAAAACAATTAACTAGCTTAATTCTCCCCAATTTTTCGGCACTTTACATAATATGGATCCCATATTATATTTGTCAATTGTCAATATGTTACATGTTACATGTCACATATATTTGTTATGTATTTTTAACATATTAAAAATCAACGTATTAATAAAAATACGTCACATACAAAAATTGACTTAGTAATTTCATAATTACTTGTGCCAAAATATTTTACCAATTTATAAATTTCAACTGATTGAATTTATAATAATTCATTCATTTTAATTGTTACATATAAACAATTTATTTCATCCGAGTAATTATACAATTTAATTACTCCGACCGTATCTCATTTAATCACATTTCAATTTGATACGTAAATTTTACTTCCAAAATCGTCCGTCAATTTTCAAGTAATTTAATCAACTCGCAACGTTATACGATTAATTAAATAATCAATTAAGTGTATTGCCCTTTAGGTATGACCTAGGGGTCAATCGATCACCACCGTCACACGACGTGTAATGTCAAACTCTAGTCACCAATCATTACCGATATATGTTGACCAAATTGACAAGAATAATATTACTTCCCAATTGTATTCTTAAAATGAGATTTAATAATGATATTTAAATCATGTGATCGCACTATTGTTGAGGACACATTTCCCAACAATCTCCCACTTGTCCTCGACAAGTGTGCGTCACCAATTCTCTTGTCCTATTACTATCTCCCACTCAATGCAAGGTGTCTTTCAGTCGTACTTGCAAGTGATCATATCGAGAGGTTCTCGATCCGGAGAATAACCGATTGACCGGATTTATCCACACCGGATACCTTCCGAGCGTGGCCACGCATTTTCCAATTCATTACTCCTCGAGTGGCCCCGAGATATTGTTATAACCCTGACTAGGGGTGGACAATTCCTATCGCACTCATTCCCTTCGACTAGCCACAGCCATCATAACCCAAAATATGCCCATTTGACCCCATTTACGAAGGTCGTAGTAACACAAATCAAAGTTAATCTGAAACTGTGCCATCTTAGGAGAATAGTCTTTAGTCAAAAGAATCGACTCATTTGAATACTATAGTAGCTCTCGCCACGACCGTGGCTATATAAATTTGCCGAAACTCTATAAGCGGTCATTAGGCCCGACAAAAAATTCTTAACATCTGCCTATGTGATCGACTAGTCATCTCACATGACTCTATGGCACTTGAACTTGCCATCAATCGCCTCACACTCTAGTCACTTCGAGACGTCACCCCATACAAGTGACTATGGGCAAATACTATGTTAATCCGTGTTCACTTTAACGGGGTTCAATTGTCTCCACAACCCGTTTGGATGTAACAAAGTATAAATTAAAGATAAAAGACAAATGTGATTATGAACATGAACAAAAACAACACTTTTATTTCATTTCAAAATCTAACAAAAATTTGGTACACGTTTAAGTCCCATGGACGTAACATGCCCATCATGCTTAGCCTGCGATAAAGGCTTGGTGAGCGGATCGGCTATGTTGTCATCCGTCCCAACCTTACAAATCGCAATTTCCTTTCTTTCAATGAAATCTCTTATTACATGATACTTTCTAAGTACATGTCTAGATCTATTACTAGACTTTGGCTCCTTAGCTTGGAAGATCGTCCCACTATTATCACAATAGAGAGTGATGGGATCATCGGCGGTAGGTACTACTTTTAGACCTTCCGTGAATTGCTTGATCCACATGGCTTCCTTGGCGCCTCGATGCCGCAATGTACTCACCTCCGTTGTTGAATCATGATTCTGACTTCCTTGAAGCTTCTCCACTTTACGGCACCACCATTGAGCATGAAAACAAAACCAACTTGTGATTTCATGTCATCTCTATCTGTTTGAAAACTTGAGTCCGTGTATCCATTAACACGCAACTCTGTGTCTCCTCCAAACACAAGGATAGAGTCCTTAGTTCTTCTCAAGTACTTAAG
This sequence comes from Silene latifolia, assembly GCF_048544455.1. Classification (NCBI taxonomy): domain Eukaryota; kingdom Viridiplantae; phylum Streptophyta; class Magnoliopsida; order Caryophyllales; family Caryophyllaceae; genus Silene; species Silene latifolia. The sequence goes on from NC_133536.1 coordinate 142,881,007, forward strand.
GATGTTCTTGACAGCAATCCAGTGACTCTCACCTGGATTCGCTTGATATCTACTCGTCATGCTCAAGGCATACGAGACATCGAGACGTGTGCATATCATGGCATACATGATTGATCCAACAAATGAAGCGTAAGGGATCAACTTCATGCGTTCAATATCATGGGGTTCGGAGGGACATTGAGTCTGGCTCAATATCGTTCCGGTTACCATTGGTACCAAACCCCTTTTGGATTTGTCCATGCTGAATCGTCGAAGAATCTTATCAACATAAGACTCTTGACTAAGTGCCAATATCCTTTTGGGTCTATCTCTATAGATCCGGATACCTAATATGCGTTGTGCCTCTCCTAAATCCTTCATTTGGAAGTGGTTGCCTAACCACTTCTTAACTGAAGACAACATTGGAATATCATTTCCAATGAGTAGTATGTCATCGACATACAAGATTAGGAATACAACATTGCTCCCACTGAATTTCATGTATAAACATGGTTCCTCAATATTTCGAGTGAAACCATTTTCTTTTATAACATGATTGAATCGATGATTCCAACTTCTAGATGCTTGCTTAAGACCATAAATGGATCTCTTAAGCTTGCACACTTTGTTAGGATTTTTAGAATCAACAAAACCTTCGGGTTGTAACATGTACACCTCCTCTTCTAAATGCCCATTTAGAAAAGCGGTTTTGACATCCATTTGCCAAATTTCATAGTCATGAAATGCGGCGATCGCTAACATAATCCGTATGGATCTTAGCATGGCTACGGGGGCGAAGGTCTCATCATAATGGAGACCTTGGACTTGGGTAAATCCTTTTGCCACTAGCCTAGCTTTGTAGACATCGTCATGTCCTTCTATGCCATTTTTGACTTTGAATATCCATTTGCATTGGAGGGTCTTGCCCCTTTAGGCAAATCTACCAAGTCCCAAACTTGGTTTTCAAGCATAGAATCCATTTCGGATTTCATGGCTTCAAGCCATAAGGTGGAATTAGGACTAGAGATTGCGGCCTTGTAGGTGGCGGGCTCGTCACTTTCTATAAGCAACACATCGAGTGTTCCATCTTCCTCGATAAGTCCCACATATCGATCGGGATGGCGAATTACTCGGCCCGTCCTTCTTAGTGGAGGAGGTGCAACCGCGTTAGACGACGAAGGAACATCTTCTTGCGTCTCTACCTCGGTTTGTGGCTCTTGAACTTCATCAAGTTCAAAATTTCTCCCACTCTGTCTCTTAGAAATAAATTGACTTTCTAAGAAGACAGCCTCACTAGACACAAACACTTTGTTTTCTTGAGGTTTGTAGAAGTAGTAACCTCGGGAGGTTAAAGGATAACCTACAAAGATGCATTTTTCGGATCTTGGGGCAAGCTTATTGTCGGGTTTAGCCTTGACGTAAGCATCACATCCCCAAATTTTCATATAGGATAGATTAGGAACTCTTCCTTTCCATGTCTCAAATGGAGTCTTTTCGGTGGCTTTAGTGGGACTATTATTCAAGGATAGAATTGCAGTTTTGATTGCAAATCCCCAAAACGAGTTCGGTAACTCGGTTTGACTCATCATGGATCGAACCATATCTAGTAAGGTTCGGTTTCTCCTTTCGGCAACACCATTAAGTTGAGGTGTTCCGGGTGGAGAAAGTTGTGATATAATACCACGACTTTTCAAGTGTGAATCAAATTGAAGGCTAAGGTATTCACCACCACGATCGGATCGTAGTGCCTTAATCCTTTTGTTCAATTGGTTCTCTACTTCGTTTTGAAACTCCTTGAATTTCTCAAACGCTTCACTCTTATGTTTCATCAAATAGATATACCCATATCTACTTAAATCATCGGTGAAGGTTATGAAGTAGTCATAATTACCACGAGCGGTGATAGTCATTGGTCCACATACATCGGTGTGTATGAGTCCCAATAGTTCACTAGCTCGTGTCCCTTTACCGCTAAAAGGATTACGAGTCATTTTGCCAAGTAGGCAATATTCGCATGTACCAAATGATTGATAGTCAAATGGTGTAATCACATTAGTTGAAATTAATCTTTTGATGCGATTCTCGTTTATGTGACCTAATCGACAATGCCAAATGAACGCTTCACTTGGGTCACTTGTTTTGAGTTTCTTTGATTGAATGTTATAAATATCATTTGTCGGATTTGAGGTCTCTAAAATGTAAATGCCATTAATGGAAGAAGCTTGGCCAATAACCAAATCATTCCTTGAAATAGAGCAACGATTGTTCTTAATGACAAAACAAAAACCATCCATGTCTAGCATGGCGATTGAAATAATATTTTTAGAGAGCGTAGGAACATAAAAACAATTATGCAAATACAACTCAAAACCATTTGGCAAAGCTAGAACATAAGTTCCTTTGGATTCGGCCGCTACCCGAGCTCCATTTCCAAGTCGAAGATCCACATCTCCCTTGCTAAGCTTCTCCACATCTCTTAAACCCTGTAAATGATTACAAAGGTGAGAACCACAACCGGTATCAAGTACCCATGTCGTAGTGGAAGTATAATTTATATCAATAACATAAATTTCTTTAGGAATTGTACCTTTTGGAGTAATGAGTCCTTCCCTTATATTTCGCAAATACATAGGGCAATTCCTAAGCCAATGTCCCATGCCATAGCAATAATGGCACTCATCATTAACTTGCTTGAAGTTTTTGACTTTCTTTCCTTTCTTCTTGAACCTCTTACCCTTTGATGCAAGAACTTGATTGCTAGAGCTCCCACTAGCTTTGGCATCTTTATCTTCCAGAGACAAAGACCCTATAGATCGTATGAGGTAGTCTTCCTGAGACGGACTCACACGAGGTCTAGTAGTAGTGGGTGGTTTAGAAGTGGTGATGAAATTAAGGTTTCCATCCGAACCTATCCCGAAATGAAGTTCTCTAGTTGTATCGAAATTATTGTTGGAGCATACGTCGTCAAGAACATGGTGATATGACTCAATAGTAATGGGTGCGGTAGCATTTGATGGATTCATTGTAATGCACTACAAATATGGAGGAAAGGAAATATTAACATTTGTCTTTTTAAATCATACTTGTAAATTTAACAAGATATGAACATTTATATAGTGACCTCTACCCAACTATAATAAATGATTCCAAGACCCAAATTCATATCAACTTAGGCACGGGGTAGCCGATGAAACCCTCATCAATATAACTCGGTGGATTAACCTTTTAATCGATTCTACTTTTAGAACTCTTGGTCGATAAAATTACTCTAATATTTATCTATAGCCCAAAACACATCAACAAGGGCACGGGGTAGCCGATGAAACCCTTATCAATTACTTTTGTTGAGTTCAATCCAAATTTCGAATAAATGTGTCCATTATCCAAACCCATATTAATTTAGGCACGGGGTAGCCGATGAAACCCTCATCAACATGAATTCGGTGGATTAGACATTTATCACCCACTTCCCCTACGTAACAAGGTTTGTACCCCGGGGTAGCCGAGTGCACTCCCTCGCGAAATAGGTTTTCATGGTTTCTACTATTTGGTAAGGCTATGTCTCAATTGTTTGTTTTAGCGAGAGGTCATGTCAATTTATTATCTATCACGTTTTAAGTGAACTAAATCGGTGAACTACGATAATTCTAATTGACACGGTCGATAAACTCGATAAAATAACAATGCATGTTTAGTTATGGCGATTTAGCGATGCATGTGACATAAAATAAAATGCAAGCATAAAATAAATAAATCCTAGTATGGCCTTTCCTAAAATAGAAAAACTATTAATCTATTACATATTCGGAAACCAACTCCATTGGTCCCTTGAACTTCGGTTGTGGCACACATCTCGAGGTAACACCGTCTTTATGTATCGCCATTCTTGAAGAAATCCGTCTTTTGGAACTCCTAAATGAATAAAATTACATAATAAATTACATAATTTCCTATTATACATTTGTAACTAAAATAAAATAAATCTATTAAATTACAAAACGGTGATACGAGATCACAATAAAAATTACAACCGAATCGATATTCCCATACATTTCGGAAATACCAATTAAAATCTAAGGCCATACTAAGTAAAATTACATAATTCAAAATTACATAAATTAAAATTATGACAATCATAAGAAAATGCAGCATTATAATATGTATGAACATGCTCAATTTTTATGCTAAATCGCCTTTTAATTAGCCAATATCGTATATTACTCGGTTTTTACGGATTTGCGTGATTTCAACATTTTATAATCACAAAAATACATAAACTCATATTTATGCATAAGTTAATTACCCTAACCTCTTAGGACTCAAAATATAGTCTTCACTAATAATTTGACCATAATTAACCTTTATTTATAAAATTGTTCATAAAAGGACCAAAAATTACAAAAATAAGCCATTAAACTTCAAATAAATCGAAAAATTTCAAATAAATTCAAAATTTGAAATTTAAATTCATGAACATTCTGGAAAAATCCCATGACACTCATAATGTTCAAAATCTTAGGTTAAAAATTTCGATAATTTTCCGGAAAAACAATGTTGCGGTTTATCGATTTTTAATAAAATAATCATAAAAACATGGAAAAAATTATTTTCATTAACTTTTCATTTTAGATTTGGAAAAATATAATAAAATGCAACATTAGACGTTTTTCCTAAGTCATAGATTATGTTTTATTAATTTTTCAACTAATAATGTCACTATTTATGTCATTTTTCTTCAAAACTTCATAAATCATGCTAAAAGACTTCTTTATAGCCAATTATTTTACACACATCTTGTAAAATTGCATGTGACAACATATAAATTTTCTATGACCAGATTCGAAATTTAACTCATATTAACCTATTTTTCTCTTAAATCCGAATTTAATAATGAAAAATTCATTTTTCGAGCACAACAAGTGCAAAAATTATGAAAATTTACAGGTTATCTCAAAATAATATATGTAACAACATATCCAAAAACCAAGTGAAAATTCGAAGTATAGCTAATTTTCGACCAAAAATGACATTTTTACTCATAAAATCACATTTAAATGTCATTATTATTAAATATGAACAATAAAAATCCGAAAAATTAACCAAAATATCCTAAAACACTTTAGGACCAGAAATATTAACATGCATGTAATTATTTCGTGATATATCATAATAACACAAATTTTACAAGTTTTATTTTGTTATTCATATAACTCGGAAAAACTTTTAACCAATTTGCATGCAAACAACCGTGGCTCTTGATACCAATTGAAGGAAATGTAGATCTTTATACATGTTAACATACTCATATATGTCAAATTAATTTTGTCATAAAATTAAAACGGATTTTATGCATGCAAACATTAATATAAAAGAAGAGAAATAATGTCCTTACATTCAATATTTCGGCAATATTGGGCACAAGAGAGATCACCTTTCTCTACTTGTTCTTGAGCTATTCCAATGGATGAACAAGATCTAAGAATAAGATCTCTCCCCAAGCTTTATACCCAAGGCTTAACACTTAATCTAATTAATATTATAAGTACTAGTATAATATTAATCTTAGTAGAAAATTGAACCAAAATAATGTATAACACTTGAATTATTTCGGTTTTGATGAGAGATAAAGAGAGGATTTTATTTCTCTAGAATTTTTCTTTTGGATGAGTGAAGTGGAATGAATATGATACACTAGCTTTTAGTATATTATTTGGTAAAAATATAGAGAAAAACAAAAGCAATTGTCTTCCCCAAAACCGTGTAAGAGGAGGGCTATTGGGGAGCCAATGCATGAAAAATTTGTTCTTCACAAGAACAATAGGCTTGCATGCCTAGACTTGCATTTTTCATCATTGTGTTTTATCAACTAAATAAAACAATTAACTAGCTTAATTCTCCCCAATTTTTCGGCACTTTACATAATATGGATCCCATATTATATTTGTCAATTGTCAATATGTTACATGTTACATGTCACATATATTTGTTATGTATTTTTAACATATTAAAAATCAACGTATTAATAAAAATACGTCACATACAAAAATTGACTTAGTAATTTCATAATTACTTGTGCCAAAATATTTTACCAATTTATAAATTTCAACTGATTGAATTTATAATAATTCATTCATTTTAATTGTTACATATAAACAATTTATTTCATCCGAGTAATTATACAATTTAATTACTCAGACCGTATCTCATTTAATCACATTTCAATTTGATACGTAAATTTTACTTCCAAAATCGTCCGTCAATTTTCAAGTAATTTAATCAACTCGCAACGTTATACGATTAATTAAATAATCAATTAAGTGTATTGCCCTTTAGGTATGACCTAGGGGTCAACTGATCACCACCGTCACACACGACGTAATGTCAAACTCTAGTCAACCAATCATTACCGATATATGTTGACCAGTTGACAGTAACAATATTACTTCCCAATTGTATTCTTAAAATGAGATTTAATAATGATATTTAAATCATGTGATCGCACTATTGTTGAGGACACATTTCCCAACATATAACTGACCATCCTACTTATCATATGAACAAGAGTAACCAAAGATATATGCAAATACAATGTCATAACAAGTTGAATACATTACAACATATGAAACAAGTATAAGCAACCAATGTTATAGTAACTTCAGCTATAACTTTAACTTTAACTATTCAATGTTATAGTAACTCTAACCATAACATAAACTCTGGATGCGAGGTTATAGTAACCTCGACTATAACTTCAGCATATATAACTTGAAGTTACACTTACCTCAACTATAACCTTGACACGAAACTCAAAGTTATACTAGTTCCAACCATAACCTTGAGCCATAAATCTCAGGGTACGTTAGTCCCAGCTATAACCTTAACTCGTACTTCAATGTTATAGTTTCTCCAGCCATAACTAGGGTAACTACCCAAAGTTGTATTAACTTTAGCTATAACTCATGAATCATCATCAAGGTTATACTAGCTTTAGCTATAACTTTGGAGAGCACCCTTGGCCGCCTATCATGCCGCCACTAGGGTTTATTCGTAAACCCTAATTACGCTCATGACACCCATAATAAACACATAACCAACATACGATATATAATTAATGCATTGAAACATATACAAACATGCGAAACATATTTAATCATGATAACAAATAATCAAACATGTACCAATCATGCAAAACAATCATTAAATCATATTAATTACATCAATTGGCATAAACACAATTAAAAGAAAACACCTAGTTACCTTATTAAGCAAATAAATCCTAGAGATCGTCTTCAACGATATAAACGTCTTCTCCTGGAGCAACTTCCACGCCTTTATAGAATCATCCACGTGCCAAAGATAACGAAACTAATAAATATACTAACTATATATATATAAACTATAAAAAACTATAAAACTATGTGAAAACATAAAAACTTACGAAGAAGATAGATAAATCCAAGAAGTAGGATCGATCTAAGCACGAAGAACGATGAAGAACGAAGAAGAAAAGAGGATGGCACGAAACCCTAGGCAGGGTGGCGCGCGGCACGAGGAGGAAGAGGGGGGGAGAGAATTAGGTTTAGGGTTTTGTGAGATTATGAGAAAAGAAGAGCAAGGGTTTGGTTTCCCTTCATATTTATAGAGAAGCTCATGGGTTTATTCTAGATTTAGGCCAAAAACTCACCCATCAACACTAAGAATCACGTGAGACCCAAGGAGGAAATGGATCTTCACCGTTTTTCGAGCCCAACGAGCCCAAAAGACGACACACGGATATTTTCCCGAAAATAACATATAAAATATGGGAAAATAAAATTATAGAATTATATTACGGAAATTAGGGGTGTTACAATCCAACCCCCTAAAAAGAAGTTTCGTCCTCGAAACTTGATAAGAGAACTACCTCACTCGAAAAGATATGGATGCTTCTCTCGCATAGACACTTCGGTTTCCCAAGTCTCTTGCTCAAACTTCTGACTCCTCCACAGAACCCAAACTAAAGGTACAACCTTATTCCTTAACCTCTTCTCCTGACGTTCCAAAATGCGAACAGGACGTTCCTCATAAGTCAGGTTAGGCTCAACCTCGATCACATCAGCCTGTAGAACATGAGAAGGATCACTGCGATAACGACGCAACTGCGACACATGGAACACATCGTGAACCTTCGACAAGTTCGGAGGTAAAGCCAACCTATAGGCTACCTCGCCAATTCTCTCGAGCACCTCATACGGTCCAATATACTTAGGACTAAGCTTGCCCTTAAGTCCAAACCTCTTAACACCTTTCATCGGCGAAACCTTAAGAAAAACCTTATCGCCAACCTCGAACTCAATCGGCCTACGCCGCAAGTCTGCATACGTCTTCTGTCGATCCTGGGCTGCCTTAAGCTTCTCGCGGATCAACCTCACTTGCTCAATCGATTATTGAACCAACTCTGGGCCAAGAACGACAGCCTCACTAGAATCGTCCCAACACAAAGGACTACGACACTTCCTTCCATAAAGTGCCTCAAACGGAGCCATCTGAATACTAGCTTGATAACTGTTGTTGTAGGAGAACTCCACAAGCGGTAGACTCTTCTCCAAACTAACTTGGAACTCCAAAGCACAAGCTCGCAACATATCCTCAAGCGTCTGAATCGTACGCTCAGTCTGCCCATCGGTTGCGGCGTGAAAAGCCGTACTCATCTTAAGCTCACTACCCAAAGCTAACTGCAGCTTCTTCCAAAACTGAGAACAAAACCTCGGATCACGGTCGGAGATAATATCTTTAGGAACCCCATGAAGACGAATGATCTCTCGTTGATAAGCATTCGCTACTTCCTCGAGACTCCAAGTCTCTTTCATCGGAATGAAATGTGCGACCTTGGTCAAACGATCAACCACGACCCAAATCGCATTCATTCCTCTCGGCGACCTCGGCAAACCCATAACGAAGTCCATCGAAATCGAATCCCATTTCCATGTGGGAATCTCCAAAGGTTGCAGTAGACCACCAGGTCTCTGATGTTCGAACTTAACCTTCTGACAAACCAAGCAACGGCTCACAAACTCGGCGATCTCTTTCTTCTTACCCGGCCACCAAAACTTTAACTTCAGATCCTTGTACATCTTATCACCACCAGGATGAACCGAATAGGGAGTACTATGAGCCTCCTTGAGAATCTTACATTTTAAGACCTCACAGCTAGGCACACACCAACGACCTTGGAATCGTAGACCATCATCAGGTCCAACGTCGAAGTCTTTGGCACGTCCTTCGCTTATGGGGACTCGAACTCCTTTTAAGTATTCATCCTCTCTTTGCTTAACTCGGATCTCATGAAGGATCTCGGGTTCAGCAACCATCGCACTCAAATCTAAAGTACCAGGAAGAACTACCTCAAGGCTCATCTTCTGGAACTCTCGACTTAAGTCATCGGGTAACACCAACACAGAGCTCATGGCATGACACACCTTGCGACTCAAAGCATCGGCAACCACGTTTGCCTTACCCTCATGATACTGCAGCTCAATCTTGTAGTCGTTAAGCAGCTCCAACCAACGCCTCTGCCTCATGTTAAGATCTTTCTGAGTGAAGATATACTTCAAGCTCTTATGATCTGTATAAAAGTTGCAAGAGACTCCATACAAGTAGTGTCGCCACAGCTTAAGTGCAAACACCACTGCTGCTAACTCAAGATCGTGAGTCGGATAGTTCATCTCGTGAACTTTCAACTGTCGGGAAGCATAAGCCACAACTTTACCCTTCTGCATCAAGACACAACCCAACCCAAACTTAGACGCATCGCAGAAAACATCGAATTCAACACCCTCTTCTGGTAGAGTCAACACGGGAGCGGTAGTCAACCTTTTTTCAACTCCTGGAAGGCAGCTTCACAAGCCTCAGTCCAAATGAACTTCGATTCCTTCTTCATTAACTGAGCCATCGGTCTGGCGATCTTAGAGAAATCGTGTACAAACCGATGATAATACCCAGCTAGACCAAGGAAACTCCGAACCTCGTTCACATTCTTTGGACTATTCCAATCGACCACGGCTCGAATCTTCGACGGATCAACCATAACTCCATCGCCAGATATCACATGACCCAAGAAGGTAACTTCCTTTAACCAAAACTCGCACTTCGAGAACTTAGCGTACCACTTCTGCTTACGCAGAGTCTCCAAGATAACACGATGGTGATTCTCGTGTTCAGCCTCATCTCTTGAGTAAATCAGTATGTCGTCTATGAACACCACGACACACTTATCCAAATACTCGCTGAAAGTGCGATTCATCTGATCCATGAAAACGGCAGGTGCATTCGTCAACCCAAATGGCATCACCACGAACTCATAGTGGCCATACCTCGAACGAAAAGCAGTCTTAGGAATATCCTCATTCCTAACTGGAATCTGATGGTAACCTGACCTCAGGTCGATCTTAGAGAACACACTTGCACCACGGAGCTGATCAAACAAATCCTCGATCCTCGGCAAAGGATACTTATTCTTGATAGTAACCTTGATCAGCTCACGGTAGTCAATGCACAACCGCATACTACCATCTTTCTTCTTGACGAACAAAACCGGAGCACCCCACGGCGAAGCACTCAGTCGGATAAAACCCTTATCGATCATCTCCTCAAGTTGCTTCTTGAGTTCTTGTAACTCAGCTGGTGCCATACGATAAGGAGCTTTCGAAATGGGACCGCCTTCCGGTAGCAACTCAATCGAGAACTCTACATCTCGCTCAGGAGGAATACCAGGTAGATCCTCAGGAAAGACATCAGGAAACTCCCTAACCACAGGGATATCCTCAAGCTTAGGCTCAACTGAAACACCATGAACACTACACAGATAGATCTGATGACCCTTTCTACCCATGTTAACCATCTTCATAGCAGAAACCCACTTGACCGTAGGTGTAACCCTAACACCTTGGTAAGAAACCCTCGAACCTGAAGGACTCTTAAGCACGATCTTTTGATCACGACACATGAACCTAGCGTCATAGCGAGATAACCAATCCATACCCAAAATCACATCAAACTCTCCGAGTTTGAATTGGACGATATCGGCAGGAAGGATCGCCCTGCGATCATCGACAGTACGTCCTTGAAAAGAACGGAGCAAGAAACAATCTCACCCGTAGGAAGGGATATAGAGGTATGAACGGATGAAGAGGAAGAGAGTCCAGCACGGACGGAAAAGGATTCAGATACGAAAGACATCGATGCACCCGTATAAAAAAGAACAAAAGCAGATAAAGAATGAACGAGAAAGGTACCCGTAACCACATCTGGATTAGCATCTGCCTCAGCACGACTCATAACGAACACACGTCCAGTCTTCGGAGCATCAACCTTCGGCGCTTCCGTCTTTGGTTTCTGAGGACAATCGATCGACTTGTGTCCCGGAGCCTTGCAGGTATAACATGTAAGCGGAGTACCAGATAAGCAGTTTGTACCCGGATGGTACGCCTTTCCACACTTGAAGCAAGTCCAATCCTTCTTATTAGCCTGACCTTGATCACGTGGAGCATACGGACGAGCCTCATACTACTGTTTCTTCTGGGAAGAACTGGGAGCAACATAAGGCCTCTTCATGAACTTATTCTTCGCACTCTCCTCAGCCTCGGTAGCAAGAACTGAATCGTAGATGCTAAGAGCACGATCATAAGCCTGTTGGAAAGAAGTTGAAGGAATGCCAGACATAGCAGTCCGGACCTTAGGAGCTAGATTCTTCTCATAGCGACGAGTCCTCGAAACCTCGTCCATAGCTACAGAAGTAACGAAACGTGACAGCTTCACGAACTTGTTGGTGTACTCCTCAACGGTCATGGAACCCTGTTGTAGACGAAGGAACTCCTGTTCCTTCTGCCAATGCATCTCCTCAGGATAAAACCTTTTCTTCAGCGCTTCCGAGAAAACAGGCCAACCATATCCTGGTTGAACTTCCAGACCAGCTCTAGCAAGAGCCCACCAGTTGTCGGCCTCGTCCTTCAGATAATAGGTGGCGATATCCACCTTCTGATCCTCAGGACATCCAGTAGCAAGGAACAGCTTCTCGATCTCTCGAATCCAAGCCTCCAAAGCATTAGGATCATTCGCACCATCATACGTCGGAGGACGGTGACGAGCAAAACGATAAAACACAGTCGGTTGCGGATGGTTGTTGTGGTTGTTGTTGTTGTTGTTGTTGTTGAGGTGGTTGGTGAAACCTTCGGCCATAGATGCCAAAGCGGCCTCTAGTCTCCTGATGCGGTCAGCATCGGTCTCACCATTAGCGTTACGCACCATCTGCAAGAACGAAATCTCGTTACAAGTGGTAGAACCTAAGTACCACTCCAAACAACTACTCATACATTTTACGAACATAAGAAAACCAACCAATCCTATTGGTTTCTACCCCATTTACTCTCACTCATTAACTAGGTCATTTATTTTAGTCATCAGCTAAGCGAGAGTAAGGAGCGTGTTCGCTCTGATACCAACTGTAACAACCCGGATTATAAAACAAAGGGAAAAACTTATATAAAAAGGATATCAGAGTACGATACTGATAAAAGGGTCAAGGTGGCGGAAACACCAAGCCCAAATCCGGTTCGCTACTAATCCAAAACCAAACTAATACATTATTCAAAGGTTCTTAAAACATAAAGTAAAGTCCTAATTTATTATTCATCTCGCTGCACAGTACTTCTCCAGCAAGGTATCATCCAAAAACAGCAATCATTTGAACAACCTGAGAATGGGGGTCGACAATCAGTCGGGAGTAACTAGATGCTCTCCCAGTCATATTTACAACAATTGAATATAATCAACAATCATTAACAAATAAAATGTAAAACCAGTAAACATGCGAGATCATCTATTCTCATGAAAAACCCAACAAAGCTTACCATGACTTAACAATCTTAAACGGATGCAAGCATGCAAACCCAGACCATCAGCAAGAACTAGACCATGAACACTTACAAGACTAGTATCGACAAACGACCCACCACAACCTAAGGCACAAAGCTAGCATCAAAGCATAGCAAACATGGCGACACACAATCCACAGCAACAGAAGGCACAAAGCTATCATCAAAGCATAGCCGAATAGAGCGAACGCCGTTAGAGCGTATAACGACCGCCTCTAATCGATGGAGCGTATAACGCACCGCCTCCATCGGTGTGGAGCGTATAACGCATCGCCCAAGGTACTATGTATAGCGTATAACCACCGCCTATATGTCTAAGACCTGGCGGACTCTCGGTGCAATAATCGTACACCGAACGACACTCGGGAACAGAGCGTTTAACGCACCGCCTCTCTACCCCCCCATACCATAGACCATACACCAATCCCCGAAGGGTAGCATTTGTTCGTTCCGATAGTATACAAATGATACTACCGTCATCTATTCAAACCAACCAACAAACAAATGCACAAAGATAACGATCGTACTAACATGCGTGAACAACATCACGACTCAACTCATAGGATAGTATAACTGACCATCCTACTTATCATATGAACAAGAGTAACCAAAGATATATGCAAATACAATGTCATAACAAGTTGAATACATTACAACATATGAAAAAAGTATAAGCAACCAATGTTATAGTAACTTCATTATAACTTTAACTTTAACTATTCAATGTTATAGTAACTCTAACCATAACATAAACTCTGGATGCGAGGTTATAGTAACCTCGACTATAACTTCAATATATAACTTGAAGTTACACTTACCTCAACTATAACCTTGACACGAAACTCAAAGTTATACTAGTTCCAACCATAACCTTGAGCCATAAATCTCAGGGTACGTTAGTCCCAGCTATAACCTTAACTCGTACTTCAATGTTATAGTTTCTCCAGCCATAACTAGGGTAACTACCCAAAGTTGTATTAACTTTAGCTATAACTCATGAATCATCATCAAGGTTATACTAGCTTTAGCTATAACTTTGGAGAGCACCCTTGGCCGCCTATCATGCCGCCACTAGGGTTTATTCGTAAACCCTAATTACGCTCATGACACCCATAATAAACACATAACCAACATACGATATATAATTAATGCATTGAAACATATACAAACATGCGAAACATATTTAATCATGATAACAAATAATCAAACATGTACCAATCATGCAAAACAATCATTAAATCATATTAATTACATCAATTGGCATAAACACAATTAAAAGAAAACACCTAGTTACCTTATTAAGCAAATAAATCCTAGAGATCGTCTTCAACGATATAAACGTCTTCTACTGGAGCAACTTCCACGCCTTTATAGAATCATCCACGTTCCAAAGATAACGAAACTAATAAATATACTAACTATATATATATAAACTATAAAAAACTATAAAACTATGCGAAAACATAAAAACTTACGAAGAAGATAGATAAATCCAAGAAGTAGGATCGATCTAAGCACGAAGAACGATGAAGAACGAAGAAGAAAAGAGGATGGCACGAAACCCTAGGCAGGGTGGCGCGCGGCACGAGGAGGAAGAAGGGAGGAGAGAATTAGGTTTAGGGTTTTGTGAGATTATGAGAAAAGAAGAGCAAGGGTTTGGTTTCCCTTCATATTTATAGAGAAGCTCATGGGTTTATTCTAGGTTTAGGCCCAAAACTCACCCATCAACACTAAGAATCACGTGAGACCCAAGGAGGAAACGGATCTTCACCGTTTTTCGAGCCCAACGAGCCCAAAAGACGACACACGGATATTTTCCCGAAAATAAAATATAAAATATGGGAAAATAAAATTATAGAATTATATTACGGAAATTAGGGGTGTTACACCTTCACTTTCTTCTTCCCTTTGTCATTCTTTTCTCGTTCATGATTCTTTTCCTTGGCATCTTCCTTAGTATCATTCCCATCAATGAGCTTGCCTTTCACTGTACCTTTACCGACGAAATCTCCAATATCCACTCTATTTATACCTGCAACAGTGGAAACAACAGAATGTTCCTCCATATTGCTCTCAGTCCGAGGCGGAGGTATTAAAATTGTAGCACACGATTCAATATTATCAGTTGGAGAGTCTGTGTCAGGGTCTATAGAGGGTAAGGCATTGCAAGGTTGAACCTGCATAGGAGCCCTACGAACATTTGACTGATAGAAAATCAGCTCCTTGCCACCTACCTGAAAAGTAAGAGTCTTCCCCCCCAACGTCTATCACTGCACAAGCAGTAAATAAAAATGGTCGTCTTAATATGATAGGAGTGTAATAATCCTCGGGGATGTCTAAGACCACAAAGTCAACGGGAATAAAGAATTTCCTGATCTTTACATGTATGTCGTCTAAGATACCTAGGGGTCGTGGTAAAGTACGGTCGGCCATCTGCACAATCATATTGGTACAGTAAAATTTGGTCAAACCCAGTCTCTTGGCGAGAGACAATGGTAAGACACTCACGCTAGCTCCTAAGTCACATAGCGCATTGTCAATTAAATGGGTCCCTATATGGCATGGAATAGAAAAGCTACCCGGGTCAGATAGTTTGGGTGGTGTCTTATTCTGAATTAGGGCAGAGCCTATTTCAGTCAAAGCCACCGTCTTGTGGTCATTAATATGCCTCTTACGCGTTAATATTTCTTTCATAAATTTCATGTAAAAGGGTACCTGGTTAAGCAATTCGGCGAATGGAACGTTGACGTGAAGGCTCTTTAAAATATCAGCAAATTTTCCGAACTGTTGTTCAGCCTTTCTGTTCTGCAATCGCCTCGAGAAAGGGACCGTGATGGGAAATTCCAAGCCTTTATTTCTTTCTGCCAAAGTTTCAACATGATCGTCAACAATTTTACTCGATCGACCAACTTTTCCTTTCGATCGAGAAGTATCTTCAAAAATTCCACTCGATCGAGGACTCCTATCCACTCCATCGAAATCTTCTTTTTCTACGGTACTCGATCGAACATCAGACACATTCGATCGAGCATTTTCCTCAGTAATTCCTCTCGATCGACCACCTGAAATGAGTCGATCGAGTACTTTTCTCAGGTTCAGCAAATTTTCGTCTAATGACGACTGTTCACGCTCAGCAACATTGATTTCCGGGTTTGATTTGTCATCATCAGTCAACATTTTAGGTCCTTCATAGGAAAGACCGCTCCTCAGATTAATTAAATTCACCGTCTCATGATGTTTTTTATCTGGTTGGGACGGTAAATGACCCGGCTGCCTCGAAGCTTGATTAGTGGCGAGTTGAGCTATTTGAGACTCAAGTGACTTAATTGATGCATCTTTTTGTTGGTCACTTTTCTGCAACTGAATTGTCAATGATTGAATCATCGACTTCAACTCGGCCATTTCACTTATACCACTGGAAGATGAACCTTGTTGCGGTGGTGTGGACATGGCCCACCTGCGTATGCCCAGCCGATCTGTGGACAATGGCAGCGGTCTTTTTGAAAGCCACGCTCGGCGGCGTAAAGGTGCTTTCGACCGGATCGTTTTAGATCGGTCGGTTTCGTCTCGGTAAGGGTCTCAAAACGATTAGAGATGTTCGGAGTCGCCACCAAGCATTTGTGGGATGCCTGGAACCCGTTCGAATTCCACTTTATACCTCGGTCAAATCGAAGCACAAAGCAGCGTTTGACATAGGTACTAAAGATAAAGAAATCGTCCCTCTTTAGCATCCTATCTCTAGAATGACTCTCGTACGCCCTGGATAAGGTCGTCCACTATCCAAAGTTTCTGAGTAAGAGGTGAAGGTACGTATTTGGAAGCCCTTTAATCAGACACCCAATCCCGCCCGCGTTTAGCGGCCTCTACTGATCGATCTTGGTTGGTTGAATGCAAAAGTTGATAAAACGGTTTAAATGCATGAATGCGCATCTAATGTTTTAAACCTAACATGTGAGAGCTTTCTAAGTCGGTTGATTTAATCCAAGTATCAAGTATAAGATGTCGAGTTGGATTAATAGTTGATTTGCATGCAAGACGGAAATTAAACATCCATTTACCGTATTAGGTTTAGGGTGCATAACATGATCCATTTGTCTTAGTAAGGCATTTGGCAAATATGGTTTTGAATAATCGAATAGTCATCTGATCCGTCCTATATCCGGGTTAACCGGAGTCGGGATTGTCCTAGACTAATGCTGGAAGGGAACAGGCCCTGTACCAGATGGCTATAAGAGGCGCGAGCCAGCCGGCGGTGTAAGGGGCCTCCCTCTGGTTTTGAAAATGAGAAAGAAAAGGCCTGCTTGAGGCGCGGGTTAGCCAACGGCTGTATGCCGTGTTCTGACTGTTTAGAAAACGTCATAAAAAGTGTTGAAAATGGGTGTTTGAACCCGGTTTGATTTTGAAAGGGTCGTTTAGACCGTATTTGTTGATTTGAAGAACTAGACTCAAATAATCATCATTGTTTGATAATATTCGATGTCGGGTTCGATTTGACAAGCTTAACATGAATAGTTTTCAAAATGATTATGGACTAATTGTTTTAAGTCCATTTTGAATGTAATTAGTCGGTACTCATCATCGTACCCGGGTTAAAATCCGGCATGGTATATAGAACCAAGGATGATTTCGTGTTGGTGACTAATATGTTTGTTTGAAAATGTAAAGAAATGAAATAAAAGGCTTTAAAATACCTCTTAAATGTCATTAACCAAATATTATCACCGAAACACGGATTTAACCGTCATGGTATGAAGAACCAAGGGTGAAAACTGCTTTATGGTTAAAACATGTGAAATGAAACAAAAAGGTTTCGAAAATACTGGAAATGGTAAAAACCGATTACAAATATGAAAATGGATTAAGGGAAATGACGAGAACAAACACGGTTGATCTCTGGTCTGAGTACCCCATTTAGGCGCGAGCCTGTTGGCGACCTAAGGGGCTTCTGCCTCAGACCAAAAATCAGTTTTGGCTCGGTTATTCCATGTTTTGGTTCATGTTATGCATGTTTTAGCATGTTAAAGTCATGAAACAAATGAAAACATAATAAAAGAGGATTTTTAAACCCTCATACTTACATGTTTGGTTATGGCGAGTGACCGACGTAAGTGTAACAACTTGTTTGATCGGAAAAAACTCGGTTTAAAACTGTTTTGGTAAGCAAAAGAGTGTTTTAAAAGTTTAGTGATGGTGTAGTGGTCAAAGTGGTCGGACAAGTGATTTAATGCACGATGACGGTACCAAACAATGTGTAAGGCTCGTATTTACGATCGGTAGGTCGTAAACACGCGTCGGATTGTGACTTTAGAAGTCGAGTCGAGAATTTTAAGGGAGAAAAGAGGGGGCGGACACTCGCGTAAGTCTCAAATGGGCGATATTTGAGGGGTATTTATAGGAGAATGAGTGGTTGTGTGAGTTTTGAGCGACGTGGCCACCTGGGCTGCTCAAAGAGGCGCGAGCCAAATCGCGGCACTTCGAGTTGTGTTGTCACTATCACAACAAACGCAATCATGATTTGTTCTATCCTAGGTTTTGTAGTCACATGTTTGGTACTTGACCAACATGAATCCGGGAAAACTTAGGGTAGAAGGCTTGAGATATTTTTGGTTTTTGTGTTTGACTCGTTGTTGGAGTCGGGATTTGAATTTTTGAGTCGGTTTTTGGCCCGGTGTCGGTTTTGACTCTAGTTAGTGTCATTGCGATCCCGTCGCCGTGCATTAAACACTCCAGGTATTTTTGAAATGTTTTGAATTGTTTTGTTTTCGAAATCGTTTTAAGTTTTCCGACGTAAAGTTGTACACAAACTGTCGATCAAACGCTGCGATCCCAAAACATGTTGTAGTCCGATAATCATCGGGTGTTTGTTGGAGTCTCAGCAGATACCGGGTATCTACAGAGCCCCCACTTTGACTGAGGCTTGGACAGGGCGAAAGTCAAAGTAGAGTCCCCAGGTCAATCGAAGATTACAACCTGAAGACCCAAGCGACGTCGAGGCGGCTCGAGAGGTTTCGGGCCAAGGACCTGCCGTCGGAAAGGGCGACGCCAAGGCGACTCGAGGGTACGAGTCTAGGACCTGTCGTCGGGAACAGTTTAGAGTCTGTCGACTGTCCGTGCGGGTCGTTTAAAGTCCGTTAGACTACGTGTAAAGGCTCGCCAGCCATAAGAAGGAGTCATACCTGAGGCATCTTCGAATATGTCCTTGCATGGTTGCGGATAAATGCTCGCCAGCTGCGGTGCGTATGTGAGGAGGGCTCGCCAGCCGCAGTGCGTTGTAAGGCTCGCCAGCCGAGACAAGGAAATGTACCCGAGGCATCTTCGGGATGTGTCCTTGAAAGGGTTGCGGACAAATGCTCGCCAGCCACGGTGCGTATGTGAGGAGGGCTCGCCAGTCGCGATGCGTTGTAAGGCTCGCCAGCCGTGATGCGTTGTAAGGCTCGCCAGCCAAGGTGCGTTGTAAGGCTCGCCAGCCGAGGTGCGTTGTAAGGCTCGCCAGCCGAGGTGCGTTGTAAGGCTCGCCAGCCGCGATGCGTTGTAAGGCTCGCCAGCCAAGACAAGGAAATGTACCCGAGGCATCTTCGGGATGTGTCCTTGAAAAGGTAAGGAAATGTACCCGAGGCATTTTCGGGATGTATCCTTGAAGAGGTAAGGAAATGTACCCGAGGCATTTTCGGGATGTATCCTTGAAGAGGTAAGGAAATGTACCCGAGGCATCTTCGGGATGTATCCTTGAAGAGGTTGCGGACAAAGGCTCGCCAGCCACTGTATGGTCGGTTAATGGACCATGGGAGTAGTCGCGTCGAATGGGCTTGTTTTGAGAATAGCGAACTCATGATGTCGCTGGGGAAATAGTAAGTATGGATTCTCACCATCACTGTTTTTGGAATGAGTTGGTTCCGCGAGGAAACCCCCTGCTGGTATTTGAAGGAATAGTGAATTTGGAATTTTCACCCTTCGGTTGAAGTGACGGTTTATGTGCCGCCGTTGACATTTGAAAAAAATAGTGAATTTGGAATTTTCACTATTGATTGAAGTGACGGTTTATTTGCCGCCGTTGACATTTGGTGGAAATAGTGAATTTGGAATCTTCACTATTGATTGAAGTGACGGTTTATTTGCCGCCGTTGACATTTGATGGAAATAGTGAATTTGGAATCTTCACTATTGATTGAAGTGACGGTTTATTTGCCGCCGTTGCTTGAAATTGCGATTTTGAATTTTCGCCATTATTTTGGTAAATTTGAAGGAAAATGGTGAATTTTGGTTTCACCATTATTTTTGAAATTGGAGGTTTTGATCGCCGTTTGCTTGAAAATAGCGAATTTTTAAATTTTCACTATTTGTTTTGTTTGTTTTCGAGGAAATGACGATATTTAATAACGTCAACGAAAATCCGAATTTGTTGCGTGGAAATTGGGCCAAAGCCCAGATTTCGCTGAAAAAGAAGAGGGGAGGCCTGGTTTAGGCGCGAGCCACTTGGCGATGCAAGCCGGCTTCCCTATTTTTTGTTAAAAAGACGCGAGGTTGAGTTGCGGATGAATATTCATCTTCAACCTCGAAATTTCGCCCAAAATCGCAATTGACGGACCTTCAAGCTTGCTTTCATCCGTGCCTTTGCCAACAAATGTCATCTCAAGGTAAGTATTTCCTCTTGAATCCTTTCGAATTTGTTGATTGTTCGCTAGATTAAATTAGGGCGGATTTTGCCCTAAAAACCGAATTGGGCGTTTTTGATTGAGCCAATTTCGAGTGAAATTGATGTTTTCATTAGGTTAGAAACCTGTTTAGGAGTATAGGGGTGCTTTTAGTTTGCATTTTGGTCCCCGTTCCCGCTCCCTATGTTCGAAAAACGTGATTGAGGCGAGAAACCGTCTCATTTCACAATGCCAAGTTTATTTGCTTGGGTAGTGGGTCCCACTAGGTTGCATTGTAGTTGGGAAAATCCGTGTTTGCCATTTAAGGACCTTCATTGGATGTTTGTGGGCAAAATTGAATTTTTGCCTTTTGCGACGGTCTTACGTCTGACAAAATAAGCGCTTGTTTGATCTTGAATTGAGTCAATTTGCCTTGAAATGGACCTTATTGGTATTTTAGGTCACCTTGGGGCGTGGTAAAATCACGTTTGCCTTTTTGCGGTCGTTTTTGAATTTTTGACCGGTTTGGGCTCAAATTAGCGTATGAATTGCCTTTTTGAACCGTAGAAAAATCCCCATTGTGTCAGGAATGTATTTCGGGTTGTTGGCAGACCTTGTATGGGTCTTGAAATGCCGTTTTTGTGGTTTTGACTCGTCTTTTGCTTGAAAAGAGGGGCGAGTCGTTTTTGTGTTGTTTTTTTTGTGAATGGTTTGGGGCGGGATTGCCCCTTGTTTTTTGTATTGCAGGTTGTTTTTGTTGTTTTTGGATTTATCCATCTCATGCCGTCGTAATGCCGAAATTTTGGCTGACGTTTTTTGTTTGCAGGAGAGTGTTCGGAGCAGGTCGGGTTCATGGCTGCGACTTTTGAGGAGTTGTTCGGGCCGGCCCCGGGTAGTACTCCGGTTAGCACGCCTGCCGTGGTCGTGGAGGACATTACTGAGGAGGAGAGACCTCATGAGCAGACTGTTGGGGCCTTCGGGGCCGTTGAGGAGCGTGCAGAGCCCGTTGTTAGGGCTGTTAGTGCCGGTAGAGCTCAGACTGGGGCTGAGACGGGTACCTCTGGGAGGAGGGTTACTTCGAGGGAGCGACGTCCTCGGGGGACTAGGCGGACGTTGCGGGACGTCAACAGGGTCGTTGACTTGGGCCCTGTCCACCACGTTGAGTCTCGTGGTCACAAGAGGCGGAGAGCAGAGACAGCCCAGGATGACGCCGACGTCGCGGCCTTCAGAGCTAGGCGAGTTACAGCCCCGCGGGGGTTGCTTTTACGGGCGGCGCCAGAGTGGGCCGAGGGTTTTG